>NW_025963857.1:12840000-13440000 GCF_023055435.1 Haliotis rufescens
GATGTTTTTTTTCTTTGCCAGTGATATTTTCTGTGAAGGATTCTATAAGGACGTTACCATGTTTATGATGTATGTCAATAACCGAACATAATTACATTCTACAAGAGGAAGTAAGTTTGCACTGACAACAGGAGGGAGGATTGTACATTATTTACAATTTTTTTGACATGACACTCTTTGTAAGGATATGAGGGTCATACCATTTATGTTATGGGTCCATATTTGAACGTAAGATATATCTACCTAAAAGTTAAGGAAGAGAATATATGGATGTCAATTTCTTTATTAGGTGAATGAATGCCATGAGGCAGAGAGCATATGTATATGTAAGGACAACAAAATTAATAAGATGACAAAAGGTGGAAAATAACAAACGGTACAAGCTAACAAAGGAAGCCAACCGATGATTGGCGCTGATGGGTGATCAGCAATAGACAATGGAAGCCAACACTTAAGTTATCATAGCTGAGTAATTAGTAATGGACAGTGGGCAAATGGAGGGGGGGGGGGGGGGGGGGGGGTAATTAGCACTGATAGGTGTAAGAATGGACATAGCAAGGGGCAATTTGAAGCCAGCTAGGCAATTAGCCCCGACAAACTAGGCAATTAGCCCCGACAAAGATCAAAGCAATAAGTCCCAAGCACTAGGGAGATAGGTTCCCTGGTCACGGTTCATGGCTGGCTGGTGTCTCCTGATGTCAATGGCTTCTTATAGTTTCCTTTTTCGCCAGTTGTTGTTGGTAGACAGGACTTTGTTCGCTACCCACATGATGTTATGTTTTCGTTCTTCAGGATGTGTTCGGAAATAGCGGATTTCTGGTCGAGTTTGTTAACAGAGGTCCGATGTTCTTTGAGCCTTGTGTTGAGGGGTCTAAGGGTTTCTCCAATGTGCTGGTGGCCACAGTTGCAGGGTATCTGGTATATACACCCTCGGGGGTTGGCACTTGCGTAGACTAACATTTAGTCTCTGAAATCTTATATTACACAATATCCTTCTTGACTCTAAAAATAAAAATAAAATTCCCTATGCTGATTTGTGGAATAGAGCTAGCTTGAGCTGGCTAGACTTGCTTTTGTATGCATTTCTAGATTATGTTTTTTTCATAAAATAAATATATTCCACGGTCATGGTGCAGGACTAGCACTTGCGCTGCTTGTGCCGCTGCCATTTGCTTGTAGATGGGTCTTGATAGACTTGCCGCTAGAGAAGGTGACATCTATGTTGGCTTTATTCTTGATGAGGCGGGAAATTGTAGAGACCTGATACCTGAAAGTTATTCAGTTCGACCGAGTATGCTAGTTTCTTAATCTTTTGTTCAATGTACAAAATTCGGAATCATGAAAAAAAATAAGCAAATTCTGAAATATCATCATGAAAATCCTCTTCCGTTATCGTGAAATTTGTATTAGTTATGTGTTTGTCCTTCATCATGGCGAGTATAATGGCCTGAGGAAAGTGAAGTTCTCTTTTGTTCTGTACATATCTGAGAAGATAATCCAAGGATTAACGAACTTGAAGGAGATAAAACAGATACAGCGATGGTTTCAAACAGGTTGTTTTTTGAGTAAGGGAATAAATATAATCTGTGATAACAGTTAACAAACTATGAATTACAACTGCACCTAAACATCTCTCTGAGTAAAGCTCTCTAATTAGGATTGATTCATTGCAATTGATCCCTATTAATCCCCTACCTTTCTGTATGATAATTGGTTTGTCATTGGGATATAGCAATGGGATATCCGTTTGGCGAGATGACGTTTACTAAATAATTACAACTGCACCTAAACATCTCTCTGAGTAAAGCTCTCTAATTAGGATTGATTCATTGCAATTGATCCCTATTAATCCCCTACCTTTCTGTATGATAATTGGTTTGTCATTGGGATATAGCAATTGGATATCCGTTTGGCGAGATGACGTTTACTAAATAATTACAACTGCGCAAGCCACTGCGTTATACTCACTTATGAGTGGAAGTAGGGTTACACTGAATTAGTTTTAGTGTAACCTTATATGGATGTTTTTAAAGAGTTGACAGTAGATGCTTAAAGTCAATGTTGAATAAGGATAAGATGTATGGATGAACAACTTTTTTATCACAATTAGGAGCGACGTTTCGGTGTAGGTTATCAAGCACGTGATGTGCAGAGTATGGTTGACAAGTATATACACAGGTTGAAGGTGTTTATTCAGTAGAGTAGATATCAGATGTAGTTACACTGGTGTGGAGAAGCCTGTTATGTACACAAAAAGGCTAGTAAACATATTGACCGGTGAAGTCAGTAATATAAACAAAAGGATTATGACTGATTGGGGTCTTTGACCAAATTGTAATAAAGAAGTTGTTCATCCATAATTCTTATCCTTACTTAGTACTCCAACTTTTAAATTCCTCTCAAAGAAGTCAATGTTGAGTTCAATACCCAATTCTAAAACCGGTCGTACTTTTAGTTGGGGTTATAAAATGTGATTCAGCCCAGACGCCAAACTTTAAGGAGTACTGAATCACACTTTCCAAAGTCGAATTGAAAGATTATTAACAGCAATGTACATAATTTATTTCCAGGTTCTGGCACTAGAACAAACCAGATAATTCACTGTAAACTTCGAACGTTTTATCTCAATAATCCTATTTGCAACTATTGCCATTATAACGACGACAATGTTCATAATTTATTTCACTGTAAAATATTTATCATAGTGTTTGTTTTATGTTAAGGGTTTATCAAAGCTGTCTGATTATTATTGCGCATGCGTCAAGTGTGATCGGACGTTTACCATATTTAGAAATATTATTCAGTGCTATATTGAACAGCGGTGTTTTTCCCGATAGTTGGAATGTCGGCATGATTATTCCATTGTATAAAAAATGTGATGTTTATGATCCAAATAATTACCGTGGTATTTATTTATTAAATGTAATGGGTAAAATATTCACATCTGTCCTTGAATCCAGAATAAGTATATGTCTACAGGACATAAAGTATTACATGAATGTCAAGCAGGTTTTAGACTTGACTATTCTACAATTGATAATGTAATTTGTCCTATAATCTCTATGTCAAAAGTATTTGAGAAAACCAAAACACAGATTCTATGCAGCTTTCATAGACTTTCGTAAGGTATTTGACTTTGTTGACAGAAATAAGCTATTGTATGTACTTCTTAGGAAAGGTGTACATGGGAAAATGTTTAGAATTCTAAGATATGTATGACAAGGTCTCAGCTTGTGTCAGAATCGGAAGTTCTAAAACTGAAATATTTACAACATCATGTGGAGTACGCCAGTGATGTATGTTGAGTCCTGTTTTATTAGTATTTTTTATAACTGAGCTTGTAGATGAAATGAAGAAATGTGGATTGAGAGGTGCTTTTGTCACAGATGGACTAAACGATATCATACTGCTATTATTTGCAGATGACGTAACATTGATGACACTCTAATAGGCCTACAAAGAAAACTTGATGTGTTAAGAGGTTAGTGTAACAAATGGGGCCTTGAAGTTAACCTGGAGAAGTCATGGATCGTTGTTTTCAGAAATGGCAAATACCTAAGAAATACAGAAAAAAAAGACTTATAGGGGTAAACATATGAAAGTAGTATCCAACTATAAATATCTAGGTGTTGTCTTCACATCCAGATTAATTTGGTCAAAAGCGTGTGAAATAGTATCACTACAAACCAGAAAGGCTTGAGTTCCAATTATTACCTTATTAAAGGATTATCCAAACATTTCTCCAAAGGTAGCATCTACAATATTTGACAGTAAAATAGCTTCCATATTTTTATATGGTTCGGAAATTTGGTTACACTTCTCGTGCAAATATTGAAAAAATCCAGAGTTTTTACTTTAAACGTTATTAATGTGTTAATAAAAATGTATCAACCAATGCTGTACTAGGCGAAGTAGGTAGAACCTACTTATGTGTTAATTACTTTAGTCGCTGTATAAAGTATTGGTGCAGGCTGTTGTATGTGGATAGTTGTCGATACCCAAAAGCATGTTAGGACATATTGAAATCACAGGATGAAAACGGCAGCCACAACTGGGTAACGCATGTTCGTTTGCTGCAACTAAAAACTGGATTTACGCATGTTTGATCGCACAGGAGTGTGGCAGCATTTCAAATTTTATACGATGTTTTAAGCAAAGATGTAAAGACATAAAGATTCAGAATTGGCATGCTAAAATTATTTCATCATTTCTAAACCAATTATTCTACATATACGTCTATACTCGAGCCAGAGAAGTATATTATAGAGTTATGTCTAAACAAAGATCCGCATATTATTTAAATTCCGATGTTTGAGCCATAAGTTGGGCATTCAACACTTTCGATACAATGACAAAGTCAAAACTGATTTACTTAAGTGCAAGAGATGTAATCATAATATAACTGAAAAATGAAGACCATTTCCTTTTAGTTTGTCCATTTTATATGGAAAATAGAAAGCTCTACATCCCAAGCTCCTATTACAAGTATCCATCACGAGCAAAATTTAATAACTGGTAGCAACAAAAAATGTTAAGCTAATTAAAAATATTGCTATATATTTGAAAAGAAACCTGCCTGTATAATGCATCATAAATATTGTATTGAGATAGTACAATAGTTGTCCCACCTGTCCATGTGCAAAAATGTTTCTCATGTATTGTACCCTTGGCCACGAGGCCTTTGTTTTTGAGACGAACCCTACCTTTTTTGTTATTATCTATCATACCATAGACTTTTTGGTATGAAAGCCCCAGAGTTCAGATGTTCGGTAATACCCTATTTCTAAACTAATAAATGGATTCTCTCTATCTCTCTCAAGTGTAAAGAACTTGTAAACTGTTCCTACCACAGACTCCATGTCGTGTACCATGGCTATGGTTATGCACGTGTAATGCATCATGCAACATGGGAACAGTGTTGACAACACAAACATTTGTTATTTTCTCCAATTGCATTGTTTTTCGCGGATTAGATGTTTCGTGAAGACTACATTATTAGTATTATATGGGCGGTAGGGTAGCCTAGTGGTTAAAGCGTTCACACGTCACGCCGAAGATCCGGATTCGGTTCCCCACATGGGTACAATGTGTGATACCAATTTCTGGTGTCCCCTGCCGTGATATTGCCGGAATATTGCAGTTTAAAACGGCGTAAAATCAAACTCACTCACTCACTATTAGTATAACGACAGAGTCGAACCCGCATATTTTAATAGCCCGTTTCAGATTTCCCTCACTGGACAGAATAAATCTATACTGCTGTTTTCGTTCGAAGTTTTCTCCTGTAAAATTGTGGATAGGACTCCTTGTGACTGACAAGCTTCAAACCACAGGTGGGTGACCGGTGTCAGAGAGTGGAATTTCCCCCCTAGCCTAATTTCCCCCCGGAAAGAGGGCTATATAGCCAAATTTCCCCCGGAAAAGGGGCTATATAGCCAAATTTCCCCCGGAAAACTGGCTATATAGCCATACTTTCCACGGAAAGCACCCTATATAGCCATATTTCCCACCCGGAAAATGCACTATATAGCCAATTTTCCGCTTTGGAGTCAGATTTCCCCCATGATTAAATATATGTCTATTATCAAAATTACCTAGATGTACAGTTGGCTGATGGAGTAATTTACAAGAGAAACCATGATTAAAATCTTGGTTTTTTTTGCGCCATACATTCTTAATTTTAATAAATAGAGGATAGTTCATTTCGACAGTGAGATATGGCGGATATGTCACTCGACAGATCAGATCAGCCTTTTGTCACTGACGAAATGATATGTTTTATTTATTATACATTTATTTAGTAGGGTGTGTGTTGTTTGTTTGTTTTTATTTTGTTGTTGTGTATTTGAGGTAAATCAACGAATCTAAAATCTTCCAACTGTCTTCAGTAACAATACGTCACATTGCTAGTTGAAACACACTTTGCTAGTTGATTTCTATCAGGTCTGCACTGTAAACTTGAACGGCAGTCGTTCTCCTTATCATGGTTGCAGTGACATATCACTTTTCTGTCATCGAGAATCCTCAGTCGCTTACTGCCAAGTATATTATAAAGTATATTTACAACGTATATAGCGCATATATATGTACGTGCTCATGGCGTTTCTTGCCCCGATCAGAACTTCCCAGCTATATGTGAAATATGCAACCAAAGCTGCCTGTCAGGCGCTATAAGATTACCCATTCACATTAACATTACCATATTAACTCCTTGGTACCCATTTACTGTTTGTGGACAGAGGCATGCATGAACAAGATCACTTGCCAAAGGTGACGCCGCAAGTTTTTCAACTCGTGTTTCAGTGGAAGATATATACGTGAGTACTGTTTCCGTCATCTGTTCATTTACCAACTGATGAGCGGATTCTGTTTAGTGCACAGGGTTGTGAACTGCAGGCTATGCTTGCGACAACACTTTTAGGACCTGTACTAATGTCAGCCATTAGGTTAAATAACTAAAATAACTACAGTGGCTAGCAAAATCTCAGGATGCAAATTCAACAGTCTGGACTCTCTTTACAATCAACGTGTTTTACAGCTTGCAAATAGAATTTTAGAGAAACCAAATCACTTTTTATACCCTTGTTATGACGTTTTACCATCTGGAAGAAGATATCGTGTACCTTGTTTTAAATCAAATAGAGCCAAATCTTCATTTGTTCCCGTTAGTATTTTATTTTTAAATGATGATCCAAGTCAACCTGTCTCTTAATCATTGTTTAATTCTTATGTGCTAGTGTTAATTCATATTTTATCTTCTTTAATAGTGCATATTTTGTTGCTTTATGTTATGCATGTATGTTCTGTGTGTATGTTTGTATGCATGCATGGAGTGTTATGTAAGTTTGCATGGAGTGCTATGTATGAGTGCATATATATGTGTTGGTCTGAAATTGTATTGTTCGTAATGAGTGTATGTATACTCTTTTCACTTCAAATATAATCCAAATTCCCCTCGGGGTAATAAAGCTTTATTCTAAACACCACTAACGGGGTTCGAACCTGGGACCTCTTGCTCTTCAGCATAATCAAGGCGACAGTGAAATTTTCAGCACCATTAAAACCATAACATTGATGAACAGAATAACTATATTAAAAGAATTTTATTCATTTTACTGAATACTAATGGAGTTGGAGTTCAAGCTGGTCTATTGCGCCATAAACACAGGACAAAACTTTGTCCAGAAATTCTAAAATATAACTGTCTTCCACTGTTTTGCTGTTTGTTGATTCCAACACACCCTTAGTCACTGCATTGTAGAAAATCACTGACGTGAAGTATTTACTAGTATCCAGCAACAGTTCATAAATAAGTTCTCTGGCATGAATAACAAGTGGCAAGTCGGAATCGTCTATGTTTTCAACACTAAACTTGTTATACAGGATTCCTAAAAGCTTGTTTTCAATTGAGACACGTTTAACTCCAATTTCTCTGTCAAATATGGCATGCAAGAAGTTCGCTTTTGCCATTGCTGTTTGATCAATGTTTGTTAAATGGTGCAGTAGGTTATGTTTTTTAATACTGCATTGAAAACTCTGAGGGATATGGGGAAATTCTGCTATATAGCCATACTTCCCCCTTGTGTTAAGGGGGGAAATCTGACTCTAAAGCGGAAATATGGCTATGTAGTCATTTTTCCCCGGGGGAAATTTAGCTATATAGCCCTTTTTCCGGGGGGAATTTAGGCTAGGGGGGAAATCCCACTCTCTGACACCGGTAGTAGCTCGACTCCAAGCCGACCAGTCCTTGTTTTAGCCCCTTAATGCCGAGCGCCAGACAGGGTAACAACAAGTACCATCTTTTAACATCTTTTGGTATGACCAAACCCCGGACCTTTCGTTCTCCGGGCGGACACTCTGCCACTACACCACGGAAGCGGCCCCGACAGTACATTAGTTAGTGAGTAATGGTTGTAGTGACACTGGGACACTTTCTTTTCTAATGGAAGACAGGTTGAATTTTTAAGAAACAACTCTAACCTTGTACGTCATACTGAGGCCAGCTTCAGGAGTACAACACAAACCCAGGACGTCATGCTGAGGTCAAATTCAAGAGTTAAAGTCTAACCTACGATGTCATACAGAGGCCAGCTTCAGGAGTACAACACAAACCCAGGACGTCATGCTGAGGTCAAATTCAAGAGTTAAAGTCTAACCTACGATGTCATACAGAGGCCAGCTTCAGGAGTACAACACAAACCCAGGACGTCATGCTGAGGTCAAATTCAAGAGTTAAAGTCTAACCTACGATGTCATACAGAGGCCAGCTTCAGGAGTACAACACAAACCCAGGGCGTCATGCTGAGGACAAGTTCAAGAGTTCAGTAAAGTCTAACCTACGATGTCATACAGAGACCAGATTCAGGGGTACAACTTTCACCCATGCTGAATTCCTTGACAAACACATTACCAAGAATTACTCAGGCGAAACACATCATCAAGATACCTTCACACAGATTCAAATTGTGTCAGATAAATGCATCATCTAGAACGCCTCAAGACAATCACATCAACAAGAATTATTCAAAACAAATGCATGAACTGGAATTCCTCCAGACAAAAGCTTCAACTGGAATTCCTCCAGACAAAAGCTTCAACTGGAATTCCTCCAGACAAATGCATCAACTGGAATTCCTCCAGACAAATGCATCAACTGGAATTCCTCCAGACAAAAGCTTCAACTGGAATTCCTCCAGACAAAAGCTTCAACTGGAATTCCTCCAGACAAATGCATCAACTGGAATTCCTCCAGACAAATGCATCACCTGGAATTTCTCTGGACAAATGCATCAACTGGAATTCCTCTGGACAAATGACCCGTGAAGAACCAGGGTAGAATAGGTCTTCAGCAACCCATGCTTGTCGTAAGAGGCGACCTATGGGATCAGGTGGTCAGGCTTGCTGATTTGGTTGATGCATGTCATCATTTCCCAATGTGCATAGAATTGATGCTCATGATGTCAATCACTGGATTGTCTGGTCCAGACTTGATTATCTCCAGACCGCTGTCATATCGATGGAAAACTGCTGAGTGCGACGTTAATCAACAAACAACAACCAACCTCTAGACAAATGCATCAACTGGAATTCCTCCAGACAAATGCTTCAACTGGAATTCCTCTAGATAAATGCATCAACTGGAATTGCTTCAGGACAATCATTATCTTGTTCTTCATTTCTGATGATAACTATAATCACGTGATGCTGGATAGTTCTATCATCTAAACTAACAAAAACAAAACAAAAAGAATTTCTGATTTTACATTTATTATGTGGTCTGGGGAAAGACAATCTGAATGTGACCAGTTTAAAATGTGACAGAGAGAATAAACAAAACTAACAAGCTGTTGCAGCTTAACACTGGATATGTTGATAACATGCCACTGAACCTAAACTGAAGGTTGCTTCAGAATAAATACGCGTTCAAGAAGGAAGGACAGAGATGCATATAAGTAAGACATTCTTTGTGCAATTACAGTTGTAAACTAAAAACAAATCTGCATAGTATTTTGAACATAACAATTATTCTTGGTAAAAAAACATGACAATTGACAAATTCTAACTGATGTGAGACAACATTGAAAAATAGTTTTGATTTGATTAACCGTGATTTAACACAACAAATTGTTTCTTGAATATATACATGACTGAAAACAGATGTAATACACATAGTGCAGACAGGATATCCATACCAAGTTTTTATTGACATGAAGAATGTATCAAAATAATGCTGCTGCTAATATCAACAAAATCTTCAAACTGTTTTAATACTTATCTATATATAGAGAATCTCACCCGAGTGTCTTTTGATATCAAATATATCAATCAGCGTTGAGATATTTGATAGCAAAATACACAAGGGTGAGATGTTATTTATCATCCAACATCATTCTTCCAACTTTTTCAGTTTGTAGACAGTAACAAGCAGTGTCTTAAGTGTAAAAAGTACTGCTAACAGCCATTAGTGATGTCATTTGATTGTGACATCAAGGTAACCAATGACATCACAATGGTCTGCAAAGCATTGTGATGCAATTTCATTGCAACTCACTCAAGCCATATCTCTTGTGGGAGCTAGTTTTGGATGATAAAATATGTTGGTACATAGTTATGGACAAATTACACAATAAGATACAATTTTCTTGGTGATAAGTACACTATACAGTGTCATGACCCATACTGACTAGGTCACCTGAAATGGGGGTAACAAATTGTTCCCATGTGGGGAATCGAACCATGTCCTGGGCATAATACTGCAACACTTTAACCACCAGGTTATTCCAACTTTCATGACAACTGTGACACTGTATGGTTTCTAGGCACTATAATTTATATAATATGCTAAACAGATCATTATGATAATACAAGACAATACTAATAACAACGACCACATGCAGGGATCACTAGCATTCTTCTACAGTTTCTTAATTGATATCTGTATTAGATAGCAATTATTTTCAAAAAAGTCAAGAACTCTTTTTAATTGCTTCTGGATATACCAGCAAACCAATAAATAATTTGTTTATCTTAGTATCTTTTCAATGACTAACAGATAGAACATTTTTGTGACATGGTTCAAGGATTAATTTTATTTGCCAAAACCACTTTTTTGAAATTAATATCAAGTAAACATTCCCCAAACTATATAATTGGATGAATAGAAAACAGAAGGAAGACAAGGGCAGCTTGAAGTTTCCTTTTAAATATCAAGTCAAAGAGTAAACCTCTTTCCTATTTCGATCTTCTTTGGAACTGATTATATAATGTAAAGGATTAAAACGTGTCAAACATATTGGGACAGTGGACCTGTAAACAATTAATAACAGAACACTCCTTGAATCATAAGTGAGACATATTTTCATCAGCTTGTCACAGAGAATAATACATGTTATCCAACACATACCAGTTCTTGAATAAAGTATGTCTAAGGTCAGAGGTAAGCTCCAGTGTACTAAATCCTTGATAACATTTGTATTCTTTTAGTCCATACATACATAAATGGCTATTAAACAACAAGTATAACCATTATTACATATGGTATCATAATTCTTACCATTGTTATATTGTCAATACAACTTATTGACAAAGAGACTGATAGAGTCTAAAACATTGACACAACATTACAGAACTTGATTATGTATGATCAACATACATTTCATGATGATTCTTGTAAAATGGACACAATTAACATATTACGAAGAAACCACCTGTTGAATCTTCTACCCTGACACCTCTGGGGGTAATGGAAGGAACGCTCTAAAACACGGCTATAACCAACAAGCATAAACAAAACCATTCCCACAATTAACTTGTAAATAAAGAGTATTTGTTAAAATGCACAAAGCTACAGTGAACCAGCTACAAACAAAGCTAGAAACAAAACAAGGGTAAATATGCACAACAAAAAAGCTTGCATTTAAAGAATTAGTAATACCATTTAACAAAAAAATCACTGAGGATATGACAGATTCACATTCAGTGCAAGGTGACAACAGAGACTAAAGCATGGACGACTGACATGAGATTGTACAACTCCATAGGCAACAAGGGTGAGACAACAAATACAGATACTGATAAATAATTAAATGGAATAGCAAAATTATTTCCTTTTTCTTTTTTTGAAAAATAGAAACACTTTATTCTGATATACATAATGAGAAACGCCAAGCATAGAAACACGACTTTCTCAAAATTATAAAGCAAATTGTACAAAAAATACAATTTGAATTGTAAATGAAATGGCGTACTGAATGTTTGAAGGCAATTATCATTCTTCTTGAGCTCTAAAATCTGGTGAGTGAGTGAGTGAGTGAGTGAGTGAGTGAGTGAGTGAGTGAGAGTGAGTGAGTGAGTGAGTGAGTGAGTGAGTTGGGTTTAACGCCGCTTTTAACAGTATTCCAGTTATATCACGGCGTGTCAGCTTAATGTGGGAGGAAAGCTCGAAGTGATGCAGGTCTCAGACGTTTACCACTTTGGTGAAACCCACGAGCACGGGTATGGTGCTGACAAACCTAGAAACATAATCGGGGCGAACCGGGATTCGAACCCAAAATCATAGGTTTCTGGCGTGCCCAAGGGACGCAACTCTGCACAGCGAATCGCGGCGCCTTAGATGACTGGGCCACCCGCGTCCCCCGGTTAGGTAATAGAGTAACACAACAGTGGTGTATGACGTGTAGTGATACATCTGGATGATAATGCTGGACCGTGTGGGGAAAGTGCTCAATAATCAACTGTCAGGCTGAAAAAAGGAAGTGTTTCTCGGGCAACGGACCGTCACCTTAAATCCACAAATATAAATATTTTTAAAATTCCCAGTGTCATTCAAAGCATAGACTCTGTTATCCCTAAAATAAACTGCTTGACAACTGACATTGTGTTAGAGAGCTGAGTTCGGTGTTTGTTGGTATTCTTGGTTGGACAAAATACAAAGAGTGTTGCTCCTGTAACACTTTTGCTTTCAATAAAAAATAAAAATAAAGTCCTACTGCTTCCTCACTTTTGAGAAAAATGTGCCCTGAAACATTTCCTTTTATGTAGCCTTATCTTTAAATCAAGTGTCTATGCATCCTTCCCTTGATGACTGAGTAAGAAGTAGCCCTGAAATGTCTTGAAAACTATTAAAGTAACTGCCATTTTTTATTTCCATTAGACTACCAGGGCCTGTCCCAGAAAGTGGTCGTAGCCGAGGTGACCATAACTCCTATACTTTGCCACAGACTTGCGACTGTCATAGTGCCACGATCACTTTGTAGGCTCATCTGGTAGGTCTCACACAACCTGGATTCTTACGTACGCCGCACTCAGCAATATTCCAGCTATATGACGGCGGTCTGTAAATAATCGAGTCTTGACCAGACAATCCAGTGATCTACATCATGAACATCGATCCACGCAATTGGGATCGATGACATGCATCAACCAAGTGAGTAAGCCTGACCACCCGATCCCGTTAGTCGCCTTTTACGACAAGCATACTTACATAATGAGAATGCAGACAGTAGAGTGCAGCAACAATGCCACTTCAGCCATTTGCAGCCATGTTGCATCCTGGGAGGCATCAATGAGTCTGGACGTCTGGAACCCCTGGACCGTTCCGAACAAATGCATCAACTGCTGTCTCTTGATTTCCCTGTAGAGGAAATGCCTAATCTGTCGATCCCAAAGGATCTGTATGTACCACATGCTGGCAGTAATCAAACATTATTACATCACTCATGTATATCAATGACTAGTAGCTTGGATAGATTGTGAGCAGAAATGAAGTCAGGGACCATGAATATTATTTGGGATATTTTTGAATTGTGAGTGAGTGAGTTGGGTTTAACGCCGCTTTTAACAGTATTCCAGTTATATCGCGGCGTGTCAGCTTAATGTGGGAGGAAAGCCCGAAGTGATGCAGGTCTCAGACGTTTACCACTTCGGTGAAACCCACGAGCACGGGTATGGTGCTGACAAACCTAGAAACATCATCGGGGCGAACCGGGATTCGAACCCACAATCATAGGTTTCTGGCGTGTCCAAGGGACGCAACTCTGCACAGCGAATCGCGGCGCCTTAGACGACTGGGCCACCCGTGCCCCCGGGATATTTTTGAAACTGTGTGTTCAGTCTTCACTACAAAAAAATATCAACAAAAATATTCATGATCCCTTACTTTTTTTGCTCAGTATAGATTTATTATATAGACTACCTGTTATCTGGCATGCCTTCAAGAAAATCTGTTCATGCTGATTAAAAGACATTATCTTATTACAGTGCATTGTTTCATGATTCTTCTAGTGACTGCCAGTAAACTTGAGGTATCTTGCTTTGCCATTTCTGAGACTAAAAAGACTACATGACTTCACACACAACCTTGACTATCATATGTGGCAGTGGTGATCATTGGCATTACCATGATTACCTTATGAACCATGAGGCAGAATGCATAATACATGGTTGGCAGGACTAGAAGGCAAATACAATCAGGACTTCAAACTGGGTTCACGAAATTATAGCATTATACATATTAAAAGAAGTCATATATTCTCACATACTGGAACTCACATACGTAAGTCTCTCTGTTTTTTGGCTTATTGGCTTAAACACAAGATTTGTTTTTGTTTGTTAGCATCAGGGCTTAAATTAAGAAATCAATTCTAATCCATCCGATCCGAAGGGATTTGGGGGAAATTGTGTTCATTTTCATGGATAATCTCGTCTTTTTCCATTGTACTTTTGAATTTGAAAAGGTTGATTGATTAAAATTGATTGAAATGGACTCTTTAGTAGGGTTTACATATTATCCATATTTAGGCCCAGGGCGTAATTTTGGATGAAATACTCAATAGAGAAGAAACCTCAAATAAGAGCCTTGGTCCATATGTGTATGCATTTATGGTAGTATGCTTGTGAATATTTGACACTATTCATATTGCAAGCATAACATAACACAAACAGGCATCTGAAGAAGTGTTTCACAAAATCATGTTCCATGACCTTTTTACTAGAATCTCTCTTGTGTCAAATGATTTCAGAAGAGACAAGCATCTTTTGTTAAAGGGGGACTACGTTCCATTGTCTGTTGCCCAGTGTCAGGCAAGACAATGAAATTAGTTCCTTGGGTGAAACTGAGACATTGTATCTTAGTATCTTAGTCATAAAGGTAATAAGGAACCTTTAGATTGATCCATCTGATAAAATGTCAGTTTGTAAACAAACAAGCGGTGTTTGTACAATTTGAATTTTTGGTTGCTGGGACTGCCTGTTTTTGATGGAGCCAAGTCTCCCTTTAAATTGTACAGCAAAATGGTTTTTGACTTCCTAGCATGGAATACAGGATTGTACGAGCCGAATCGGCCTGTATACAACAAGGCCTAGTGAGTATGGTTTTACGCCGCTTTGAGCAATATTCCAGCAATATCGCGGCCAGGGTACACCAGAAGTGGGCTTCACACACTGTACCAGTGTGGGGAATTGAACCCAGGTCTTCCCCATGACGAGCGAACGCTTTAGCCACTGGGCTACCCCACTGCACCAACAAGACCGAAAGTTGATGGGTGTACACTATGCTAGTGGTATATCTAACAAATTTATCAATGCAAGTTCACAAGTTACCAGACTTATTTTCAGTGAAATATTTGTGTGTGACAATAAGTCCATAGATTTGTGAACGAGACACAAGAACAAACTTCATATGAAAGTCAGTGTAACACATTCATAAAATTAAAATAATGTCAATACACAAATATTGTTGAGGATGATTCTAATCACACAGTGCGAGAGGCAAAGTTCACAGCGAGTATGTTCAGAAGTGGAAGCTAAAGCTTCATCTTGATATGACATTTACAGTAAAGCAGTTGCACCAAATAATGCTGCACCCACAACCCAGGCATAATACAACACAAATCTGGAGCTTATGAGCTAGAGTCAGTGTGTATGGTTTTATGCCGCTTTAAGCAATATTCAAGCAATATCATGGTGGGGGACACCAGAAATGGGCTTCACACATTGGAATCGAACCCAGGCCTTCGGCAGGATGAGCAAACGCTTTAACCACTAGACTACCGCACTGCCCCCTTGAGCTTATGATGTGCAGGGACTAAAACAAGGACATTTCACAAAGAAAAAGCAAGATCACATTACTAACTTCCATAATAATTTTTCAGTTTCAGAGTTGTATTGGTATGGGAAAATAAGGAATTATTTTTCCTTCATTTAAGCGAGTGATTGAGTATGGTTTTATGCCGCTTTTAGCAATATTCCAGCAAATATCACAATAAAAATGGGCTTCACACATTGTACCCATGTGGAAATCGAACATTAAAGAGAATATCGATCTGAAAAGAAAGACCCAAACATGACAGCTTACTAAATGTAGAATCATCTGCTCACAACAAGAATCAAAGCATTACACTGTCAGGTAGCATGTCAGGGGATAAGGGCTCACTGCAATCTCAATAAAATCAGATCTCTCACAGTAAATGAATAGAATACGTAAAAACAAATAAGCCGCAGTAAACATGTACAAATCTGAACTTGCACCTAAGGACTAGTCATGTAAAACACTAGAAACATCTAGCCCAGTCATCTGGGGATCAATGAACCTAATACTGAATTGTTTCAACACAAGGGGCATCTGACTAGCAGTGGATGGCAAGCAACATGTGACTGTGTCTGATTTGTAGAATCAGACACTTGGAATTGAGCAGTAAACATTAAAGGGGAAGTGTACACGCAAAAATCACTTTCTTTTTTTTTCTAAACAAAACGCAATTTTAGAATTAATTAGTATCTGTGTTTGAAAATATACACTCATTTTTTTCACAGTGAAAGTAGGAAGCTCACAATAGTGTGAAAATGATATGCCGTTATGAGGCCTTCGTTTTTCGAGCTAAACAGGCCTGAGTTATCCCCCTTAGATTATGACGTAATTGGTGCCAATTCAACTGGGTCCCTGTCTATTCTCAACGCAAAAGATATCAAGTACCAGTTTGCGGTAAAACAACATGGCCTACGACACACTCCGGCGCAGTGGTGACTCAACATAACACTATGCTGGCTGGTATCTGAGACGCTAGAATCACACACCACGTGAAGCGGCTCTAACAAAGCATGATGACGTCATAATGTTTATCAATTGGCACCAATGACGTCATATTGCAAGGGGCATAAGCCATGGTGTTTTTGTTGTGGAAATAGAACACTTGGTAAATGTGAAAAATATAAATCGTTTTAATGCGAAAAATATGTTAATTAATTGTGATATTTTTATATTTTTGTCTATGACACTTCTAGGTTAACACTTTTAATGTGGAAAAAGTACAAGAAAAATAGGTTAATTTCCGTGTGAACTTGCCCTTTAAACCATCGTTCAGACAGTACATGATGACTTACCATGGTTACAATATGTTCTCTTCACTAGGGAAGTACCTTAAGCTCTTTAGATCTAATGTATTTTAACTTGAATAACATACTGTAATAAAGCTCCTTGTACCATGTGAATTTTAAATTTTTTTTATGAATGTGTTTTTTGTGACATGTCATTTAATATAATACTGCATAAAAAAAATAACGTCAATAGTAAAATATTTAAGATGTCACAATAACATGTTATTTATTATGATACTGCTTAACTTTCTTAAAAATAATAACATTAAGAGTAAAATGATATGAATGATCTTTTTAAAGGTGGCAATGTATAACAACATAATATCATAATATTTCAGGGTTAGGATTAAACTCAAAAGCTTTACCAGCCTGGGAAAGATAAAATGCCCATGCCCTTGTTATGTTAAATCAGTGTTTTTTTGTTTTTTTGTTTCACAACAATGGGGAAATTTGGAAATGTGTACCGGGGGTACTTACCCCAAGGAATTTGGTCTAGCCGGCTAGATTTAAGTTCTAACTCTATGAAACATATGTATCAGTAATCTGTACAAGGTTTGTTTATTCCCCAAAATTTAACCCATTTCAATTCTATTCATCATGTGTCTATTGAGCATGTTGAGTTAAATTTTAGGTGAATTCCCTTATTTGTATCTAACAAATATGATCATCTCTCTACCTTCACAAATAGGTCCACAAGCAGCATTAAATATCAACACAAAAGCCATAGCAACATATTCTGGTCCCCACAATTCACAATGTAGCAGTATTATCCATTACTTCTATGCATGTTTAAGGTACCACATGTATTATGATAAACACAATAAAAGCAGGAATGTTGAAGGCCAATTCCCTTGTTGGCAGGTGTAATATGAGACCACTTTGTTGCACAGACTATGCTGCCATTATTTGCAATCTCATTAAAATCAGATCTTAGTTCTCGCTGCCTCTTAACAAAGATCTGAGGACATCCCATTACGGGTCACGTCAGAGTCGTCAGACCGACCTTTAGCAAACTCTGACCGACCAATGGAATTACTGACAAGAAGACGATATTAGCCAATCAGAAGAAAGCGTTCTCATGCTTTACGGCACTAATTGCAAATTGGCGACTACGCTTCGAAACATATTTTGACAAATTCTTGCTTAAAAATTTGAAACCTGAACAAAAGAACATTCTCGAATGGCTAACATATGGTCTAGATTGTATAGATTCAGTCGTTAAGCCCGTAACTATCACTCGGAATACCCTGTTTAAAAGTTTTCAAGGCTGCATGATTAGAAATCACATTCCGACTGTCACTTTCATGATCTGGTAAGCTACGCTCTGATTGGTCGGATGAAAGGTCATTCTGACGTGACCCCTAATGGGATCTCCTCAGATCTTTGTTTAGCTGTAGAAAGAACTAAGATCTGATTTTAATGAGATTGCCATTATTTGCTAATATTGTTTGAAAGGCAATCATCTCAAACTTTCTGCCTGTGATCTTCACAACACAAATTACAATATTTGACCATTTTGACCACTACAATACGCTATCTGATAAGAAGAGGAACAAATATAAGGCCACAATAATTGATTATGTGTTTATCAAATGTTACGTCCAGAATAAGAGTGAGTGAGTGAGTTGGGTTTAACTCCGCTTTTAACAGTATTCCAGTTATATCGCGGCGTGTCAGCTTAATGTGGGAGGAAAGCCCGAAGTGATGCAGGTCTCAGACGTTTACCACTTCGGTGAAACCCATGAGCACGGGTATGGTGCTGACAAACCTAGAAACATAATCGGGGTGAACCGGGATTCGAACCCACAATCATAGGTTTCTGGGGTGCCCAAGGGACACAACTCTGCACAGCGAATCACAGCGCCTTAGACGACTGGGCCATCCGTGCCCCCTCCAGAATAAGAAGCAGGAAATGATTTAAAACATTTTTCTTGGGACTTGTCATATTTATTGCAGAGGTTGGGAATGGAAGGAGATTGTAGGGTTGGGACTGGTAAGTCGGGTACTCGGGTACTCGGGTCGGGTGGGTCCTGAGATAGTCATGTGATACCGTATTCGACATAAGAAGCGCCCTGCTCTAATAAGCGCCCACGGCTATATTTGCTAATATATTGGCTCGTGTACAATCACAATTGGCACCCCTACCGATTGATCAATGTACACAAGACTCATTTATTCGCGTATAATACGCACTCGTGTGTTATATGCACCCTTAATTATGGGCAATTAAATTCTGGAAAAATATATGTCGTACATAAACATTTCAGGCTGTCAGCATAAACCACGGAAACTCTGTTTTTTTTCGACAAAATAATATTTTAATAAGAGCCCCCGGACATTTTGTAGATACAGCTTGAGACCTACAGCGGGTACCTGGGTAGGGTCAGGTAATAGCGAGTTGGGTACCCGGGTAGGGTCAGGGAATAGCGAGGTGGGTACCCGGGTAGGGTCAGGTAATAGCGAGGTGGGTACCCGGGTAGGGTCAGGTAATAGCGAGGTGGGTACCCAGGTAGGGTCAGGTAATAGCGAGGTGGGTACCCGGGTAGGGTCAGGTAATAGCGAGGTGGGTACCCGGGTAGGGTCAGGTAATAGCGAGGTGGGTACCCGGGTAGGGTCAGGTAATAGCGAGGTGGGTACCCGGGTAGGGTCAGGAAATAGGGAGGTGGGTACCAGGGTAGTAAATTTGGACTCATCCCTGCCCTAGTAGATTGGGCTTAGTATTAAACCACATTTTTTCATGGCCCCCCACCAATTCACGTCACATAAAGAAGGATGCCGTTTTGGAAAAAACAAAATAAACCACTTACCCTTTTGCTTGTTATCTGTTTCTGGGGCATTTATTCAAATTTGATCGTAATCAAGTTGTTGTGGCCTTATCAACATGAACAATGTCAATAGTATGATACACTAGTGAACTATCATCAACTCTTGGTATACACTACTTTCTTCCATCACCCGTGAATACGACGACAGCTGTTTGGTGTTGTAGTGACTAGGGCAGGTATTGGGTACTTGGGTCGGGTTGGTCCTGAGTAGGACCTGGGTACTCCCAGGACTACCCGGACCCGTGGTTAGTCACATGATATATTGTTTCATGACAAAAATTCACTATATAACTACATGGTTACACGACAATTTTAAGTCTCTACTGTTCGCATTTCTTCATGAATATGAACACGTGCATACATAAGTCACGCTCACTCATGAATATTGTAGACTTAAGACAATTGTAGGTTTAAGGGCACAACACATGTTCCTTCTGACTTTTATGTTTGAACAAAGCTATATCTTCAGTCAACTTCAGTGTATGCATGGCCACATCGTTTTATACGTGTATCTAAATACATTTTGCCAGGGCTACTGTCAAACTATTCCCAATTGGACCTTTTGTACCTATATCTTGACACCAACAGCGGGTACCCAGGTAGGGTCTGGTTATAGGGGTGTTGGTCCCAGCCCTAGTAGTGATGCATGACTTTTTTAGTAGGGTAATAAAATGAAACTGTTCAAAACTGAGTGAGTTGGGTTTAACATCGCTTTTAACAGTATTCCAGTTATATCACAGTCTGTCAGCTGAATGTGGGAGGAAAGCCCGAAGTGATGCAGCTCTCAGACATTTACCACTTTTGTGAAACCCATGAGCACGGGTATGGTGCTGACAGACTAGAAGCATAATCAAGGCGAACAAGGATTCGAACCGACAATCTTAGGTGTCTGGTGTGCCCAAGGGACACAACTCTGTACAGTGAATTCCAGGGACTTAGATGACAGGGCCACTTGTGTCCCCCATAACTAATGGAAGTCCCAACATTGTGTGAATCCTAACATTGATGGAATGGTATTTTTCTCTTGTTCTCATCAAAATACTTAGTTAAAACAACATTGAGGCAATGCATGAAGCAGACGAGGCAGTAAAATCATTGAGAGAGGATTTTGATATTTTGGAACCCTCCCTTCCAAAAATGCTGGATCTGCCCTTGCAAGTGATGCACACATTGTAAAGAAACTTAAACTAAAAGCCCATTGGTCTGAGCACAGCATGGAACCAGTCCTTTGATTCACTGGTTTGTTAACCACAAAAACGAAATGTCACGGTTGATGGAGGAAGGGGGTGAAAACAAGATGATGAAGTATTGATGATGCAAGTGGACAGGTATGAGTATTGCTGTAAGGTGTGACAACACCGATTGCGTAGTAAGACTGACACCATAACTCTCAGCAGCTCATGCCTCTTCGTGTGAACCCTGAAGTTCATAGGCAGACTCCGACCATGCTGCATCTTTGTCTGCTGAGGAACAATATTTACAGCAATCACTAATGCATAAAACCTCAGCAGAAAAATTGCTTGACAAGAATCATGGCAAAATGTGATCTTTTCTAAATTTACCACAACTAATTCTAAACAAAACACATCTCAATTTCTGTATCATGTATACATCACACATTCTTCAAAATAGACCTTGCAATGTGCATATGTCATGAATTTAATACATTTTCATGAATTAGATATCAAAAATGTCATAAGATAAAAACAAAAAGATTAATTTGTCCTTCATATGATGGACATGGCCAGATTTTCTTAAATGATAAAAATTCTTTAAGTACATGATCACATCAGCTTAATTTTGTTGACATTGTGTTCATATCAATAAATTAATCAGAGTGAGTCATACAAACATCTCATAAATGTCTCAACACATCCTCTATGTTAGCAGAGCGGCACAAAAAGCTTTTGACCTTTGACACATGCAACAGCAAAAATGCATACAGTGCTGATATCACATTTTATCAATGTTTGATTCATAAAACGATTAAAGAGTATGCCAATAGAAGGTACCATAACATTTAGAAAAGAACGTCTTCATGTCATACTCACTCAACACTCATTCACACATTCACTACTCACTCACACATTCACTCTCTCACACTAACACAATACTCATTCAACACTCACTTAGTCGGCCGTTTGATATTCGGAGGGGGGCATTTTGTATTGAGACGATCACTAAGTCGGCCGTTTGATATTTGGAGGGGGGACATTTTGTATTGAGATGAGATATTTTTTCAGCCACAGCTGCAAATAATTTATGAGCCTAAATATATATTTTTTTAAGAACACCATGCCACACTGTATATTTTGTGGCATCTATTTTGTTTCAACAAACTGAAGCATAATAAAAAAACAAAATTTCTTTTGTGCAGTTTGATGGGCAAATTAATTTTTTGACCGAATCCCAGACCCCGAGAATATCAAATAGTCAGTCCTTATGGAACCTTTGCATTTCATATCAATCCTAACCAACATGAACAGAAGACATGCTGCAAATTGAAGCATGGAACAGTTGACATCCAGTAGTTGTGGTAAGGTATGTTCCTTCAGCTGACTTCATCTGTCCCAAGGTTAAGGTTTAGTTGTCAAGGTAGTCAAAAACTTGAACATTTCCGCGACAGACTACCCATAGTTTGTCTCCAGGTCCTGTGGAAACTAGGCGCGGCCACTTGATGCTGTCAGACTCCCCCACCAGGAAGCGGAGGAAGTCCCCTTGAGCTGACAGAAGATGTAGTTTGTTGTTACAGCCATCGGCAACGATGATGCGGCCAAACTTGTCACAGCAGACACCTCGAGGGCAGAAGGAGCTACGAAGCTTGAGACTTTCTGGTGGAATGTAGCGCGCCTTGACCTGGAAGTTCTTATTCAGGATGACCACACAGCTCGCTCCTTTGTCAGACACACAGATATCACCATTGATGTTGACGGCAATGTACCTTGGGGCCATAAAGATCTTCTTGCCATCCTCCTCTACAACCCTCTGCAGCAGGTCGCCCCGCTCAGAGAACACCAGAAGGGCGTTGTCGGAGTCTCCATTTGATTCTGATGTACAGAGGACAATCTGGTTCTCCTGTGTGAGAACCATACCCCTGGGCGGCAGACCAACATCTGCAAACTCCTGCAGTGGTTCCGCTTTACCTTTGTAGATGTACAGTTTTTTCTCCTGTTTAGATGTCATGAGAAACTCGCGGCCCAGCTTCACAACTCGAGCGTTTCCATCCGGCTGGAGAGCGATATCTTCCTTTTTCTCCCCAGAGAAGTCATACTTTACGAGTGCACTTCCTTCAGAGGTGTAATAGGAGACCCATGCTTGTGTTGCAGACACAGGAATAAGGCTGAACTCCACGAAGTGGTCTGTTTCAAAATGGAAGGCTGGTCTAAGCTTCAGCGGTTCAAAGCCAAACATTCCACAAAAGTTGCTAAGAATCTGAGTCCCATATATTCCTGTAGCAAAAATGGACTGCTTCTCATCCAACTCTTGAGCCTGAAGTGTCGCGTATCTCTCAAGTACATCGCTGATATCTTTAGCAACACGGACAATTTGTAAAGCAGCACTGAGTCGCAGAACCTCTTCAGACTCCTGAATGGATCTCAGAAGGAGGTCATAGTCTTCTCTGATGTTTTCATACTCTGCCTGAATGGTCTTCTTCTCTGCATCCATCTTCTCCTTGACAAACTTGATCCCATCCTCGCACATCTGCTCCACTATCTTCTTTACCTCATCCTTCCGCGTCTCCACCGCTGCAACCACAACCTCCCCATTCACCTTCATCCTGTCTCTTGCCTCGTCTGCCTTCTCTTTGGCAGCCTTGAACTTGATCCCCAGCAACTTCAGATCCTCCACCATTTCAGTGAGCTTCTCCCGGTCTATCTCTGCAGCTTCAGCTATGTCAATAGCTGTATGACCATAGTGCAGAGTCTGGCGGCAATCCAGACAGACAGGCACTCTGCACTCAGTGCAGTAGAACTTGAGTTCCTGACTTGGATGTTTGTCACACATCTCTATGGTTTCAACAGTTTTCCTTCCGTCTCCCATGACCAGGATGTGGTGGTTCTGAGTCTTCTCGTCACTCTTGTGCAGCTCCTTGCACTCCATACACAGGTTCTTGCGACACTCAATACAGAACCCAACAGCAGAGTCCTCGGTCCCGCACACCCCGCAGGTCATATCGCCTGACTCGATCTCTGACATGTCACAGTTCGCCATCACAAAGTAGCTGCTGGGGAAACCATCAACGCCTTTGGCAGGAACAGCAACAGAGCGTCGGCACTGGGGGCAGTGGATGACCTCTTTCCCCTGGTCTGTGACAGTGTTGTTGGAGTGCTTGATGTGCTTCTCCAGACAGTCCCGACAGAAGGTGTGGAAGCAGGGCAGCTGCTTCGAGTGCTTCACCTTGTCAAGACAGATCCCGCAGGTGAGGCCCTGGATGGCGGCCTGAGGTTGCTCCGCCATGTTGTAGCACTGTAGAAGAAAAACAACATAGCTTAGAATGTGTGCAAAGATTTGTACAAAAATAAAACTCTGTTGGTGAACAACCCTTACAACATGTCAAAAAATAAATTTATTCTGGTGAACAACCCTAAGAACATGTCAAAAAATAAATTTGTACCTGTGAACAACCCTATGAACATGTCAAAAAATAAATTTTTACCTGTGAACAACCCTGATAATCTTAACTTCAGGGGCCCTTTGTTATTCCTTGATCTAAAAATATATTTTAAAAAACATTGTCATGTTAGTTGGCATGCAATTATCTTGTAAAGTTCATTATTGAAATTTGGCGTCTGACTTGACGGGAAGAACACTGGACTGTTCCAGTAACATAATATCACTTTTAATGTAATTCAGAAATTATTCCCCTTCATGTGAGGTTTTGGGTGATAACATTTGTAAACTAAGGCCATGCTTTGTTTAATTCATATTTTACAGCTTTCTTTTCGGAAAAAAACAGGTAAGCAGGTGAAAACACATTTAAAAAAAATATATTCCACTTTTCAAAAGGACTTTCTTATTAGAGCGGGGCGTTTATTACGTTGAATACGGTAGTGGTTATTATAGTAGCGATGGTGTTGGTGCAAAACTTCCTACCGAGAACTGTACACTGATGCAAATATTCAGTAGATATGTCACACGTGTCTGCAATACATGCGCACCAATGCAGTGTTAAATGTATTGCTGACAATATCAAAGACAATCTCACTGTTGCTGTTCAAACCAAAGGGAAGTAACTCTTATCTGAGGTCGTAATCTTTGATAATCAACACATAGGTAGGTTTCAAATTTGCATAATATATGTATTATTTATAACTAATTGAAACTATTGATTGTTATACATACTATCGACTATTGCCATTTTAAAATTCCTATAGATACAGTACTGTCGTAAGGCAAAGAATTGCAACAGTTCGATATATTGAGACACTTCTAACATAGGAACTGAGCATGCGACAAGGGAGGCAATCAGTTGGGATCCTTCACGCAGGGATCAATACTTGTACTTTATATCTGTACTGAAGCCATTTATTATTCACATGGAGCGAGCACACCATGGCTCACTAGTGAATACCGTATTCGACGTATTAAGCGCCCGGGGCGCTCTCAAAATTGGAAATAGTGGGCTCTTATTAGAATATAATTTTGGTGAGAACAAAAACAGAGTTGAAAAATTCGTAAAGTAGATTATGCTGACAGCCTGAAATGATTCAAAAGAAAAGTATGTACGTATCATACACGAGAGATATATTTTCCAGATTTAATTTAATTGCCCACAATTAAGGGTGCATATAACACACGAGTGAGTATTATACACGAATCAATAAGTCTTGTGTACATTGATCAATCGGAAGGGGTGCTAATTAGCAAATATCGCAATGGGCGCTTATTAGAGCGGGGCACTTATTACGTCGAATACGGTAAGCTATTCTCTAGAACAAATACACATAATCAACACCCGTTGGGCAATACACTGTGAAGCCCAGACATCTGATGACTCCCATGGAACAAGCTCCATCAATGCTCCCACAGCAGAGTTTCCCATTCATGGGAATATTCCTCATGTTTATTGCTCCAGTGACGAAGGACCAGATAAAACGAAGGACCAGATAAAAGTAACATAGGACAATGTGGGCAAGCTGACCTGTATATTGCTGAGGAATGGAGGTTGATAGTCATACATTTAACATTTCTAATGAAATTTGGTTTTGATATTATGCAATTTGCTTTTCATGTGAGTGGTTGAGTGAGTGAGTGGTTGAGTGAGTGAGTGGTTGAGTGAGTGAGTGAGTGAGTCAGTGTGTGAGTCAGTGAGTGAGTCAGTGAGTGAGTCAGTGTGTGAGTCAGTGAGTGAGTCAGTGAGTGAGTCAGTGAGTCAGTGAGTGAGTCAGTGTGTGAGTCAGTGAGTGAGTCAGTGAGTGAGTCAGTGAGTGAGTCAGTGTGTGAGTCAGTGAGTGAGTCAGTGAGTGAGTCAGTGAGTGAGTCAGTGAGTGAGTCAGTGTGTGAGTCAGTGAGTGAGTCAGTGAGTGAGTCAGTGAGTGAGTGAGTCAGTGAGTCAGTGAGTGAGTCAGTGAGTGAGTCAGTGTGTGAGTGAGTGAGTGAGTGAGTGAGTCAGTGTGTGAGTCAGTGAGTGAGTCAGTGAGTGATACGTAAAAATGAATTTATTTTTCTATTGTGATTGTAGAGTCTGGCTTCGAGTTGTTTGAACCAGTAAACTGAAAACAAAAATAGCAATGAAAGTGGGCATGTTGTGCTCCTAATCCATCTTCCTGAAGCAAGGGAGTTAACTGACTCTAAAAGTCCAGTTTCCACCCTTGCCGAACTAGGCAATCGTAGTGCCACCTGTGGCTATTACGAGTTATGTCACTTCTATGTCCCTCCTAATGACTAATCAGATTCCACCTCTCAATCACTTGCAGTTTCTTCAAACGTTTTTACAATCCATCAATAGCATAAACAATACCGCCATCAGGGATTTATCTAGGATTCTAAACTGGGGGCCCCTGGCAGGCAAACTGGTAAAACTCTCGTTATTTTGTAAATATCTTACAGTTCTTATTTTCCTAAATTCAGAGGTGTTTTTCACATTTGATTTGGAGTTTGCATAAAACAAAATATTAGAAAAATAAGCATTAAAACCTCTTTCTACTTTTTTGTTTTATTATCAGCAGATCAGTGGATCCGTGAAGATTTGTGGTAGAAAAGGTCGTCACCAACCCATGCTTGCCGTAACAGGCGGCTATGCTTGTCATTAGACAGTACTTCCTACCTTAAGTGGTCAGGCTAGCTGATTTGGTTGATGCAATTCATCGTATCTCTTATCCTGACTGATGTTATCTTGTATCAGTGTCTGTATTGTCATATCTAACTAACAATCAGTGCGACTTCCTGACCCCATGACATATCGTTAAAGGCAGGGGAGCATCCAGGATCCAGTAGCACTTGGGCCATTTGTAACCTAAGTGTGTGTGTGGCAGGGGGGGGGGGGGGAAGAGAAGGGATATCCCACCCCAAAATATGCATATCATTAATGATTATACTTTTACAACCAAATGAACACGTTATCATGATGGGAAATGCGCATACCAAAAGTTATCATATGTAAAAATGGGGGTGGCCACCCCCAGAGGCCCCCTTCTGGATCCGCCACTGAAAGAGGGTGGTGCCTATTTTCTGCCTAGGTCCAGACATTGTTATGAAATACGATGTCCATGTGTGAAACTTTGATAATGTGCATACAATAAATCTGGTAAGTTTTGCGCCATGAGTGTCTAACACTAACCTTGATGAGATGGTGAGGTGAAATGCCAGGGTTTAACATTGCGTACAAGATTATTGCACTTTGAGACGTGCGACGTGCATGCACGCACGTGCGTGCGTGCGTGCGTGCGTGCGTGTATGTGTGTGCGTGTGTCTGCTTGTACTAGTCCTGACTGATGCAGATTTGTAGTGCTAGCTCATTGAGATACCATGCCGCAGTTTAACATGAATACCCCACTCAGACACAGTATACTGCCTCCGAGCCAACCAGTCCTTGCTTTACCTACTTAATGCCAAGTACCAGACAGGGTAACAACAAGTACCATCGTTAAATGTCTTTTGGTATGACATGGCTGGGGTTCAACCCCGGACCTTTCGCTCTCCGGGAGGACGGAGGCGGTCTTGATGAAATGGTAACTCAAGAGTCAGTCTGTCTTTTTTAAACAGTAGATACGTGTGTTGTAGTTGACAAGGAAAGTTCAAGTGGCGTGTTTATCTAACAGTATAGACTGGCTGGCGCATATCTGGTCTACTTAGTGTTATGTAAACAACTTACAAGGTCTTACACGACACATAAATGTGCATCCAGTATTCACAAATGTCTAGAATGGACACAGAAAAAAAATAAAGTGCATCCCTCAGGATGCACAGTAATATTCATTGTACCAACTTCTTGACAAGAAATATAAAGTCCCTGTAATTAAGATAATTATCAAATCGTACAGTACCGCATACTTCACCATATCATTACTGTCCAGGGCCCTGTTCCACAAAGCGATCTTAGTGCTAAGTTGGTCGTAACTCCCATACTTAATCATAGGCTTACAATCAACGTAGCACTAAGATCGCTTTGTGGAACGGGGCCCTGGTACCTTGAAGTTAGTTAATGGGGTCCTGGGCCCTGTTCCACAAAGCGATCTTAGCACTAAGGCAATCGTAAGGCCCATACTGTAACATAGACTTACGGTTGTCGTAGTGCTAATATCGCTTTGAGGAACGGGGCTCTGGACCCCAGTTTTTGAAGTCAAAATGAAGCCCTGAACTTAACGAGATGTGGCAGGTTGGTGAACTTTCCTGATGAGGCTGTTGACACTGACTGACATTGTGTAACTAAGGAAACGGGATTATTGATTAAATTATGAAACTGGCTGGTTGAGAATATGAGGGAGTAAATAGACTTAAACCATGTCTCCTTATCATGCTAATGTTTTTTGTTTGTCGTTGATCTACAACTGCATCACAAACCTAATGCAAGTGTGTGTCACTCGCAGTTTTCGCAGTACTTTCCTACTCACAAAATATAAAACGATGTGGTCGTGCATACACTGAAGTTGACTGAAGTTTTAGCTTTGTTCAAACATATATAAGTCAGAAGGAACGTGTTCACAGTCATGAAGAAATGCGAACCTTAGAGGCTTAAAACTGTAGTGGAACAATGTAGTTATATAGTGAAATTTTGTCAATATATCATGTGACTAACCACAGGACCGGGTTGTCCTGTGGGTACCCGGGTCCTACTCAGTACCAACCAGACCCGAGTACCCGAGTTACCTGTCCCAGCCCTAATATGTGACACAGATTTTTTTCCGTATTGATACAAAACCATACACTTGCTAAAAATAAATTACTAACTACTCATTTGATGACCCCCAGTGTTTTTGTCAGTCAAATATCACAAAATATTTGTTATTAATGTTTCAAGTTCACAACTAAACATAGCCAGTAAGAACATGTGTCTACAGCTAGCTTTTCCTTTTAAACCTGGTCTAAAATATTTATAGCCAAGAAGTTTCCATGCATTTTGATATAAATATGAGTATCACGATATGTGTCGTATCTTAACCTACATTTTGAGATATGTATCATATCGTGACCTATGTATCATGATACGTATCGTATTGTGACCTTGCTGTATTGTTTCACCCTCAGTAATTATAGTATACAACTAAATTATAGTATACATCATAAAACTAGAGGTGTACAACACAATACTGTATTGCTGAATCTTTACACCACTACATAAAACGTGAAGTATCAGATCAAGAAACTCTTATTTTTTGGACTTGTATCAAATTTTCCGCGACTACAAAATACCTAAGCCTAATCCCTCTTTAACATTTTGGCAAACATTAGCTGGAGTCAGTAAAAGGTGGTGAGGTGAAATGGGGTTAATGTACTTATGTAGTGACGTATATGTGTGTGTGTGCCTAATTGTACTAAGTCTGGATTAACATCGCTTTTGTAGTGCCAGCTCACCGAGATCCCATGCCGCCGTTTAACATGAATATTCCAGTCAGACTCACTGTACTGACTGAGCGGACAAGTGCATGTTTTATCCCCTTAATGCCAGGCAGGGTAACAACAAGAACCATCTTTTAATGTCTTCAGGTATGAAACACCTGGGGATAAAACCACCAATCACTAATGGAGGTAGGAGAAGAGGTGAAATTGAGTTTAACGTCGCGTCCAAGATTATTGCACTTATATAGCGACGTGGGTGTGTGTGTGTGTGTGTGTGTGTGTGTGTGTGTGTGTGTGTGTGTGTGTGTGTGTGTGTGTGTGTGTGTGTGTGTGTGTCTGCTTGTACTAATCCGGACTCATGCCGATTTATATTGCTAGCCCACTGAGATACCATGCCGCAGTTTAACATGAATACCCCACTCAGACACAGTATGCTGACTCCAAGCTGACCAGTCCTTGTTTTAGCCCCTTAATGCCGAGCGCCAGACAGGGTAACAACAAGTACCATCTTTTAACGTCTTTTGGTATGATGCGGCCGGGCTCCGGGCTGACGCTCTACCTCTAGGCCACGGAGGCGGTCCCATGGAGGTAGGAAGAGACAGGACCTAAGATCGTGGTTTCCGTTGCTAGTTTGGATGGTGCAAGCTCCTCCCCAACACATGATACCATCATTACACTCATGGTGTCATCGCTGCCACAAGTATGAAAGCAGCCATTACAAGAATCTTGAAATTTACCCTCAAACCCCAAATGTAGAGACATTTATATTGGTGTGTAGGTGTTTGGGGATGCCATTATAGTGAATTGGGAAAAGGTTCATGACTGATATACTGTTTCACACATGAATTTACAATTGTCTGTTTGGGCTGAGATTGCACACTAACTGAAAAATACCTGACTTTCCTCTTACATCGCTCACTGTACCAATTACATGATAGTTGAAATGAAATAGAAATTCAAATTGACAAATATAGCAAAATAGGTCCATGCCAAAACTAAGTTCTGCGTTGTGACAAGGCAATGCTTTAACCACCCGGCCACCCCACTACCCCTAAAGTTGGTTGGTTGGTTGGTTTGTTGTTTAACGCCGCACTCAGCAATATTCCAGCTATATGTTGGCGGTCTGTAAATAATCGAGTCTGGACCAGACAATCCAGTGATTGACATCATGAGCATCGATCCACGCAATTGGGATACGATGACATGCATCAACCAAGTCAGCGAGCCTGACCACCCGATCTCGTTAGTCGCCTCTTACGACAAGCGAAGTCACCTTTTACGGCAAGCATGGGTTGCTGAAGACCTAATCTACCCCGGAATCTTCACGGGTCTACCCCTCAAGTAATAAGGACCTATGTGACAACATGACTTCAGGATACACTGACCGTATTGATTCATCAATGTATATGATTTGTTTGTCAACAATATACCAACAATATGACGGCGGTCTATAGATAATCAAGTCTGGACCAGACAATCCAGTGATTGACATCATGAGCATCGATCCACGCAGTTGGGATACGATGACATGCATCAACCAAGTCAGCGAGCCTGACCACCCGATCTCGTTAGTCGCCTCTTATGACAAGCGAAGTCGCCTTTTACGGCAGACATAGGTTGCTGAAGACCTATTCTACCTCGGATCTTCACTGGTCCAATGTGTATGAACAGGGTCCAGTGTCTGAAGTTAGGCATCAAAGTCAAGGGGTCCTTGTCATGACTCAGTGTTAAAAGTTAAACATTTAGAGGGTCACTAGAGTCAGCGGTATAGCAGCAAACTTCAATGAGCCCAGGACGTCCCTTAATTTCTGAAAACTGAAGAATACTCGGGATGCAAAGAAACTTGAAAAGGTCTCACATTTATTATCTTATGACTTCTTAAATGTTTTACCAAATTTGTTTGGTTGAAATATGATTAAAACAAATATTTGTTTTTATTTCATTTATTTCGGGTTTGTTGAAATATACCTTATTAAAAATATATTTGTGTAGCTCTATATGTAAGGGGGATCATGGTGTCTGCAATATTTCTGCTATATTTGAATCTAGGGACTCTCTAAGTCTTTAACTTAAACACTGGGATGATGGCAATGATATCTTTACTTTCATGCTTAATTTCAAACACTGCAAATATTACTCTCTCCTTATTTAACACTAAACATTTCATAAAGCATGGAGTAACAGTAAAACCAAACAAGACAAACAGGGAGCAGGGCTCACTTATACCCCCAACTTCAACTGCAACATATTTCTGAAAATATTGTGTTTTTCATGTTTCGAACTCAGAAAGAAAAACACAATATTTTCTCAGAAAATACCCATATTAAAGTTAAACTTTTCATAACATGAAAAACATCAGATTATTTCAGAAAATATGCATATTATTATCAAACTTTGCACTGCACCCTTTCTATTAGAAGGGAAACTTTTCCATAAATTTGAAAAAAATCCATGCAGTTGATTTCAAGTTATTGGTCACGCAAATGTTTAAGCAAAAAAAATCTAAGCAAAGAAAAACCTGTATTGCTTTAGAAAATCCAAATATTGAAATCAAACTTTGCACTGCACCTCTCCTACAGGAATAAAAGTTATAGGTTACAAAAAAATGACTTTGGTCGGACAGATGGTTGGAATTCCTTGGTACATGTATAACTACATACCCCTGCCCTTTTAGGTATAAAAAGCTACTTTATGTACAGGATGTATCCCCGGTATTGCTGAACTAAAGGTTTCTCATCCATTCCCCACATTCCCCATGTACACACAGTACACAGCATAAAGTGTAACTTGGTAATGAACGCCTTAAGTGCAAAGTCATACTAAAGACAGTTTGTACATTTTCCATGACTTTAGAATAACCAGGATAGTAAATTTGTTCACACAAAGACTCGTACATAAAATGAATTTGATAACCTATTCACAAGTTGGCTGATACCCAGGCCTATACAAAACAATGGCTGATCCATATCGTGATACAAAATGCTGAATCGATAATCAATAGGGATGGACATTGGATGTGTATCACACCATTTTGTGATTCACAAGGCCGTACTGCGAAATGTATCACGATATACTGTATAATTCCAAATTTTGAATTCAGAAGCAATCTGATAATTTAAGGTATGAATTGAAGTTCATAAATGGAACAAAACAAGATGCTGGTACAACACGATCTTTACTCAGTCAACAAGTGGCCCTGGATGCATGCTGCAACAACCTTGCAACCTGCAACAACCTTGCAACCTGCAACAACCTTGCAACCTGCAACAACCTTGCAACCTGCAACCTATTGGCTTCCACCTATGTGTTCTCTGTCCATCGTGTTGTGACAGCATCATCCCTTTGTTGTCAACACCTACCAATGTTATCCCACTCATGTATGCAATTGTTGTTACTGTTAATCCTCTACTGTTAATCCTCCACCTACTATATATATTCTGTACTATGTCCCTCATTCAGTCTTGCTTGACAACGGTATAAGGATCTATACCGAAACGTCGCTTTTCCCAGTATAAAAGAAGTTGTTATCCACAAAAATTGTGTCTATCTTGTCATTACAAACTTGAGATGTGTTTGTTTTATCACCAACCATTATAGTTATCACCATAAACCCAACCAGGTGAAGCCAATAAAGATGCTATAAAACAGCTGTTTGTGCATTTCTTTAATTACACTTAATTAGATCAACTCAATGCCTTTAATCCTGACCAGTTTGTAATATCTGGATGACAATCAAGGCCGACTTAGACAAGCATGATGTCATTTGCTGGAATATTTGCATTGTATAATCCAACTTATTACATAATCTCCCAGTGATCTCAGATCTGGTATAAATTAGAAGAACAGTCTTATTATCATGATTATACAATGCAATAAAATAATAAATATGATTAACACAATTTCCTTCTTGATGATTCATGCATGGTACAAGAATGTAAAAATAGTGTTTTTGTCCTATAAAGAAGTTCGACTAGAAGAATGACACAGTTACAATTTTGATAGGTGGGTAAGAATCGACATAATTTCAAAATTTCAAAACAAAAACTTAAAAGATAGTCCCTTGTACATGTTCTACGAGTCTTAATTATTACTATCACATATCGATCACTAAAATGTATCGATAGTATCCGCTACGAGAATGCCATATATAATTTCAGTGTGTGTACGGGTCAACTAATGTAAAAAATGTGAAAGGTAGAATCTGTTTTATTTGAATAAAAAGTGACTCAAGATATTTTACTTTGACTTCGTTACAAGCACCTAAACACACTCGTTGTTTTACACATGTTTATCACAGCTGGTGTAATTTATAAATATCCGGAAGACAACACAGGTGTTTTCGATAAAGAAGAATAACAAGCGAAAACTAGATCTACTCAAGCTGAAACAAAGAATGTCATCGTTAGAAGGAAACCAACACGGAGAAAGTGTTAGCTGGCAGTCCGAGCTGTCCTTCTCTCCCTTGGCTCTGACACAAGACCCAGCTGCTAAATGAATCAATTATATACCATGAGTATACACGAAATGTGTAAAAGTGTGAATACACTACCTTTCAAAGTCAGATATTGCAGGAATGTATTGTTATTACATCAGCGAATGCCTAATGAAAACACGGAAGTGTCGTTGAAGGGGGAGGTAAGTCTCAAGATTGTCTCGACATTGCATACCACGGAACAATTCTTGGGGTTAAAGGGAAACAACACTCTAACTTTGAAAGTATTGAAATATCGATGGCCTATTTCTTCGCGGGATTCACAATTTTCTTATTATGGGCTATAATTTCGACTCGTTTGACTTGTGATCGGCATAAGGATATGAAATAAAGGATACATAAGGGTATTAATAAGGAGGACAGGTGCAGCCAAAATGACATGTGTTTGTGTTGTTGTTTGTGTATAAGCGACTTAAAAGGGGATGCTATAGGTCACCATTATAGAATGCACAGGGAAAAATGTACATCATATCACTTCAGCGAATTCAGGTAAACGAACAGGTGATAAAATACTTGGTAAATAAAAATTTGAAATTTGAGATAAATTATCTCCAGACATGATGATTTACTATGAAAAGTGTATTGTCTGTTCTGCGAGGCATTGTTTTATATGCAGAAATTAGGATTGCCGGACGTGTGTATTTTCTCGTAAACTTAGTCGGAAATAGCACATTTTCTACCAATCTACCGGTGATTTGGTTAAAAAATATACCAAAATATTACTTAAAGAATTTTGATGCAGGGATCGGTAGAATTGTATCTAAAACTATTATTTTATCAGAAATAATATGATCCAATATCGCGTTTAGTTGCAGCTTTTACTATATGTATTTTAAATGATTATAACCATAAGCGCAGCACTTGGTACAGCTGATTGCTTTTGCCGGAACAATTTGACCAGTCGACGTTGAGTCCTCCCGCGGTCTATAAGCAACAATGTTAGATAACAACTAGCAATCAATCAACGTATTATCGGCTAATCCGTTGAACGAAGTATATTGTGTTTACATAGGTACTTCACGCCCCGATATGGGTGTATTCTGTCCGCTTGAGTAAAACTACATATACATGTATAAACACTTACTTTTGACAAATTAATAGCAGGAGATAACATGTGCAAGATAACGTATGATAAGTTAACCCTTTGATCGATGTGATCGATGTTTTGCAACACAACTGATCATTCCTCTCATGCTGCGAGGTCACGGACATATTTCATAACATGCCACAACATGCCACAAGAAATGCCAAATGAGAATCACTGATATATCCTTTAGACACCCTCAGAGGCAGGGGTGAACGTTATTGAGTTATTTTGCACAGTCTTTGTCAGGAGATCTGGGTTCTTCTACCACTTATTATATTGATTGTTTTATCTTATTGTTAATTCTACAAATGGGAACATTGGGTTTTATACACGACCTCAAATAAATCAATTGGTTATTTTTAATATTATTGGTCTTTTGGTATGACATTATTACATTCTGTGATTAAATATACCAAGCTATGAAACAAACAAATGGGATCCTATTCTCAGTCATCTTATCACCCACGTATTCAGAATTTTACGTCGCACTCAGTAATACTAGTATTCCAGCTACATGACAGTTACCTGTAAATAATGGAGTCTGGACCAAGCAAACCAGTGATTGCTATTACGAGTAACGCCCCACACCGTCGGCATACGATAACACGCAATCAGTAAAGTCACCTAGCCGGTACACACTTACACAGACAGGCAGACAGACAGATATTTTATTTACGTCTCACCTCAAATATTATATAGATAGATAGATAGATAGATAGATAGATAGATAGATAGATAGATAGATAGATAGATAGATAGATAGATAGATAGATAGATAGATAGATAGATAGATATTATTTACGTCTCACCTCAAATATTACATAAATATAAATAAATAGATATAAACAAATAAATATATATATATATATATATATATATATATATATATATATATGTATGTATATATATATATAATATTTAAATGAGCCACTCCTATTGGAGTTATGAGAGACGAAAACGTTAAAATATACAAATAAAGATGACTAAAATACAAATAAATAAAGGGTAAATGTACACACAAAAGTTAAACACACTATACAGTATATCAAATATCTTTCCGTATGTTTAAAATAGCCTTGCAGGTTTGGGCAGCAACATGCACAACAATAGGGCTGGCGTGAATAAAACACAATTTAACATAATCATTTTGAAGATTAAAATCATGACACACATCAATAAATTTTGTTAAAAGCTCTTTACGGACATCCTTATAAACTGGACATTGATAGAACATGTAGCTCATCTTCCACACAATCTGTACAATTAAAACACTCTCTCACTGACCGGGAGGTTATTATAGCGCCAAATTTCCAGTTTTATCGGTGCAACTCCACTTCTAAATACGGCGAGAGCTTTTCTGTTTTGTCTTGACACCGGGAGTTTATTGTAGTGTTCCACACTGAAATCTTTCTTGAACTGGTTGTATAGCCTTAGTTTATTACCTCCCTTGCCTCTGACACTGTTATCCTTATTTATAGCACTTTCCCACTTTTCTCGGAACTTTTTAAAAACTTCGTCTTTGACCTCCACACCCGTACCTAGATATAGCTGCGTTAACCAAGAATGCAGAAACCAAAAAGAAAGAGAAAGTAGACGTTATCGGACTGGCCGTGTATAATGTAGGTCAGATTCATAACACCCCTTCAAGGAGAAGGAGAGACGATAGATGCTGTTGATGTTATCTTAGATTTCCATCATCGAGACATCAGCAGACATTCCACACAGGTAAGCAATACAAACCTGATGTTTTGTTAATAAATGTGCATTGCCCTAATGTTGCTGTATTTATACCTACGGTGTCCAGTATATATTTCACCCAATTCCCCCGGCTTCTCCCCGCCACCTCCCAAACAAAACACGCACATATTAGTGTAGATAAGGATAAGTCGCTTGACCGTTCGGTTTATCGATTTGACACGACATTGTATTATTAAGCATTAAATGCACAATAAAGTAACATTTTGAAACTGAAATTGATATATGCTATATATACGCTTCATGGTTTCGGATTCCTATAGTTTGAGTTTGAGTATGCAGTATAATAAAGCATTTTCATATAATAAAAGACTTTTTTCACAACACCATGTGCAGTAAAGGCTCCGTGTGCCGTTTTCTTCAAATTGACAGAAAACTGGTCAACTTGACATGTTTGTACTCACAGCTTATCAGTTACTAAGATTGTGGATGATGAATATAAATGGCATAGCTTTTGATGTAAACTGACTTATACACCTCCACCCGAGAAATCAAATGGTCCAATGGTCCACCCCTAAAGGGTTATCGGGTGTATAAATAGCAACGTATAACAAAACCACGACTCATTTGGTGATATATTTTCAACAAAGTTATAACGTTACTGAAGGCGAATATCCAAATCACAAAATACTCTTTTTCCAGAATGCTGTATCCACGCTTGGCTACGTTTTTGTCAGTGAATATAGATATGATGCTATTTTACGTTATTGTTCAGGTTGCTGAAGACTTCCTGATGTCCTACGCCCAAGACAAGCGTGGGGTCCCCCGGGGTAGCTGCGGCTGTGGACAATGTGTCCTCTATGTACCACAAACTGAGGGGCACGCATGCGGCTATTGTGGCTGTCTGCCAGTTAAGCATGAAGACCTCGGGGAAACTGACACAGGGGGTCACAAGTCCGCCTCAAGGCTGGGGATGGAACGCACTACATCGACTGAGGCTGCAGCAGCTCACTGGCCACACAAAAACCCCAATCTCACTTCCGATATCATCGGGTTTGGGACCAAAGTACATGATGTACGGAAGCCCACCTTTATAAGAGTAAGTGAGTGAGTGAGTGTGGTTTTACGCCGCTTTTAGCAATACTCCAGCAATATCACGGCGGGGGACACCAGAAATGGGCTTCACACACTGTGCCCATGTGGAATGGAAATCGAACTCGGGTCTTCGGCGTGACGAGCGAACTACTAGGCTATCCCACACCTCACCGTTATTAGATCATGGGACACTTGAGTTGTGAGGATGCTCAAAACTAACCATTCACCTTGAAACGATACAGACCCACATTAGGATGCTATGAACTTGTTCTGTCCTGATTTGTAATACATTTTCCTTAATGAAAATCTCTCACAGCTATGCTAACTGAAAAAAATAACTGTGCTTCTTCTAAAGTGGAGTAAATGTTATGTTATTATAAATGACAACATAATATTTGGTCTTTCGTCTGATCAATGTTTTATCATAACACATTCATTGACAAAACCCATACCATGCACCGCCCTGACAGAGGCGTAACAGCTCTATGAACAATGTCAATATCGGGTGGGACCACCTTTCGCGTTGACACAGGCGAGGCAGCGACGGCGCAATAAAGACGCCATATGATTCAAATCAGCCTATGGGATCTTGTTCCTAATGTCAAGCAAATATACTACTCAAAAGAAGTTAAGGATCACCTGATTCTTTTATATTACTATAGTTAATCTCTCATGTCATGACAGATTAACTTTACCAATATGAAAGAATCGGGTGATCCTTAACTTCTTTTGAGTAGTATATTTGGCCCAACTTAGCCATCGTGACCTGCTTGTTCTGTTTCTGTCGTGGGCGTCGTTCCATCTCATCCCAGACATGTTCTTGGGGGGGGGGAGAGGTCTGGAGAAATAGCCGGCAGTACAGTAATGTAATGCTGCCTGAAAAAGTCTGTTTCAAGTGCAACATGTGGGCGAGCATTATCCTGCCGCAACGTGACGTTTCGTCCCTGCATTTGCACAAAGGGTAGAACATGATCTAGCACGATGTCGTCCCGGTAACGCCATTCAAATTGCCATTAACAGTGATGAGTTGTGTTCTCCCATGATTTGTGATGCAAACCCATACTATTACACTTCCACTTCCAAACTGACGACGTAGAGTAACGCAAACGTCGCTAAAACGTTCTTCTGGACGCCTGTTGATTCCTGCACGACCACGAGAGCTTTCCAGAGGAAACCTGGACTCATCTGTGAACAGTTTACTGTCCCAGTCTTGTCCTCTGAAACTCATATGCTGTCTACACCAAGCTAGGCGTGCCTGGCAGTGACGTGGAATCAAAATGGGCATATTGTTGGACGTCGGCACCGGTTGCGTACGTCTCAGAAGAGATGGTATTGTGCTTTTACAGCATACCCACGGCACGTAGATTTGATTTTGCAGCAAGCTATGGCATTGCGTAAGCATAAATTACGGTCAAACAAACGTTGATTTATAAGCAGCTGACAGCTAAACAATCATAGGCATAAAAAAAGACACGATTCTATTTGCAAATATATAACAAAAATGAACATTATTTAGGACTGGTCTTTTATTACGGGTATGAAAGATCTATTCTTAAACGTATTCAAGTTCATACTCTTTTCCACAGATACCTACGTGCGAGCTCCTCCAATCAAATCACAAGCCGTACTATGAACTTCCCGACAAGCAACAAATGAAAGGTGTGTATAAAATCGCCTACAGACAAAAGACAGTCTATGTGGGAAAATCACTAAACATTCGTCGTCAGTTGAAGCGACACATGTTTGGGGCCCAAGGTCAAGAGATAGGCAGCTTTGTCCAAAATCTCCCCGAAAGTGACAAGAAACATTTGACAGTGTTCTGGCTCGACTCAGAGGTTCACAGGCACAACTGCAGGCGCATGTCGTACCTCAAATGTATCACCAGGATACAGGGTGAGAAACCCACGTGTTCCTATCCTACAGGATACACCGATGTTGGAGGTGGAGGAGAGGCTGAAGAAGTACCTACTGGTGTCACGTGCACACCTGGAGGCAGAAGCACCTTCACTATTGCAGACAGAAAGAGTCAAGAGGAGAAGGAGTTTTGGGGAGACGTTGCCTCGCACAAAAAGAGTGAATCACCACCACCACACTACACTGGAATAAGTGACGGAGGAGAGAAGAAAATGAAGAGAAGTGCATACCTGTCACACCCGCAGAACAGTTTCACTGGAGTAGGCCAGGAAAGGGCGAAGAAGTACAAGGACAGTGGCACCTTAAAGGAAGAAGTAAAAATTGCAGATATAAACAAACTAATAAAGAAGGAAGCATGTTTTGAATCAGACAGTGAAGATTCTGTGTCAGAAGTTGGAGTACAAGAGAAGTACATGGGGATTGCTTCTCCTCCCCCAGCATACAGAAGTCACACTGGAGTTGATCATGGGGGAAGAGGAGAGACACACAAGGGTAGTGCGTCGCCGCCACCTTTACACAGAAGTCACACTGGAGTTGATCGTGGAGGAGGAGGAGGGATGCACAAGGGTAGTGCGTCGCCGCCACCTTTACACAGAAGCTACACTGGAGTTGATCGTGGAGGAGGAGGAGAGACGCACAAGGGTAGTGCGTCGCCGCCACCTTCACACAGAAGTCACACTGGAGTTGATCGTGGAGGAGGAGAGACGCACAAGAGTAGTGCGTCGCTGCCACCTTCACACAGAAGTCACACTGGAGTCGATCATGGGGGAAGAGAAGAGAAGCACAAGAGTAGTGCATCTCCGCCACAAGCACACAGAGGTCACACTGGAGTCGATCATGGGGGAAGAGAAGAGAAGCACAAGAGCAGTGCATCTCCGCCACAAGCACACAGAGGTCACACTGGCCTTGATCGTGGGGGAAGAGGAGAGACGCACAAGAGTAGTGCATCTCCGCCACAAGCACACAGGAGTCACACTGGAGTCGATCATCGGGGAAGAGAAGAGAAGCACAAGGGTATTGCATCTCCGCCCCCAACACACAGAAGTCCTACTGGAGTTGATTACGGAGGAGGAGGAGGAAGAGGAAGAGAGAAGCACAAGGGTATTGCATCTCCGCCCCAAACACACAGAAGTCCTACTGGAGTTGATTACGGAGGAGGAGGAGGAAGAGGAAGAGAGAAGCACAAGGGTATTGCATCTCCGCCCCCAACACACAGAAGTCCTACTGGAGTTGATTACGGAGGAGGAAGAGGAAGAGAGAAGCACAAGGGTTTTGCATCTCCGCTCCCAACACACAGAAGTCCTACTGGAGTTGATTACGGAGGAGGAAGAGGAAGAGAGAAGCACAAGGGTATTGCATCTCCGCCCCCAACACACAGAAGTCCTACTGGAGTTGATTACGGAGGAGGAAGAGGAAGAGAGAAGCACAAGGGTATTGCATCTCCGCCCCCAACACACAGAAGTCCTACTGGAGTTGATTACGGAGGAGGAGGAGGAAGAGGAAGAGAGAAGCACAAGGGTATTGCATCTCCGCCCCCAACACACAGCAATCCTACTGGAGTTGATTACGGAGGAGGAGGAAGAGGAAGAGAGAAGCACAAGGGTATTGCATCTCCGCCCCCAACACACAGAAGTCCTACTGGAGTTGATTACGGAGGAGGAGGAGGAAGAGGAAGAGAGAAGCAAAAGGGTATTGCATCTCCGCCCCCAACACACAGAAGTCAAAGTGGAGTTGATCATGGGAGCGGATGCGAGAAGTACAAGGGGGTTGCATCACCGCCACCTTCACACACAAGCCACACTGGAGTCGACCATGGAGGAAGAGAAGAGACGCACAAGCGTATTGCATCTCTGCCCCCAACACACAGAAGTCCTACTGGAGTTGATTACGGAGGAGGAGGAAGAGGAAGAGAGAAGCACAAGGGGAGTGCATCCCTGCCGCCAGCAAACAGCAGGCTTGCAGTAGTTGATTATGGACGACTGAAAAATGAAAGTCTTGAAGAAATAGATAAACCAACGACAAGAAACGATAATATAAAACAGGAAAAACATTTTTCAGATATTCATTCAACATGTACTGACTTTGTCTCCAGCTCTTGTATCAAAACAGAACCTTTGTTTGTATTGCATGACACGAACGTGTCTCACGTGAATGAAGCAACCACAGTTAAACCAACAGAAGCATATTCTGAGAAGCAAATACCAGCCCAGGTGGAATCTCCTGTTGTAGATTGGTTTAACCCATCAGAATTCCAAAGTGAAGAAATTCAATTTGTACCATACAGGAATGAGAAGCAGAAAAGAGATAGCTTTAAGCTGAAAGAAGAAATAACAACGATGAATAGTTTGTTTCAAGGCAGGGAGACAGTTGTGAAAGAAGCTGTCAGGATTTCATCACTGAAGGGACAAGGGAAGGTAACTGACATTTTCAAAAATAATCGCAGGAACAATTTTATTCCCAAACGAAGGAACAGTACAGCAAATCAGAAAGGACATTTAAAGTCACACAGACAAGATATCTGCTCAGTCAGAACATCTGAAAGACAAACCAACCAAGTTAAACCTACAAGTGTTCCAAATGCACTTTCTCTAAATCTGACGCCCAAACCATTAAGAAGTACAACTAAAGACTTTTTGCCAAGTTCTAGGAGGAAAAGGGCGTCTGCAGAAACCACGGATATATCTCGAATACTGGACTTGGACATAGATATACTAACCGGAAAACACTATGAGAAGCAAAGGTCAGTTAGGGAGGAATGGTCAGTGAGAAAAAGGAGTAAACTGCTGGTGTCTAGTGGATCCCAACATGCGCCCTACCTTCAGGAGACCACAGGAAGCAAATCATCCAAGGTAACTGTAGAAAAGATTGAGACCATGGAGTTATCCAAAAATACCAAGTACACAGACACTGCTCAATCCTCAACTTCAGGTCCAGGGTATGTTGATGAAGCTGAAGCACCAACTAGACTAGAAAACCAAACCAGGCGTGCATTGATTGCTTATAGGAGAAACACAACACATACATGTCGATCAGTCGACAACTGTGCAAACAAACACTGAGGTCCGGCTGTTTTTTCTGAATCATATATCTCGGTGAAGCGAAGAGATAAGCAATATGCGCGTTCTGAAGTGAAATCGGAATTGCGAGTAAACCCTTACTCGCGGGGAAGGTGTAAGAGCAGTGATTCTATTCTGACTAATCATGCATTTGACAGAGGTGGAGACGGTGTTGCAATGCGATATAGAACAGATGTAGCAAACAGAGATAAACTATGTAAGTCCTCAACACCAAGAGAATCAACGCCAAGAGGATCCACACCAGGAACTTTACCAAGAAGTGTTGAAGAGGAACAGTATTTCAACAGAAACACCAGTGAATGGACGAAGAAGCAAATATCCTAAAGATAACATGGAATTTGCACTGGGATTTTTCATTTTATCTACTGCCTGTGTTTTAATTGCAAACTACGATGATAACGAAATGTTTCATCTGTAAACTCTAGTTGTCCAGATGGGGGTCACATTATGTGTGCAAACACATGTAGCGTCTGCCCGGAGTGCGGCAGTTCGGTGGTTCGATCTCATAACAAAAGACTTTAAAGGGTGGTACTTATCAAGCGGACAAAACAAAGACTGGTCGGCTCCGAGTCATGTTAAAGTGTGGCATGGTTTGAAACAAACAAGACATGAGGGTGATGTATTTGACACGGGTATCATCGTAGTGTTTTGAACCTTAAGTTTGCAGTGTTTCGGCGACTGTTTTCACTTTTCAGTGAATCTAATGTTGAAGTGAATACTTTCTTTGCTCTGCAGTTTACTTGAAAAATATAGTTTGCCGTAGGTTTTAAAGTTGACTGTTGTACATGATGTTTTGGAAAAAAACAATGTGGTGTGAAAAAGGTAATTGTTAAGCTTAACCTTTCAAAGTAAAAATATATGTCTTGAAACAGTAGAAAATATTGCATTTTTATCATAACTTCGAATTCATGAGATTGAGTGACATAGGCGCGGATCGTGTTGGAAGGGAGATAACTCCTCCCGGCTTCGAGATCAGCGCCGCTCATGGCAATATTTCAGCCATATGATGGCGGCCAGTAAATAATCGAGTCTGGACCAGAAACTCAAGTGATTGATATAGTGAGCAACCATCCATCCCGTCGGGGTACGGTGGCACGCAAATCAGCCACAGAGTTTTAGCATTAAGTCGTCTCTTGGACCAGCATAGGTAATAGAATTCTAATTCGGAAGGCAATAATAAGAGTATTTGACGTTTGATAAAATGTCAGTATGATTGCTCCTGATGACAAACGCAACACTTCACGACTGTGAGGGGCGGTCGGGTAGCCTAGTGGTTACAGCGTTCGCTCGTCACGCCTAAGACCCGGGTTCGATTCCCGACATGGGTACATTGTGTGAAGCCAATTTCTATTGATATTGCTGGATTATTGCTAAAAGTGGCGTAAAACCATACTCACTCACTCTGATTGGTCGGATGAAAGGTTGTTCTAAAGTGTCCCCTAATGGGATGTCCTCAGATCTTTGTTTAGCGGTAGCGAGAACAAAGATGTGATTTTAAACGGGCACTGATCTAACGCAATTCCCCGGACTGGTTGTTGCCTTTGTTATTGTTTTTCCCCCCCGTGAGTACCCGGATGATACGCAACGCAACTGAGCGTGACCAGACACTGGGCTACCGTCTGCAAGGACAGCTAAGTAAACTTGGAGGCTGGAGGCAATATTTGTTTTATGCATTTTTGAACACTGATTGGTTAGGTGTCCTCCCATTAGTTAGACAGCCAGTTGTGTTAGACACCTTAAAATAACAACTTTTCTGGTTGAGTGCACAACAAAGTGCAATGATGTTACCTTGATTGATAATGGAATGACCCATAGCTAAACATCAAGATATAACAAAACAAAAAGACGTGTTAAGTCAGATGTACTTATTTTATAAACGTTCATCTCAGAATTGGCTGTTACATCAGATGTATATATACACATATATTAAATTTAGTATTAAAGTTACTGTTAATTGTGACATCAGGAACTATGTAATCTTCGCTGATGTATTCATGCGCAGTATTTAGGGTCACTATTTATGAACGTGTTTCTCATTAATATGACATCCAGTGCTTCTGTCAAAGCAGGGGGCGGTCGGGTAGCCTAGTGGTTAAAGCGTTCGCTCGTCACGCCGAAGACCCGGGTTCGAATCCCGACAAGGGTACAATGTGTGAAGCCCATTTCTGGTGTCCCCCGCCGTGATATTGCTGGAATATTGCTAAAAGCGGCGTAAAACCAAACTCACTCACTCCTCTCGGCAGGCAGCAAGGACGTAGCTTCGACGTAGCAGGACGTAATTGTTTATCTTGTGATATTGGAAGGCAATTAGTGAATCAATTAGAAAAGTTAATTGATTGGTATAAATACTCATTTTTATACCAAATTACCTTCTGAGATGGTTTGCCTTCCTCTTTATTTCAGTGATTTTACCTTGTGAAAGTAGATCCCTCAAAGGAATAAGGACGTAAACAGACGTAATTTCTCGTAATTTGATTGGTCAAAAACAGACATGTGACCACTTTCTCACACCTATAAATACGATGAGATCCATACTGGGTCATTCTGACTTTGGCAGTCTAAAGGTCAGTTTCAATCAAAGGGCAGATAATTCAGCCCAAAAGTTCCCCTTGTCCTTATGTAATCATTTCTATAAATAGACTGCATTTTTTAACACAGACACAAATTGCTATCTTAGTAACTGTAAAGTTATTCAGATAAAGAAGTCATCTATATATATTTATAGCAGTAAACTACCATTATAGTTACAGGCAATAATTATTTTGCCCTGACACTGGTCCTTACAAATAAACCTTAAAACTCAGAGGGATCTACTTATTTGGAAGCATTGTGTTGTCCATTTAAGGCATTGTTATACCCACATGAATAAAAACTAATTATTCATTGAAAAGAAGTGTTTTGACTCTCAGTTACATCCCGACTTCGAGGTTTATCAGAAGTTCGGGTCCGGGCCGCTACAATATGTAGACGTCCCCGTACCTGGATCCTGCATCGTTAACATATGTCGACGTCCCGGTACCTGGATCCTGTATCGTTAACATATGTCGACGTCCCGGTACCTGGATCCTGCATCGTTAACATATGTAGACGTCCCGGTACCTGGATCCTGCATCGTTAACATATGTCGACGTCCCGGTACCTGCATCCTGCATCGTTAACATATGTAGACGTCCCGGTACCTGGATCCTGCATCGTTAACATATGTAGACGTCCCGGTACCTGGATCCTGTATCGTTAACATATGTAGACGTCCCGGTACCTGGATCCTGCATCGTTAACATATGTCGACGTCCCGGTACCTGCATCCTGCATCGTTAACATATGTAGACGTCCCGGTACCTGGATCCGGCATCGTTAACATATGTAGACGTCCCGGTACCTGGATCCTGAATCGTTAACATATGTAGACGTCCCGGTACCTGGATCCTGTATCGTTAACATATGTCGACGTCCCGGTACCTGGATCCTGCATCGTTAACATATGTAGACGTCCCGGTACCTGGATCCTGTATCGTTAACATATGTCGACGTCCTGGTACCTGGATCCTGCATCGTTAACATATGTCTACATCTCGGTACCTGGATCCTGCATTGTTAACTTATGTCGACGTCCCGGTACCTGGATCCTGTATCGTTAACATATGTCGACGTCCCGGTACCTGGATCCTGTATCGTTAACATATGTAGACGTCCCGGTACCTGGATCCTCCAGTGTGAACATATGTCTACATCTCGGTACCTGGATCCTGCATTGTTAACATATTCCGGCGTCCCGGTAACTGGATCCTGCGTCGTTAACATATGTCGACGTCCCGGTGCACGAATATCTATGGCTAACGAGACAAACATCCCAAGCAATGAACATCCAGTTAACATTTATTGTTTATAATAATGTCTTCTTCTGAAAAAAAATCTGGCATTTCACAAACGTATGATGGCGCATGATAAAACGGAGAGAGTTCTCGTGAGATTGTGGATGCACATAATCATACATTTTTGTTGTGAAAATATTGACGACTCAGAAAATTGCTGTTTCTCATTTTAGCTTTCAGTTCTGTGGTGCGCAGGTTGAAGGCAGGATTGACATTGTCAGTGAATCAGTGAATGATGATTATGATTGGACGGTCATTTGTACACAGCTATGACGTCACAAAGGTGACAGAGTGGCACAGAAGTTGAAGTTTCATCAGATCTTCGTTGATTGGCGCAGTGGAAGACCTCAGTTTGTCAAGTTTTGCTCGCGTTTCCACAATATGTTTTTCGGTCTGCCTGAACTGTGACGTGTTGCTGCTTTGGCCCAACTTCTCTTGCCGGAGCATCTGCGATACACCTCTCTTCGCCTGCAATCAAGAAAACATTTTCAAACCTATTCCACAAGACAACAAAACTAGAGCAGACAACTTCCAGCTTTTTTCGGGTGTTCATTATCATAAATGCCTCGTCTTATTGGACAGGGAAATAATTCACGACAGGTTCATCACGACATGTAAACCAGGGTCAAGCAAATCAAAGGTTGATAACATGAGCACCCTTTCCCCCTGTCACACATTTTTGACCACCCGATTACCAAAATGGTCGGCTCTTAGCTTTAGTCTCAGAAATACAGCTATCTTATTAAAGACTTGCCAGATCATTCTAGACTTGAGTTGGACATGTTGGATGCATTTTTCATTATTCTCTAGGGTGTGGGAGACTACAAAGGAATATCCACAGGGTTTTATGCATCTGGATAAGAGCTATGTGATATTGAAGAAATATATTTTCAAGGGTGAACGTAAACGATGATCAGTTCTTCGAACCGTGGCTTTAGACTGACTCGCACACATGTGAGAATAATTGCAGTGTTATCCTCGGAATCTTTATGTACAGGTTCTTTTCCAGTAATTCACATCACGACTAAACCGAACCCCTGCACGATATTCTCCCACAAACTCCATTCATCCCTAACCCTGCAGCTATTAAAGGCTCTGATCCAATGGGCGTTCGTCACGTGCGTGCACTACAATATACACCGAAGACGTACTCCATCCTTACACTTATACAACTTATACAACAGTGCATTATTACATATACTGAATTACACAGAATAGAACCCTGGGCAGTGTTCGAAGAACTTCAGCGGAAAATGAAAAGTTCCTTTGCGCGAACATATCACTATATGTACGCTGATTTGCTATTTGAGTATTTAGCTGTGCAGAGTTGCGTCCCTTGGGCACGCCAGAAACCTATGATTGTGGGTTCGAATTCCGGTTCGCCCCGATTATGATTCTAGGTTTGTCAGCACCATACCCGTGGTCGTGGGTTTCACCGAAGTGGTAAACGTCTCCTCCCACATTAAACTGACACGCCCTGATATAACTGTAATACTGTTAAACCCAACTCACTCACTGTGCTCCAAATCACTGAAAGATAGAGGACAAGGAGTTCGACCCTTTTCTTTCAACTGTTCCTTTATCCGTACCGTATCTATTACGTTCTCAGTGCCTGCATGCAGGAAGCGACCCACGCGCTACGGCTATCGTACCTACACCACCTTAACAATATAACATAGACTTACAATGGATATAAGGGCATCCTCTGTATCTCCAGAGCTCTTAAACTGCGAGAACCACGGGGGATGGGTACAGGGGTTAGTGTAGGTTAACGAAATGCTAGCCCTGGAGATAAGAGTGAGAGAGTGAGTTTGGTTTTACGCCGCCTTTAGCAATATTCCAGCAATATCACGGCGGGGGACACCAGAAATGGGCTTCACACATTGTACCCATGTCGGGAATCGAACCCAGGTCTTCGGCGTGACGAGCGAACGCTTTAACCTTTAACCACTAGACTACCCGACCGCCCCTGGAGCTAAGAGGATGATGTAAGGGCGGTAATACATAATGTAATAAGTACCCTTTTCTAACGCCCTCTGGTGTGACTCAGCCGGGGATCGAACGATATTCCGCTCTCGGGCAGGCGTTACCTAGAGACTACTTACTGGGGAGTTCCAGGGGTTCCTGCTGTGGTTCCACTTTCCCATCCTTGTCCTGTTATCTGTGTGAAGACGGTGCAATGTCTAGATTAATCTGTACCTCACGGGGATTGCCCAACACATCATTACTTGGGGCCATGAATAACATTATTATGCCTTCGGAAAAAGTACGAGTTTATCGGATAATAGTGTTCTTAACATACTGGCCTTAAACAATAAAACTGAACGATTCTATTAACCTATCATTTTGATTTCCAGTTGGCCCTTACTCGTTACACGTCTCGGGGTAATGAAGCGTATTTTCTTTATACGTTTATTCTTCAAATAGTATATTTACAGATTCTGGGAAACACATACGGACATAAAACCGATTAAATAGACCAATAAACCGATTAAATAGTCCAATCACTGCCTTCAATACAAATCTTATCTAATGTTATGAAAAGACTGATTCAGCATATTTGTCTTAATATATATTCACTACTGATGTTATAGTTTAATGTGAAATACAAAGAAATTGACAGACACAACTCCTTACCTTGTACAGTGTTGACGTTATTCAGTAGAGAAATCTGGCTAGTTGTGACAGCATGGATTGGCGCGTGTATTTATATTGACAACGGTTAACCGCTCTGCGCGATTTGCTGTAGTCAACACTTAAACCCGGAAGTGATCTGTCGTTATATCGGACACCGCGTTGCGTATATAAATAGCCTTCTCACTGCTGCGGTTAAACTCGCTCTGGGTTCATGTATACGCGAACACAGTATTGCGCAGTTCGAATTGAATATATTACCATCTTACCAAATCTCATGGGAATCGTTCCACAAAGCGATCTTGGTGCTACGAGTGTCGTAAGTCTATGTAAAAGTATGGGAGTTACGATCGTCTTAGCACTGAGACAGTGTTTTTGGAACGGGATCCTGCCTGAACTGAGCGACGTGAAAATAAAATGTGCCCCTTGTTGTCCCCTAGGACTCTGTCTGGGTAGTTAACGGAATATGTCCGATATATCGTGTCGGAGGGTCAACACTGTTTTTTAAAGAAAAGGAAGACTATATAAACCAACTACGGTTAATCCTCTATATTAGTGGTCGATCTCGTGTGTCGGTTATGTTTGTTTGTTGTTTAACGCCGCACTCAGCAATATTCCAGCAATATGACGGCGGTCTGTGTAAATAATCGAGTCTGGACAAGACAATCCAGTGATTGATATCAGGATCATCGATCCACGCAATTGGAATCAATGACAGACATCAACCAAGTCAGCGATCCTGACCACCCGATCCCGTTAGTCGCCTCTTAAGACAAGCATTTTCCTGGAAGCATGGGTTGCTGAAGATCTACTCTACCCCGGATCTTCACGAGTCTGTGTCGGTTATGAGCTGCCTTAGCTGTAAAAGGGTGTGCTCTCTCTCCCCCCCCCCCCCCCCCCCCCCCCCCCCCAATCATCTGAATACCGATTACCATCTAAGTTTTCACTCGGGAGTCTCACTGTTATATCTGTGGGTTATTAAACGCCGCACTCAGCAATATTTCAGCTAAACGACGGCAATCTTTAAGTAATCGAGTCTGGACCGGACAATACAGTGATTGATATCATGCGCATCGACCCACACAATTTGGATGCGCGATGTCTTGCATCAACCAAGTCAGCAAGCCTGATCACCCGATCCCGATTTTACGGCAAGCATGGATTGCTGAAGATCTATTCTATCCCGGATCTTCACGGGTGCGGAGTCTAACTGATCATCCCGAATACCATTTTACACCAACCTCAAAAGCTTTGACAAAAAGTGTGCGATTTGAGGTACATTTGTGTTGGCATTTTATGCACCATTATGATGAATCACCGCCGTCATATAGCTGGAATAATGCTGAGTGCGGCATCAAACAAACAAACAAACAATGTTGAATCTGCGAACCAAAGATACGATTTAATTTGCGTCCCGCACTGCTGATCCCCGAATACCCCCTTAAAAGATCCGGGGGCACGGGTGGCCCAGTCGTCTAAGGCGCCGCGATTCGCTGTGCAGAGTTGCGTCCCATGGGCACGCCAGAAACCTATGATTGTGGGTTCGAATCCCGCTTCGCCCCGGTTATGTTTCTAGGTTTGTCAGCACCATACCAGTGCTCGTGGGTTTCACCGATGTGGTAAACGTCTGAGACCTGCATCGCTTCGGGCTTTCCTCCCACATTAAGCTGACACGCCGTTATATAACTCGAAAACTGTTAAAAGCGGCGTTAAACCAAACTCACTGACACTTAAAAGATCCCGAATGCTGCATACCAAAAGAGGATAGGCAGTCTCTGTAAAGCTGCAGTTGAAGAAATTCACCCAGCTGTGACCAGATTAGAATAGGTGATGTGAAATGGTCAGTTTGGAGTTAGTATACTGGCCGGACTAGTACAAGCAGCTACAAACACACGTGCATGCACATCGCTATACAAGTACAACAATCCTGAGCGCGAAGTTAAACCCCATTTTACCTCAACTCACCTTACATCTTTTATTTCATAAAGAAAGAATACCAACTTGCCTGGCAAAACAAAGTATACTCCCATGTTTGATGGTGGCTAAAATGTCCCAAACAAGAATTGGTTATTCGATGGTGATTTATTTATGTACCATAGTTGTCTTTTGGACCTTAAATTTTCTGCGACTGTTTATAGTCGAGTAACGTTTTGATAACGGTTGTATTTTGGTCACATCAATTTTAAAGTGTATGCTTTCTATTGCCCGATGGTTTACATAATAAAAACGCTGCTAAATGGATAAGGAGTCTGGGTGACGCAGTGACTGCGCGACATATCTGGAATACTGGAGTGCGGCGTTAAACAGCAGACCAACTCTGGAAAGTAATCAGGAAAAGTAGAGAAGATTCACAGTTTTGGGACTCGCACTGTTGATGAGTCCATGTCTGAGGTTTACATTGTGTGAGTGAGTATGGTTTTACGCCACTTTTAGCAATATTCCAGCAATATCACGGCGGGGGACACCAGAAATGGGCTTCACACATTGTACCCATGTCGGGAATCGAACCCGGGTCTTCGGCGTTACGAGCTAACGCTTTAACCACTAGGCTACCCGACCGCCCCCTGAGGTTTAAAAAGTCGATAGCGAATCAGCAGGGTACTCTTCGTTTTATTTCCGCCTTGGTAGCTGTGACGGGCTACACGAAAAGCAACAACAGGCGCTTACTATCATATATATACAGTGCTTCAGATAACATTTTGAGGTGAGGTGAAATTGGGTTTAACGTCGCGTCCAAGATTATTGCACTTATATAGCGACGTGCATGCACGTGTATGTGTGCGTGCACGTGTATGTGTGTGTGTGGCTGCTTGTACTAGTCCGGACTGATGCCGATTTATAGTGCTAGCTCACTGAGATACCATGCCGCAGATTAACATGAATACCCCACTCAGACACAGTATACTGACTCCGAGCCGACCAGTCCTTGTTTTACCCCCTTAATGCCGAGCGCCAGACAGGGTAACAACAAGTACAATCTTTTAACGTCTTTTTGTATGACGCGGCCCGGGATCGAACCCTGGACCTTCCGCTTTCCGGGCGGACGCTCTACCACAAGACCACGGAGGCGGTCCGATAACATTTTGAGCAATTGAGTTTTTACTCGGTTTATATTTTAATTGGGTTATTACATTTTACATTTGGTAACCAATATTGTTTCACACATCTATTCATCACTCTATTGGGTTTTTCCCAAATTTAGTACACATTTTGGGATTTCAAAAAAGATTAAAATATGTTTTAGATGTATATAACGGTTCTAAACATAGGCTTGACCCGGAAAGTAAATTAGCTCGTAATTGCGTTTCGGAAATTAGCTCCGTTGTACGCATGCTGAAAAAGCTTCATTGGGTATCGACGCGTACTGTTTTTATACATTTGAATTTTTCATTTAATGCATGTGTTTCAAGTTAATTGAAAGTAATTGGGTTTTGAATATTTTTATAATTTTTTTAATTTCTTTTTTTTTTGGGGGGGGGGGGGGGGATATTTGACGCAAATACGCAGCTTATCTGTATCTCTGTATATAACAGATTGTTTTAGCCGAATCTCTTAACAGAAGACTAAACCCAGTATCATGATTGATTAAATTTAATTCAAAGGTGTTAAAAATATATACAGCACTTGTTGTGAAAATAGGTACATACGTTAATCATGACAAATTATGAAAATAAGTATGTAGTATTCCTGTCGGATTTGGTGTAATCGTTGAATAGAACACACCAAACTACTTACAACATTACAAAGAAACAAGTTAGGTACAAACGTTAATCGTAAATTATGAAAATAAGTAAATAGCATTCCTCTTGGATTTGGTGTTATCGTAGAATAAAAGACACAAGCAATATTTCAATATTACAAAGAAACACACAAATCACACTTTTTCTTCTCCTTACCTCAACAAAATGTTATTGAACAACGTTACAAACTTGGGTATAATCTGAAGGAACAAATCTTGAAATTAAGTCAAGTCTGGATCTCAATACTCCTTGAAATGAATTGTGTTTGAGTAGAATTTTCTTTTGCATTCTGCTTTAACCAAGGTGTAACTTCTCGACGATCAATGTGTGACCTTTACACATATTTAACAACTCAACAATGAAACAACAAACAACCTACACAACATTGCAGTTTGAATCGATAAAGCGATGAATTTGTTTGGACGAGACTATTGATTCAAATATGCTTCGAATTGCTGGTGTTATGGCGCCATGATATTGCTACAAGTGGCGGAAAACTCAACTCAACTCACTCTTGTGGGAGTGAAGCTCGAGGCGTGACGATTCGTGGATTCCATCCAATGAGCATTTGAGCGAATCAACACTGCAAAGTCCTAAGCTGTTGTGCCACCCGTGCCCTCTGAAGTAGACCAGAACTTGCCTACCATGGGTCTGGGCCTTCTGTCTTCACTAGGGCTGTGTCCTTCATGTCCATATTTCCATGTCGGTATTCGACCCTGTCGAAAGTTCGCTCTCGGTTCGTGTAGCGTCTACTACAGCCGTTGGACATGAAATGACGTTGATGAGATCTCCAGTGTTCGATGTTATCAAACACAGGCCGTGACTCCCGCCTGTAGGGTGTGTTCTTATACTGAGATGATGAAGCACCAGCGTGCCACGACCCTTGTTCACAAACAACAATCCTGGTATCACAACGGGAGTTCTTTCCTGGAGGAAACTTTGTAGTAGAATCCAAAGCGTTTGTGTCCAAAAAGGGTTTGATGGGTTTTGTGGCATCAATGGCGCTTGACAAACTTGTGTCAGGATGGACATCACCGGGAGCTCTGCAAGCAAGTGAGTCAGTTGGTGCTTTCTCTTCAGTGGGGCCAATAGGGGTTTTACAATCAGCAGTGCCCACTAGTCTACCCTGGGATACAGAGCAACGGTTGATAGAATCAAGAGAAGCTGATGATTCTGGCTTTGAAGTCAACACTTTGTCCTCTTCAAAAGAGTTTAGACATTGTGACAGTTTCGAAGTTTGAGTTCTGAATGAATCTGATGCTGATGCGTTGGTTGCAGGCTGCCACTTAACAGGACTCACTGACACCCCCTGTGTTGATATAGTAGTTGATGTCTCTGGTCTGCCTTCTCGGTTTCCGGGACTAGCTGGAACAGAAGCACCATCTTCTTCTTTACTAGATCTCGAATCATATCGAAAAGACTCATTACTGTTAACATGTTCCTTCTTGTAGGGAGCTATGGGACTCTCTGGCCAGTTTTCATGAGTCCATTTTGATCTGCCCGGAGAATAAGCACATTGCTGTTCATCTATGATTAGTTTCATTGAGTCTTCTGAATCAGCCAAAATATCAGGAATCCATTCTTGTTTATCCTCTAGAGTGAAAGGGACACATTGTAAGGAATATTCTTGGTCTGACTTTTCTACTTTATATATAGATCCTGAGTCATTCTTGTCTTCAGTTGAACTGATAGGAATGGGTGTTGACGTGTTTAGCCTCATATCAGTAAACTGATGATCTTGTCCAGAAAATCCAGAAGGTCCTCCTGCAGACCCCTGAGATGTTGAGGAGAGAGCAGTGTCTGCGTACCTGGTAGTTTTGGTGACATCCTCTCTCTCGACCTTTACTACGGTTACCTTTGAAGATTTGGTTACCGTAGTCTCCTCAATGCAAGGCACATGTTGGGTTTTCATATTGTGGGAAGCTAATGACTTGACTCTTTCTACACCAGAACATACCTCTGTATCTGGTGTTTTCTTCTCCAACTGATCACAAGGTGGTACCTTTACCTTTGCTTCCTGTATAACAAATCTTTTCTTGTCAAGTAATACAGAACACAACTTTGTCTTTGTGGATAGTACTTTTCTGCCAGAGCTCGGAGAAATTTCTTTTGTTGAACTTCTTGTTGATTTAGGCTGAAGAGCTTCAGAGAGTAGGCTAGTAGCGCTTGTTTTAGACTTCTTGCGTTTTCTTTGACGTTTGCCTTTGAGTGATGTTAATTTCCCAACTTCTGACTCGGGATCTTGTCTGTCTGATTCAAAATATGCAACCTTTTTCATTGGTTTGTTTGTTTTTGTCATTTTGTCTCCAAGCATTACATCATCAGCTTTTTCTTTCAAATGGTTCCCACTCCCCAAACACTTCTTCCCTCTTCCCTGTCCAGTTCTGGTGAGACTGCTGTGCCCTTGTGGTGCGGATCCACTCCTCTTCCACTTCTTCTTTCCTCGTGTAGGATCAACACCAATGTGAGTGTCTTGTGTTCGAGGTGGAGATGCACTCCTCTTATTAGCAACATCATCTCCGGCCTCCACCTGACTATCTTGGACTGTAGTCGTGATCATGCTTGTGTCTCCAGGTGTGCTCATGACACCAGTAGCTGCTCCTCCACCTCCAGCATCACTATACTTTTTAGGATAGGAATATTTAGGTTTTTCTCCCTGTATTCTGGTGATACATTTGAAGTATGACCTACCTTTACAGTTGTGCTTGTATAGGTCTGAGTCGATCCAGAAAACTGTCAAATACTTCTTTTTCTTCTTCGGAAGATTTTTAAGGAACTTACCAATTTCCTGACTTAATCTTCCTGGCATGAGCCTTTTCAGGTGCCGACGGATGTTGAGCGATTTTCCTATGTAGATTGTCTTGTGTTTATAGGCAATCTTATACACACCTTTCATTGGCTGTTTGTCGGGAAGCTCATAGTATGGCATGTGATTTGATTGGAGGAGCTCGCATGGTGGTACCTGAGTAGAAGGAATATAACATACAATACAAGATACAAGATGCAAACAAAGTATACAGTACTATACGCCCATGTTTGATGGTGGCTAAAATGAAACAAACATAAAATGGTTATTCGATGGCGATGTATTTGATATGGATCTCATAGTTGTGTTTTTGACCTTACGTCTGCTGTGTTTTTGATGACTGTTTTAGGCCTAGTAACGTTTTGATAATGTTTGTAATTTTGTCATCAAAGCCAATTTTCCAGTGTATACTTTTCTTTTGTTGGGCATTTTACATAATTTTATCTACACCTATGCACATATTTTCATCCTTATAGTCCTTGTCATGGAATCATTTAAATGATGAAGTGAAGTTAAGACTTGTCATTGTTGCTTGGCATGCTGATGGCCGAAGTATATAAACACAAGCATTACTGAACAAATTCTAAAACCTATATATTACCTCCGTAACCCTGTCTATACTTTTATATTTTGGAAGCTTCATATTCTGAGATCCATGAACTTGACTATCCTGTGTTGATTTAGCCAGGCCCACATCATTTGGGATTTTGTCTGTATTGTCTGATCCCAAATCGCTGTGCATCTTTGTACCACTGGCTGTGGTTGTATCCTGTTCAGAGTTCCAGACTGGTGCATCCAATCTGTCTGGAAAATCTTTTGTTTTTCTGGGTCGACTTGGGCCAAGTATGACAGGAAGTTCATCTTCTGAAGCAATTTCGGTGTCTGTTTCAAGAATTGGAAATGACTTTTGAAGGTTTGCGATTTTCCTGAGGTCTTCATGCTGAACTGGCAGACAGCCACAATAGCCGCATGCGTGCCCCTCAGTTTGTGGTACATAATGGGCACATTGTCCACAGCTGCAGCTACCCCGAGGAACCCCACGCTTGTCTTTGACGTAGGACATCAGGAAGTCTCCAGCAACCTACATTATTGCAGAACATTTAGGCAGATCAATAGTTTTTCTCTTGCCATCCCGTATGTAATCAGTTCAACTATTTGTACTTGTTATGCAACAAACTGAATTTAATGTGTTTACATGCACATTTTCTCTTAAAGGCAATAATTATTTCCTAATTCTGTGGTATAACACTGGTACTCTTAAACAATAAATGACATATATATCTGAAACATCTCAAAACTTAACCATATTCAATGTACTTGTAAGTGCCCTGATAATTGTTAATGGTTTCTACAAACAAAGACAAATCTGACCTATATCAATATGTTCTAATTATGGTACACATAAAGATAATTAGAATTGGCTTTTCGAAAGACGCAACCAACTTTCACTGGATCAGGTGGTTTAGTGCGAACTTAGGGCTGAATATCGGCCTTTGTGCAGGTTTAGATAAATCCTTGAAAACATACATATTTCTTTAGGAACTCCGAAAGGTGACGTTTTTGAGGTGAGGTGAAATGGGGTTCAAAGTCGCGTCCAAGATTATTGCACTTATATAGCGACGTGCATGTACGTGTGTGTGTGTGTGTGTGGCTGCTTGTACTAGTCTGGACTGATGCCGATCAGAGTGCTAGCACACTGAGATACCATGCCGCAGTTAAACATGAATACCCCACTTAGACATAGTATACTGACTCCGAGCCGACCAGTCTATGTTTTAGCCCCTTAATGCCGAGCACCAGACAGGGTAACAACAAGTACCATCTTTTAACGTCTTTTGGTATGACGCGGGCGGGGATCGAACCCCGGACCTTCCGGTCTCCGTGCGGACTCTATACCACCAGACCACGGAGGCGGTCTGATGTTTTTTAAGCTTAATTTGATTTTCAATTACGAAAACGTCCATGGTGTCTACAGCACACATCTAACCTTTTGACTACTTATAGGGGGTCCAGTGCAGAAATGAAGACTCATGTTTCACCAAAATCAGTTTTTGTGTAGTCGAAATATGTGACCAAGGAGATTTTTTATCACCATACCTGACAGTTTGGATGGTTTTTGTTTCTAGTGACCTCTCGCCTAATTGTCCTAGCCAATAATTTGTCATTTGCAGGTTGCCGTGATACAGCAGGATATAGAAAAGTTTCACTCTTACACTGTCATACACTCATGGCGCAAAATTGTTTTTTGAGTCAAAAGAATTTTGATTTCTTTACCTAGGATAATTTTAAAGCTTTTGAAATAAATTATGTGGTTCTGTGGCCACTGAAATATATGGACAGTAGTGAGTAAGTTGGATTTAAGGCAGCTTTGAACAGTATTCCAGATATATCACAGTGTTTCAGTTTAATGTGGGAGGAAAGCCCAAAGCGATGCAGGTCTGCGACATTTGCCACTTTTTGAAACACATTGGCACGAAATGGTGCGGACAAACCCGGAAGCATTATCTGGGTTAACCAGGATTCGAACCCAATAATAGGTTTCTGGCATGCCCAAGGTATGTAACTCTGCACAGTGAATTGTGGCAACTCAGACAACTGTGCCACCAATGACCTGCACAGTGGTTGAGTTAGTGAGTGAGTTTGGTTTTATGCCGCTTTTAGCAATATTCCAGCAATATCACGGCGGGGGACACCAGAAATGGGCTTCACACATTGTACCCATGTCGGGAATCGAACCCGGGTCTTCGGCGTGACGAGTGAATGCTTTAACCACTAGGCTACCCGACCGCCCCATGCACACTGACAGTGGTTGAAATAGGAACATATTGAAATTATTACATCTTGTTAAATTTTGCTTTTATGGAGTTTGTGTATTTGCAACATTACCCGTCAAATGTACATGCATTTCAATGGAATATAACAACAAAAAACAAATCATAATTTGTAATGCACCAAATTTTGAAACAAAAACATTTTTTTGTTCCACTGCTTAAAGCCTATCAATTATGTATTTATTCACATCACAAAATAATGACTACTACCACTATTTTAACTGTATTATTTAAAAATAAGTTGTTGTTTGTCATAAAAATAATTACTGATGTCACAAATTTGATTTTCAGATTTTCTAGATCTATAAACAAAATTCAATTATTAATATCATTATCAATAAATTCATTTATTGATAACTAAAAACATAATTTATTGTATCAACTAATGTACTATAAGGAAAAAACCTTAAACAACACCGCGCTTCACAGTGTCAGACCACACAGCTATGATAGGAAGAGTTGCCTCCCCTAAGCTTGTGGGCGATGGAATAGGGTGTTTGTTTGTTGTTTAACGCCGCACTCATCAATATTCCAGCTATATGACGGCGGTCTGTAAATAATCGACTTTGGGCCAGACAATCGAGAGAATGATATCATGAGTATCGATCCACGCAATTGGGAAGCGATGACATGCATCAACCAAGTCAGCAAGCCCCCCATTTGGTCGCTTAATTATTACAACAAGTATGAGCTAGCTATTCTAACCTGGTTCTTCAAGGGTGGGGCGATTGAATAACTATCACCTTTGCTCTTGTTCATGTGCCTATCTAAAATTTATAATATGAGAAGATGACATAAAAAATACTGCCAACACACACAACAGTCGGTGACGAGCTGCTATATATTTCTTTAGGTTTAATTCCGGATTTTTGTCAATATTTCGGGCCCGCGTATTCCTGATTATTTTTGATGATCCCGTGTTAATTTTAATTAATTTCAATTTTACGCACTCTAACATATAACAAGCATTAGAGGAAATCGATTTTGCATTCAACTACAACATCTATTCTTACCTCAAACGCGGCTGCCAGCTGCCATCTAAAACGTACCGAACACCAACATGTGCTTTTCGTCTTTACGAAATGACACGCGGTCAAGGTCATAAAGGGAAGGGCGGGTAACTCTGAGTCACTTTTAATATAGCGTGCAGGTTGCAGTTGTACTTCTTTTCAGACGTTATGATTGTTTGTTTTTGTTTGTTTGTTGTTTTACGCCGCACTCAGCAATATTCCAGCTATATGACGGCGGTTCAGACGTTATGAGATATTAATGATGTAACTATACCAATAAGTCATACCAACACATTTTTATTGACACATTTATGCTATTACGGCCTGCTATTTTGATAAGTGACCTTAACTGAATATTTTTTTTATAAATTAAGAGGCCTATACAATAATCTTGGCTTGTTTGTTCACAGTCTGTCGACGTATCGATTGTGTGTAAGCATTAGTGATGAGACAAAATTTAATGCAATGATTGTGATGTATATTTTATCTCAGCAGAAGAAAAAAAGACACCTTTCTTTTGGATCTAAAATGATCGCATGTTTTCGTATTTATATTAAATTCTGGTCATCGACATATATTATGTGACTGAGTGGTTGGTTGCCGATTTTTGAAGGAGAGTATAGTAGCACCGTTGTACTTCTCAGACAGTCAAATTGCGTCATTTATTATTCAGGCAAACAAACTGCTTGAAAGAACAATGTTCTCACTGTGAAATTATCGAAACTTTGATTCAATCACCATCTTTCTCCCACTTGGGTAATACTTGTACCTAAACACGTGTAATGCCGATCTATGTACAAGTGTTGTCAGTACTACAATATCTGATCGAATCCAAATAACCAAATAAAAAAAAACAAATAAAAAAAAGAACAATGGCACGATAGCATATTTTTCAGTTTCTATCTTTTTATTCAAACTCAAAACATTATCGGAAACACTATGATAATGAAAGTGATAGGGTAAAGCGAGGGTAGAGGGAGGCGTATGTCAGTTATGGGTGTCTCATATTTCTTTTTTTTTTACATGTATATCCACTGGTGGACCCAAGCACGTTGATGTCGGGTATTGACTACATCTATAAAAGAACTGATTGTGTTATTCTTATTGGATATTGCACCACCATTTAGAAGTGTTTTTTTTGGGAAGTAGTCCATTGAATTTGGGTTTGGTCCCTTGCATGTCTTCAATACACTTCATATAACTTTTCTTTGGGCAATTGTGGACGTACATTGTTTCGTCCAGGTAATACACTGTCACCTTCTCCAGGTCCCTCTGGCTCAGACTTTTGATAAACTCGAACAAATCGGATCGACCGTGGCCGCTGAAATGACTCTTCAGTGTTTGTTTGACATTGCAGGAACCCGAGCCCACGTAGATCGTCTGCCAGTTATAGGCGATCTTGTACACTCCTCGGACAGAATATGGGATACGGTCCAGCTCGGTGAAGGGGATGTGGCCCTTCTGTAGGACCTTGCAGGGCTTCAGCTTCAGCAGCCCCTAGAACAGATGGACAGAATGTGACCCAAGGTTGCATCACCTATTGCGATAAAACAAACAGGAAATTATGTTTTCATACAGGACTTTTATACAGATCCAACCATACTTGAAACTTGATACACTGTGATACCCTGGCCTGATTGTCAAGTTTGACCCGATTACAAGTATTAATACGCGTGAGTTGCGTTTAAGGAGAGTCTGAGCTCCATATGTCAAGCTGGGCTCTGGGACTGGTAATTTATTGTCGGAGTGGGTGAAAGTGCGTGTTTTATTTTGTTTCTGTCTTTGTTTTGGAGAGGGGGGGGGGGGGGGGGGGGGGGTGTCATCTGGAAAGTGGGGGTCATGAAACATACAGTCCTATGACCATTCCCTAGGAGTTAATATCAACAATACAGTTTGAAGATCATACCTCAATCCCAAGAGAATACGTGTACGTGTCTGCGTTTTGTCCAGTCGTTGTACCCTTCAGCTTTTTCTTTGCAGGTCCGGCGCTGACATCATCCAAAGCTCGTTTCTTGGAGTCAAATAGACTTCCTAAGTCGGATGATGACCATGACGTTGTACCCAACAGTGGGAATGATGTTGTGCCTGATACAGCCTCAGAGGATGCAGTTGGCATCCCTGAATCACTAGAGGACTCAGAGACGTCAGCGTCATCGTCAACCACATCAACAGGACTGTTCCTCATGATGATGTGGTCAATGGGAGGACATCCACATTTGGCACAGTCCGTCGTTTCATTACTGTCAGGACTGATGTAGCTGTAGCAGTTCCGACATTTGCAGCCGAATTTGGTGTGGAGTCCTGATGTTTCCATCGCAATGAACTGAAAGATAAGGTATATTGACCTTTTGGATCAACATCTTCACACAAAAATTGCATCGTTTACAAGTATTCGATGTGAACAGTGTTATATGCCGCAATCGGGACCAGGCAAACGTGTTGGTCATAGCCGACCATGCTGTCGTGTCACAGTGACACGCAATTATCCCGGCAACACATTTAAATCACCACATCTTCAAAATAGTCGCCCTTGGTGTATATATCGCGTCCCTTGAAGCGCGAAGACTAATGTGGAGGTTCACAGCATTTAGATAGATTTGGACTTTGGATACATTTAGTCACAGAAATACAGTTATCTAACCCCTATCCCTATCCCCGTGGTTCGCGCAATCTCAAATTACCCGCCCTGGATTTCCTTCAGCTGATTTGATTGGCTACTATGCTACTATATAACAAAATGAAATTCAAATGGATTCCAGAAAAATGCTTAATTTTCAGCCTACAGCTGAGCAATCTGAATTGCCAAACCATTCCAGACTTGAGTTGGATGTTTGACTTTATAGATTCTCAAGAGAAACAGAATAGGATTGATCGTCCATTAAACTTAGGGGTTAACTGTTGCCAATTTCTTTTAATGCGTATTCATATACTGAACCAAATTAAAAACTTCACAATCCTAAAATTTTAACATTTTGACCAGTTATCATTGTGGGCCCTTATTGTGTATTTAAACAGTAATGGCCACGTATTGTCTTCAGACAACACCCGTTTTTGTGCATGCGAATCGATCAAAATCATGTGCGCAGCACTATAGTGGCAAAAGTGGTTTTCACGTGCAACTGGCCACGTGGCCTCAATACCGCACGTGTTTTCAGCGCTACTTGTTAGCAGTCATGAACAAAAAAAGAAAAACACAAGAAAATTTGTCATGCCACGCCTTTCAAATGTGCAACGTGAACGTGCCATCGGCATGTTGCAGACGGGAACGTCCGTAGCTGAAGTCGCAAGGATGATGGGTTGTAGTCAACGGACTGTTTATGATTTACAGACGCGTCTACAGCAAACAGGTACCATCGCTGATCGCCCTCGGCCAGGTTGACCACGTGTGACGTCACATGCAGAGGATCGTCAGATTGTCTTACGTCACCTCCGTAACCGATTTTTGACGGCTACATCAACCAGAATGAACTGTTTAGGGGTAGACTGAGTGCGCAAACTGTTCGAAACCGTCTGAGAACTGCTCACCTTCAAGCACGACGGCCATACTGCGGGCCGATTCTGACTCAATTACACAGACAATGTGTCAATTGTGGGCACAGCGACACTTACGATGGACTCAGAGGAATTGGAATCAAGTCGTCTTCAGTGATGAATCCCGATTTAATCTTTGATTTGCTGATGGTAGGGCGTGGGTGTGGAGACGCCGTCATGAACGTTACGCCCAGTGTTGTGTACAAGAAGTTGACAGATTTCGAGGCGGAAGTGTCATGGTGTGGGGTGCTTTCTGTGGCAATGCACGTTCCAGGCTTCCAGGTACTGGCACCAGAACTTCTGCCTTTTATGGCAGCACATGGACCTGGTTTGATCTTCCAACACGACAATGCCAGACCCCACAAAGCAATTTTGACAAGGAATTTCCTTCAGAATGCGGGAGTCAAAGTCATGGACTGGCCGTCTCCCGACCTCAATCCCATCGAACACGTCTGGGATGCTCTTGGCAGAAGTCTGCGCACTCTCCAGAACCAACCACAGAATTTGCAAGATATTGGCACCATTTTGCAGCAACAATGGCGTCGTCTTCCCAATCATGTGTTCACAAGCATCACAAGGTTCATGCGGAGGCGTTGTGTGGCAGTTGTCAACGCACATGGTGGCCATACCCGCTACTGAACTTGTGTGCCATCAGATTCTCGTGCTTGGGACTTATGATTTAAACTGTTGATGTGGGGTGGTGTGTGTGTGTGTTATAATGTACGTATGGTGTGTATTTGTGTGTGTGTGTGTGTGGTATAAAGTACGTATGGTATGTGTGTGTGCGTGCGTGTGTGTGTGCGTGTGTGCGTGTACTTGTGCGCGTAATTGTGCGTGTATGCGTGGTATGGGGTGGGGTGGGTGGGTGGGTACCTACGTGTTTGTGTATGATTGTGTGCGTGACTTTATAAGTAGTTTGGCGTGTGTGTGTGCGTGTGCGTGTGCGTGCGATTACGTTAAATGTGTTCCTGGCTACTAATGATCTACACTGCTTAGTAACAGTGTGTACACACACACACTCACACACGCCCGCACACACACACTCACACACGCCCGCACATACACACATACACCAGCTGTATGAGAGCCATTTACATCGTCTTTATTTCTCATTAGATGGGTTTGAAAGGGGAACCATCAAGGTGTGGTTGTCTAAGTGACCCCAATACACATTACAACAGCAACTGCACTGGCCTGTCTTGCCAACTGGTGTGTTGTACACACAGTATTGATCGATTTGTTTCCAGGAAATTGAAACGGTCTTCCCCAGCTGCGCCCAACTTTGGGAAAAGTGGGTTAAGAGATAAGAGTATAGCCTGTATTAAACTTTGTTCAGCTTGTCAGAGAAAACTAAAATAAATAGTGTAAGATGTGAAGAAGAAGAAGAAGAAAAACTTATTTCATTAGTGTTTCACGTACTGTCTACATATCATATATCATGTCTATTTATATAACATACTTAAGCATACACTGAACATACTAACTAAAATACTACTACTTATACATATTTAAACATTGTAATGTTGTAGATTGTCACATGAAACTAAAACAAATAGCGTAAAATATGTATGTTATATAACATACTTAGGAATAACAGTAAGTATGTTAACTAGAATAGGACTATATTTTTGTCCACCTTGAGCATTAGCGATGTACAAGATATTAACCTGTGCGTTAGCAATTGTAATGTGGTGAACGGTGCATCTGTGACGAACTCTTATATGCCCACCCATGTCAAGTCTAGTAATTAGTGTAACTGATCCAGCAGTTAAGTCCAGCAATTTTGACATGAACAGCTTTCACATGATTATGACTTCAACTCATTCACTAGCACATCGGCTGCACGGGTGGCCGCACACACTGTGCAGAGTTGCGTCTCTTGGATACGCCAGAAACCTATGATTGTGGATTCGAATCCCTGTTCGCCCCAATTATGTTTCTAGGTTTGTCAGCACCAAACCGGTGCTCGTGGGTTTCACCGAAGTGGTAAACGTCTAAGACCTGCACCACTTCAGGCTTTCCTCCCACATTAAGCTGACACGCCGTGATATAACTGGAATACTGTTAAAAGCAGCGTAAAACCCAACGCACTCACTCATTAGCACATCAGGGTCAGGGTGAACACTGTCACCAGAAACTGACTATAACTAATCCCGCTATCGTTCTAAGGTCCACTGCTTGTTGTTTTTCAACGTTGATCACTCTGAGTGGTCAACAAAGTTTGTTTGTTTGTTTGTTTGTTTGTTGTTTAACGCCGCACTCAGCAATATTCCAGCTATATGACAGCGGTCTGTAAATAATCGAGTCTGAACCAGACAATCCAGTGATTGACATCATGAGAATCGATCTACGCAATTGGGATATGATGACATGCATCAACCAAGTCAGCGAGCCTGACCACCCGATCCCGTTAGTCGCCTTATACGACAAGCACAGTCGCCTTTTACGGCAAGCGTGGTTTGCTGAAGACCTATTCTACTCCGGATCTTCACGGGTCGTGGTAACCATTGAAACAGATACAATCAAACCAGGCAAACCAGGTATTGCCGATTGTTAGCTGTACACCTGAATCTACTGTCGGATGCATTATCGATGTACACATATGCACAAACCACCTACCTTTTAACACCAGTCTTACTGCTTGGACCAAGGACGTGCATTGGTGTTCCCCTGATAAGAAATTGACGCTTATCTGTGGGCGGGGCTTTGTGACTTTTCCTGGAAACTTTGACAGCTCATTCGTGTCAACATATCACTAGGCAAACAATGCATATCGAGCACTACGGGTAGGCGTCACGTAGTTTAAAGATATTAATTTATTCACCTAACTGGCTTATGTCAACAACGCACTCTTACACCATTACATTTGTGTTGATATCAAAACTTTAAGGCCCAGAAAAATTAAAATAGTAGCAAGACCATTCATGTTACCAACACTAAAGCCATGTGCGTATAATCTTGACAGATATTTAACTCAATGTACAAACCCACCACTGTTTTCTATAAAATCATCTACAGACATGTTATGGTTGACATCTCTTGTTAAATCCTGTCACCATACAATGCTGTTGTCATACCAAAACCCTTTATATAGTAGTACATAGTGCTTCTAGTGTTACGATAAATAAGTAAAGGAAGTGAAGTGGAGACTCCCAATAAAAACCGCACTGACATACTGCAATATTTGAAATATATGTCTTTCAACTTTTTGACTATTGGGGGCGGGTCGGGTAGCCTTGTGGTGTTCGCTCGTCACGCCGAAGACGGGTTCGATTCCCGACATGGGTAGAATAGTGCTGGAATATTGCTAAAAGCAGCGTAAAACCGTTCTCACTCACTATGTCTATTGAGATAACTGTATCAAAAAGTTGTTTTTTTTTTAAATCAGCGTACGTGCTAGAATGCGTTACATCATCTGGTTACAGATTCTAAAGGCGGGTAGCAGCTTGAAGAAATAACTTGGTGCAAAACGAAGTTTTACAAAATATTTCTTGTAGCTGCATACCATTTCTTAACTTGTAGGGAGGGTGGGGTATCCTAGTGGTTAAAACGCATTCCCTCGTCATACCGTAGATCCGGGTTCGATTACCCAACATGGGCACAACTTTAAGGTCCAGAAAAAATAAAATAGTAGCAAGACCATTCATGTTACCAACACGTATAAGCTTGACACATATTTAACTCAATGTACAAACCTACCACTGTTTTCTATAAAATCATCTACAGACATGTTATGGTTGACATCTCTTGTTAAATCCTGTCACCATACAATGCTGTTGTCATACCAAAACCTGTTATGTAGTAGTACATAGTGCTTCTAGTGTTACGATAAATAAGTAAAGGAAGTGAAGTGGAGACACTGACATACTGCAATATTTGAAATATATGTCTTTCAACTCTATGACTACTTGGGGCGGGTCGGGTAGCCTTGTGGTGTTCGCTCGTCACGCCGAAGACCCGGGTTCTATTCCCGACATGGGTACAATGTGTGAAGCCCATTTCTGGTGTCCCCCGCCATGATATTCCTGGAATATTGCTAAAAGCAGCGTAAAACCACACTCACTCACTATGTCTATTGAGACCACTGTATCCAGTTCTTAAACGAGCATGAACAATTTTACAATATCAAGTACCGTAATTGAAGTCAAAGTATACACAATTTCCAGAAGTATAAAAAAGTTGGGTTTTTTAATCAGCGTACGTGCTAGAATGCGTTACATCATCTGGTTACAGATTCTAAAGGCGGGTAGCAGCTTCAAGAAATAACTTGGTGCAAAACGAAGTCTTACAAAATATTTCTTGTAACTGCATACCATTTCTTAACTTGTAGGGTGGATGGGGTATCCTAGTGGTTAAAACGCATTCCCTCGTCATGCCGTAGATCCGGGTTCGATTACCCTACATGGGCACAATGTGTGACGCCCATTTCTAGTGTCCCGGGTCGCAATATTGCTGGAATATTGCTGAAAGCGGTGTAAAACCTTACTCACTCACTCTTAAATTGTAATGATTATCTATACTCACTGCCAAAAGAAACGCGAACCATCGAAACTTATAGAGAAGTATGTACGTTAAGAAGAGAGTTTTCCAACGTGTACCAATTAATGACAAAACTAACCATCAGTCCAGTGTTACAACAGAGTGTCTTTATTCTTTGCACGATATACTGCACGTGATTTAAAACGACTTTACACGCTAATCCTGCACGAGACAAATGGTGCATCTCGAGTCATGGATCTATGACGTCACATGTGATGTGTTCATGAGCATTGGTTCACACAACATACCAGTTTATTCCTTTGTGCATTATCTAAAGCATTATGTATCTCGCTGTATACGTACGTGAGTTGACTTTACATGGAATCTCCAGATATAAAACCCGAGTGCAATTTTGACAAAGTATCATTATCTCTAAGAATAATAAAGACATACTTGAAGACACACGTCTCGATGCCTTGGTTAAGCATTGCAATCATTGCAAGTCTTTCTTACACTAACATGTGCAAATACTGGACAGTGGTCAGTGCAAATAGGATCAAGTACTCCAGACTTCACAACTTTATTTTTGTGTGTGCAGAAAATTATATCAATTAATGTGCTGGAATGCGACGTGGTTGCTGTTGGTTCTTTAATTATCTGCCTTAGACCACGTGTGTCCTCCAAATTTAAGACACCTGCCTTCTGATTTCAAAGACAAGCAACATTAAAATCACCTTTCATAATTGTGATCATATTAACATCGACAACATTTACCAATAGATTCCTCTATCATATTAGAATAATTTATGCTTTTATCTGCACGGTACATGGTACCTGTGAGCAAATTTTCATTTTCAGTTTTTACTTGTACCCAAACTGCCTCAAGATCCACTTGTACTAGATCATCAAGTCTTTTAGCAGATAGACAGTTTTTAACATATGTAACTACATCGCCTCCCCTTGCTGGTCTGTCACACCTAAATGGTATTTGGAAGCCAGGTAATGCAATACCACAGCCAGCCAGGTCTCACTCAAACATATCACATCATATTTTAATAATTCAGCTGCTATGCTATCTGTTTTGTCCTTGAGACTACAGACATCAATATGGATTACCTTCATGTCTGCATATGTCTTTGGTCCAGGTTTAACTCTATATCCCCACAAGTAATACAAGTATCAAGTAAAAAAACAGCTGCATGAATATAGAGATAACATTGCGCACTAAAATTGAAATAAACTGAAATTGCATAAGCATTTGTAGTAGATCATGCAACAAAAGATACCAACTGCAAGCCAGTATTGTACAACGTCAACCCACATTATCAATTCGGAATGAATAAATCCTACATGCCAACTTGCAAATAGAACTATATTACTTTTAGTACTTTTAGTACTTTTGATACACATTACTTAGAAGTTGACGGATGACAAAGTAGACACAATTTATGGATGACAATTTCTTTAATTACTCTAAAAGCGAAGTTTCGGTACAGATCCTTATACCGTTGTCAAGCAAGACTGAATGAAGAACATGGTACAGAATTTGTATAGTAGGTGGAGGATTAACAGTAACAACAATTGCATACATGAGTGGGATGCTTACTCATGTTACCCCACTTGTGACCATGACAAGCAAATAGCAGATATCAGCGGGCAATTTCAAACGTGCTGGTGTACACTAGTCAATTGCAAGTTTGGATTACGAAGGGAAATGACTTGAAGATGATAACAGATAAAGGATATCAGTGGGAAATTTCAAAAGTGCCAGAGTACACTCATTCGTGACCAACTCGTGTTATTCCGGGACAAGCCCAATAGCGACTCGTGCCCCCCTCATGGACATTTTTGCGACCGGGTTCCGTCTTAGCGCAAACGGGCATACCTAAAACATTTGTCAACTCGTTGCGTAATGGATATTTCCCCATATTTCCCCATATATTATATATATTTCAGATGGAATTTAAAGCACATCGGGACATGCAGAATTATCCAGAATGATTGAACACATGTAACTGTGTTTTGAGTATATCTTTAGATGGAAGATAAATATAAAATCAAAAAATATTTCTGAGGGATTCTTTGACGAAGAACTTGAAATCATACGCGCATTCTGATTGGTTTGTCGTATTTCGTACATAACATTCATCGATAGGGGGACGAGTCTTCTTGCGGGTTACGAAGGGAATTGCTTGATGGTGATAAGAAGGTGAGTAGAAATATAATGTACATTCAGATTTATTAAGGTGACTACGTTATATATAAATGTTCTCACTGTGAAATGATCGAAACTTTGATTCAATCACCATCTCGCTCCAACTTGGGTAATACTTAAATACGTAAACACGTGTAGTGCCGATCTGTGTACAAGGGTCGTGAGTACTACTATATCTGATCGAATCCAAATAAGCATCAACAAAAAAAGAAGAAGAACAAAACCACCCCAAGAAGAATAGTCTTTTTATTTGGAATGGTGCGACAGCATATATTTCAGTTTTAATTCAAACTCAAAACAAAATCGCAAACACTATGCTAATGAAAGTGATAGCTGTGAGGTCATTTGAGTATTAGGGACCAACCATTTGATATTTTGTGTGTGTGTGTGTGTGTGTCTGTGTGTGGTGGAGAAAGGGAGGGAAGAGGGGTATGGGGGTTATTATGGATATTTTTTCAGCTGCAGCTACTTTAACATTTTTTTTATAACTACGAACCTAAAAACTTTTTGAAATGGATCTTGCAACAATATGTTGTTAATGTCAAATATCAACATGATCGGTACCTTAGAACTAATTACGGTAGCAGGAGGAGCATGGTATGCCAATTTCTCGCTCGTGGACCCAAGCATTTTGATGTCGGGCATTGAGTATTTCTATAAAAGAACTGATTGTGTTATTCTTATTGGATATTGCACCACCATTTAGAAGTGTTTTTTTTGGGAAGTGGTCCATTGAATTTGGGTTTGGTCCCTTGCAAGTCTTCAATACACTTCATATAACTTTTCTTTGAGCAATTATGGTCGTACATTGTTTCGTCCAGGTAATACACTGTCACCTTCTCCAGGTCCTTCTGGCTCAGACTTTTGATAAACTCGAACAAATCGGATCGACCGTGGCCGCTGAAATGACTCTTCAGTGTTTGTTTGACTTTGCAGGAACTTGAGCCCACGTAGATCGTCTGCCAGTTATAGGCGATCTTGTACACTCCTCGGACATAATTTGGGATATGGTCCAGCTCGGTGAAGGGGATCTGGCCCTTCTGTAGGACCTTGCAGGGCTTCAGCTTCAGCAGCCCCTAGAACAGATGAACAGAATGTGACCAAAGGTTGCATCACCTGTTGCGATAAAACAAACAGGATTTTGATGTCATACAGGACTTTTAATCAGATTGAGATCCAACCATACTTGAAACGTGTTGTCGTGATACACCGTGATACCCTGGCCTGATTGTCAAGTTTGACCCGATTACAAGTATTAACACGTTTCACTTTCATTGAATTGGTTATTGCTGGCGTGAGTTGCGTTTAAGGAGAGTCTGAGCTCCATATGTCAAGCTGGGCTCTGGGACTGGTAGTTTATTATCGGGGTGGGTGAGATTGCCTGTTTAATTTTGTTTCTGTCTTTTTTTGTGGAGGAGAGGGGGTGGGGGGTGAGGGGTGGGGTGGGTGGGGTGCAGGGGTGTTACCTGGGTGGTGGGGGCATGAAACATACAGTCCTATGACCATTCACTAGGAGTTAATAATAACAATACAGTTTGAAGATCATACCTCAATCCCAAGAGAATCCGTGCCTGCTTTTTGTCCAGTCGTTGTACCCTTAGGCTTTTTGTTTGCAGGTCCGCCACTGACATCATCCAAGGCTCGTTTCTTGGTGTCAAATAGACTTCCAAAGTCGGATGATGACCATGCCGTTGTACCCAACAGTGGGAATGATGTTATGCCTGATACAGCCTCAGAGGATGCAGTTGGCATCCCTGAATCACACGTGGGCTCAGAGACGTCATCGTTATCCACCTCAATAGGGCTGATCCTCATGATGGTGTGGTCAATGGGAGAACATCCACACTTAGCACAGTCCGTCGTTTCATTGCTGTCCGGACTGGTGTAGCTGTAGCAGTTCTGACATTTGCAGCCGAATTTGGTGTGGAGTCCTGATGTTTCCATCGCAATGAACTGAAAGATAAGGTGTACTGACCTTTTGGATCAACATCTTCACACAAAAATTGCATCGTTTACAAGTATTCGATGTGAATAGTGTTATATGCCGCAATCGGGACCAGGCAAACGTGTTGGTCATAGCCGACCATGCTGTCGTGTCACAGTGACACGCAATTATCCCGGCAACACATTTAAATCACCACATCTTCAAAATAGTCGCCCTTTGTGTATATATCGCGTCCCTTGAAGCGCGAAGACTAATGTGGAGGTTCACAGCATTTAGATAGATTTGGACTTTGGATACATTTAGTCACAGAAATACAGTTATGGGGCTATAATGTACGTATGGTGTGTGTTTGTGTGCGTGTGTATGGTATAATGTACGTATGGTATGTGTGTGTGCGTGCGTGTACTTGTGCGTGTGTGTGTGTTTGTGTGTGCGTGTACTTGTGCGTGTGTGTGTGTGTGTGTGTGTGTGCGTGGTATGGTGTGGGGTGGGTGTGTGGGTACCTACCTGTTTGTGTATGATTGTGTGCGTGACTTTATAAGTAATTTGGCGTGTGTGTGTGCGTGCGAGCGTGCGTGTTCATTACCCAACCTTAATTTTAAACATTGTGTTAGTATTTGTCTTATTTTACCTTACCCAGATCATGACGTTATAATTTGCTTTTATGTCTAAGTGCCTGGTAGGCCATACCTGGTCGGATGTTATATTTTACTGTTCGTGTACGTGTTTTAGTATGAAGTGTATATAACATGTGACACTATAAACATTATTCTCTCTCTCTCTTTCTCTCTCTCTCTCTCTCCCTCTCTCTCTCTCTTTCTTTCTCTCTTTCTTTCTCTCTCTCTCTTTCTTTCTCTCTCTCTCTCTCTCTCACTCTCTCTCTCTAACAGATTACGTTAAATGTGTTCCTGGCTACTAATGTTCTACACTGCGTAGTAACAGTGTGTACACACACCCACTCACACACGCCCGCACATACACACTCACACACGCCCGCACATACACAGTTGTACACACAGTATTGATCGATTTGTTTCCAGGAAATTGAAACGGTCTTCACCAGCTGCGCCCAACTTTGGGAAAAGTGGGTTAAGAGATACGAATATAGTCTGTATTAAACTTTGTTCAGCGTGCCAGAGAAAACTAAAACAAAAAGTGTAAGATGTGAAGAAGAAGAAGAAGAAGAAACTTATTTCATTAGTGTTTCACGTACTGTCTACATATCATATATCATGTCTATTTATATAACATACTTAAGCATACACTGAACATACTAACTAAAATACTACTACTAATACATATTTAAACATTGTAATGTTGTAGATTGTCACATAAAACTAAAACAAATAGCGTAAAATATGTATGTTATATAACATACTTAGGAATAACAGTAAGTATGTTAACTAGAATAGGACTTTACTTTTGCCCACCTTGAGCATTAGCGATGTACAAGATATTAACCTGTGCGTTAGCAATTGTAATGTGGTGAACGGTGCATCTGTGACGAACTCTTATATGCCCACCCATGTCAAGTCTAGTAATAAGTGTAACTGATCCAGCAGTTAAGTCCAGCAATTTTGACATGAACAGCTTTCACATGATTATGACTTCAACTCATTCACTAGCACATCGGCTCCACTGGTGGCCGCACACACTGTGCAGAGTTGCGTCTCTTGGGCACGCCAGAAACCTATGATTGTTGGTTCGAATCCCTGTTCGCCCCGATTATGTTTCTAGATTTGTCAGCACCATACCGGTGCTCGTGGGTTTCACCGAAGTTGTAAACGTCTAAGACCTGCATCACTTCGGGCTTTCCTCCCACATTAAGCTGACACGCTGTGATATAACTGGAATACTGTTAAAAGCGGCGTAAAACCCAACGCACTCACTCATTAGCACATCAGGTTCAGGGTGAACACTGTCACCAGAAACTGAATATAACTAATCCCGCTATCGTTCTAAGGTCCACTGCTTGTTGTTTTATCAACGTTGATCACTCTGAGTGGTCAACAATGTTTGTTTGTTGTTAAACCCCGCACTCAGCAATATTCCAGCTATATGACAGCGGTCTGTAAATAATCTGAACCAGACAATCCAGTGACTGACATCATGAGAATCGATCTACGCAATTGGGATATGATGACATGCATCAACCAAGTCAGCGAGCCTGACCACCCGATCCCGTTAGTCGCCTTTTACGACAAGCACAGTCGCCTTTTACGGCAAGCGTGGTTTGCTGAAGACCTATTCTATTCCGGATCTTCACGGGTCGTGGTAACCATTGAAACAGATACAATCAAACCAGGCAAACCAGGTATTGCCGATTGTTAGCTGTACACCTGAATCTACTGTCGGATGCATTATCGATGCACACATATGCACAAACCACCTACCTTTTAACACCTGTCTTACTGCACAAGGACCAAGGACGTGCATTGGTGTTCCCCTGATAAGAAATTGACGCTTATCTGTGGGCGGGGCTTTGTGACTTTTCCTGGAAACTTTGACAGCTCATTCGTGTCAACATATCACTAGGCAAACAATGCATATCGAGCACTACGGGTAGGCGTCACGTAGTTTAAAGATATAAATGTTTTCGCCTAACTGGCTTGTGTAAACAACGCTCTGTCTCTTACACCATTACATTTGTGTTGACATCAAAACTTTAAGGCCCAGAAAAATTAAAATAGTAGCAAGACCATTCATGTTACCAACACTAAAGCCATGTGCGTATAAGCTTGACACATATTTAACTCAATGTACAAACCTACCACTGTTTTCTATAAAATCATCTACAGACATGTTATGGTTGACATCTCTTGTTAAATCCTGTCACCATACAATGCTGTTGTCATACCAAAACCCTTTATATAGTAGTACATAGTGCTTCTAGTGTTACGATAAATAAGTAAAGGAAGTGAAGTGGAGACTCCCAATAAAAACCGCACTGACATACTGCAATATTTGAAATATATGTCTTTCAACTTTTTGAAGATTGGGGGCGGGTCGGGTAGCCTTGTGGTGTTCGCTCGTCACGCCGAAGACGGGTTCTATTCCCGACATGGGTAGAATAGTGCTGGAATATTGCTAAAAGCAGCGTAAAACCGTTCTCACTCACTATGTCTATTGAGATAACTGTATCAAAAAGTTGGGTTTTTTTAAAATCAGCGTACGTACTAGAATGCGTTACATCATCTGGTTACAGATTCTAAAGGCGGGTGGCAGCTTGAAGAAATAACTTGGTGCAAAACGAAGTTTTACAAAATATTTCTTGTAGCTGCATACCATTTCTTAACTTGTAGGGAGGGTGGGGTATCCTATTGGTTAAAACGCATTCCCTCGTCATACCGTAGATCCCGGTTCGATTACCCTACATGGGCACAATGTGTGACGCCCATTTCTAGTGTTCCCCGCCGCAATATTGGTGGAATATTGCTAAAAGCGGTGTAAAACCTTACTCACTCACTCTTAAATTGTAATGATTATCTATACTCACCGCCAAAAGAAACGCGAACCATCGAAACTTATAGAGAAGTATGTACGTAACGAAGAGAGTTTTCCAATGTGTACCAATTAATGACAAAACTAACCATCAGTCAAGTGTTACCACAGAGTGTCTTTATTCTTTGCACGATATACTGCACGTGATTTAAAACAACTTTACACGCTAATCCTGCACGGTGCATCTCGAGTCATGGATCTATGACGTCACATGTGATGTGTTCATGAGCATTGGTTCACACAACATACCAGTTTATTCCTTTGTGCATTGTCTAAAGCATTATCTATCTCACTGTATACATACGTGAGTTGACTTATGTGGAATCTCCAGATATAAAACCCGAGTGCAATTTTGACAAAGTATCATTATCTCTGAGAATAATAAAGACATACTTGAAGACACACGTCTCGATGCCTTGGTAAAACATTGCAATCGTTGCAAGTCTTTCTTACACTAACATGTGCAAATACTGGACAGTGGTCAGTGCAAATAGGATCAAGTACTCCAGACTTCACAACTTTATTTTTGTGTGTGCAGAAAATTATATCAATTAATGTGCTGGAATGCGACGTGGTTGCTGTTGGTTCTTTAATTATCTGCCTTAGACCACGTGTGTCCTCCAAATTTAAGACACCTGCCTTCTGATTTCAAAGACAAGCAACATTAAAATCACCTTTCATAATTGTGATCATATTAAGATCGACAACATTTACCAATAGATTCCTCTATCATATTAGAATAATTTATGCTTTTATCTGCACGGTACATGGTACCTGTGAGCAAATTTTCATTTTCAATTTTAACTTGTACCCAAACTACCTCAAGATCCACTTGTACTAGATCATCAAGTCTTTTAGCAGATAGACAGTTTCTAACATATGTAACTACATCGCCTCCCCTTGCTGGTCTGTCACACCTAAATGGTATTTGGAAGCCAGGTAATGCAATACCACAGCCAGCCAGGTCTCACTCAAACATATCACATCATATTTTAATAATTCAGCTGCTATGCTATCTGTTTTGTCCTTGAGACTACAGACATTAATATGGATTACCTTCATGTCTGCATATGTCTTTGGTCCAGGTTTAACTCTATATCCCCACAAGTAATACAAGTATCAAGTAAAAAAACAGCTGCATGAATATAGAGATAACATTGCACACTAAAATTTAAATTAACTGAAATTGCATAAGCATTTGTAGTAGATCATGCAACAAAAGATACCAACTGCAAGCCAGTATTGTACAACGTCAACCCACATTATCAATTCGGAATGAATAAATCCTACATGCCAACTTGCAAATAGAACTATATTACTTTTAGTATGGTGAGGAAAGGTTTGATACACATTACTTAGAAGTTGACGGATGACAAAGTAGACACAATTTATGGATGACAATTTCTTTAATTACTCTAAAAGCGACGTTTCGGTACAGATCCTTATACCGTTGTCAAGCAAGACTGAATGAAGAACATGGTACAGAATTTGTAGAGTAGGTGGAGGATTAACAGTAACAACAATTGCATACATGAGTGGGATGCTTACTCATGTTACCCCACTTGTGACCATGACAAGCAAATAGCGGATATCAGCGGGTAATTTCATACGTGCTGGTGTACACTAGTCAATTGCAAGTTTGGATTACGAAGGGAAATGACTTGAAGATGATAACAGATAACGGATATCAGTGGGAAATTTCAAAAGTGCCAGTGTACACTCATTCGTGACCAACTCGTGTTATTCCGGGACAAGCCGAATAGCGACTCGTGCCCCCCTCATGGACATTTTTGCGACCGGGTTCCGTCTTAGCGCAAACGGGCATACCTAAAACATTTGTCAACTCGTTGCGTAATGGATATTTCCCCATATTTCCCCATATATTATATATATTTCAGATGCAATTTAAAGCACATCGGGACATGCAGAATTATCCAGAATGATTGAACACATGTAACTGTGTTTTGAGTATATCTTTAGATGGAAGATAAATATAAAATCAAAAATTATTTCTGAGGGATTCTTTGACGAAGAACTTGAAATCATACGCGCATTCTGATTGGTTTGTCGTATTTTCGTACATAACATTCATCGATAGGGGGACGAGTCTTCTTGCGGGTTACGAAGGGAATTGCTTGATGGTGATAAGAAGGTGAGTAGAAATATAGTGTACATTCAGATTTATTAAGGTGACTACATTATATATAAATGTGTAGTGATGTTATCTCGATAGAAACGTATAATGTTATGGCATTATGAGTGAACCATATAAGGATTCACTATCACGTCATTACCTAAAGCAGCCCAAGGATCGTATGGGCTATGCTGTAAAGTAATACTGAGATATAAAATCATGTTTGGTAGCAGGCGCAACGTACACACTTTAACAGCAATGCATATTAATCAACAATGTTTTCCTGGAGATTTGCTCAAGGATTCGGAGTAATGTGGCAATTTTGAAGTAGAATATATGAGTAAACATTGACCGTTAACAGTTAGTTAGCAAGATAAAAAGATGGCTTGTTGTTGTTCCTCATCAACTTGGCTGCTGGCCCTTTCATGCTGTGAAGCTTTGTTAATTACATAGGTGTGTGTGGACAACATGTAACTATATACAACGTGTGTGTGTGTGCGCGTGCGCGTGCGCGTGCGCGTGCGTGCGCATGCGTGCGCGTGCTTGCGCGTACACTCGTTTAGCATGTAGAACTACCGTTTAACACAAACTCACATTGCAGTGTAATCTATCATATCTGTTACAGACTTGACTTTCACAATTCAGACATAACGCATGCACTGATACTGCCCGCGATTTATAACTACATACGTTATCAGTGTGAACTTGGTGAAAGTTTACTGTGACACTGCACTCGTATAATATAGCATAATCTTTTTAGAGGGAGTGGGCACTCGGCGATTTCCGATGGATCTTATGCACGACTTCTGCGCATGCTCGGTAACATCAAATGGCTCCTACCTTACTTGACAAATTTAACTTGTTTGATACGCATTACTTAGAACTTGACCGGTGACAAGGTACACACAGTTTTGTGGATAACATCTTCTTTTAAACTGTAAAAAGCGACGTCAACATGGTTACGCCGGGTGATTGTTAAAATCAGAAGTCATAGCTACAGCCAGACAACATGGCACTCCATACTCATTTCTAATATTCTCTGATTATTGGTAGCAAAGTTTAGTAGAACACCTGAAAATATATCCGGAGCAAACCACGAAGCTTCCTCTTATTAATTTCTAACAAGAAAAATGTGGGGAATTGTCTTGACCCTGTTTTTAGCTACGTAGATTTGTGGCTTGGTAAGTCTATAGCGTTATAAACCGAAATAAATTACGTGTACATGTATTTTTTTAATTATGTTTCTTTATATTGATATCAGTCTTGAAACGTTTTCTGTTTTAGATGATGTGGCTAGAACCGGCAGAGACACCATGAGCAGGAAGTAAACAGCAACAAAGGGACGTAACGCTATGGGATTAAATTTCTGCTGTTTTTGCTTGTTTCCGGCGGTATTCCGATTCTGTCTTCCTGTATTTCCGAGTGACTACGGGAACCAGCGAACAGAGATATTCCCATTTCCAGCAACGAATCGACCATGAGTGCACCGGAGCGGGACCATCTTCCAGCGGTTCCACTATACAGCAGACCTCGTCACTATATGGCTGAGATACTGCCGATGTGACGTTAAATTTGAACTCACTCACTCACTATACAGTAGACTACGGTTAAAACAAACACGCTTATAACGAACTGACGGATATAACGAACTTACATTTTGGTCCCGACTATTTGCTGTAGTTATGCTGTTTATATGCTTATAACGAACTACGGTTATAACGAACTAAAATAAGTAGTCCCTTTGATTTCGTTTTAACAGTAGTTTACTGTATATTGTAGATAAATGACTAATAAGTGTCCACTCTCTCTTTGTATAGTCTCCATGACGGCATATATCAACATAGGTAAAGTAGTTCACAAATATTTAGCATAACGCTTTCATAGTCCCGGAAGGTCCCGACAACTGATATATGCAGCTATCTTAGTAGGTGCATTGAGATAACGTTGATTTATCAGTCAGCACACATGTAGCAACAATATGAATATAAAAACGTATCGCTGCCGACCCAGCAACATAAAAATTACAATCAGTAATAAATCAGATCCTCTTACCTGCCGCCGATCAAGTAATGTGTCTAACGCAGGTGATATCCAGCCAAACGACTTTCAGAAACGAAGATACCGGTGTTAAGTCAGTTTTGTTACACCTTGCAGAGGGTCCATATCAGCAAAACATCTAGTTGGGTAATCAGCCGGGCGCATGGTGTTATCTCGTATGGTGACCGAAGAACGAAAATTTGAGATCCTGTGCCAAGGATTGATAGCTAGCCAAACGTGGCTACCCTTACTTAGGCTGGGCAAACATATAGTGATATACCTTAAGCTTGGCTCTCCCTAGACTAACACAAACTGCCGGGCAAAAGAAAGGATACACTGCAAACGTGGACTTGACCAAAACATTACAAACATCATCAAAACGTTACAAGGCTGAAACAGTCGCCGAAATACTGCAAACTTAAGGTCCAAAAGACACATATAATATCCGTATGAAATACATCACCATCGAATAACCATTTCTTGTTGGTTTCATTTTTATCACCATCAAACATGGGCGCATGTTTTCATTTCCCTGCCGGCTAATGTATAAATAACGTTATGTGTAAGGTTTATATATATAATAATTCTCTAAAGGAACCCCAAGTCTCTTCATTCAAAAATTTGACGTTGTTGTTCGGGTTCCAAACAAACATATCTTTCTGCAATCTGTTTTGACTGATATGTGATATTGCCTCAATACATTTGTCACCGAGTGACCTTCTTTGTTAAACTATGTTTGGTGTAATTGTATAGTCTACTATAGTGACGTCATATCTGTCACGTGGCTGTGCTTCTATGTCAGTCAGCCAATCAGCCAATTGCTACCCAAATCTTACTGTACAACAGCTAAAGTCAATATGGCCCCTCCTAGTTATTCTGCGCTTAATCCCCATCGCAGATAATTGATAGTGCTTTGTTACAGGTTATTTTTATGTTTATATGATGGTATTCCGCACACCATGTACACAAAAAAACATTTGAGACGGCTCGATCCCCGCTCGCGCCATACCTAAAGACCTTAAAAGATGGTACCTGGCTCTATTCTATAACAAAATGTTTCTTTTTATAGAGAGGTTGCATTGTTTTCACAACAAGAAGATGTCAGTACAACTGTAACACTTTATGAGTACAACTGGACTCAAACATAAATATAGTTATCATTCTTATTTGAAGTTGTTCTCAGGGTTTATACGCCAATATATAAACTCTAAAGATGAAAAGCAAAAACTGACGCAACTGTAGGTCATTATGCAAAGCTATAGAGAAATTATATCAACCATACCATGATTTAAGTCGGAAAACAATCACTCGACTCTGTTCATTCCGGAAGTAGAATCAACTCGACCCTTTGGGGCTCGTTGATTCTATTACCGGTTTCTACAGATTCTCATGATTTGTCCATCACGGAATCATTCGAGAAAGGACACGAGTCCCCTTTCGGCTTGTCCTGGGGTGATGTGTGTCACAAATGTATTGTCGGAGCAAGGCCATGAAATATAAAGCCACCAGAACACAAAGTCTGGAGGAGAAATACATAACTTATCGAACTTATACACCCAGACATAGGTATACATGCATGTGTATTCTCTGGAGCATCGACAGACACGTGTGTAGTCTGGAGCACCAACAGACACGTGTGTAGTCTCTGGAGCATCAACAGACATATGTGAATTTACTGGAGCATCAACAGACGCGTGTGTAGTCTCTGGAGCTTCAACAGACATATGTGTAGTCTCTGGAGCATCAACAGACACATGTGTTGTCTCTGGAGCATCAACAGACACATGTGTAGTCTCTGGAGCATCAACAGACATATGTGTAGTCTCTGGAGCATCAACAGACACATGTGCAGTCTCTGGAGCATCAACAGACACATGTGTAGTCTCTGGAGCTTCAACAGACATATGTGTAGTCTCTGGGGCACCAACAGACACATGTGTAGTCTCTGGAGCATCAACAGACACATGTGTAGTCTCTGGAGCATCAACAGACATATGTGTAGTCTCTGGAGCATCAACAGACACATGTGCAGTCTCTGGAGCATCAACAGACACATGTGTAGTCTCTGGAGCTTCAACAGACATATGTGTAGTCTCTGGGGCACCAACAGACACATGTGTAGTCTCTTGAGCATCAACAGACACATGTGTAGTCTCTGGAGCATCAACAGACACATGTGCAGTTTCTGGAGCATCAACAGACACATGTGTAGTCTCTGGAGCTTCAACAGACACATGTGCAGTCTCTGGAGCATCAACAAACATATGTGTAGTCTCTGGAGCATCAACAGACATATGTGTATTCTCTGGAGCATCAACAGACACATGTGTAGTCTCTTGAGCATCAACAGACATATGTGTAGTCTCTGGAGCTTCAACAGACATATGTGTAGTCACTGGAACATCAACAGACATATGTGCAGTCTCTGGAGCATCAACAGACACATGTGTAGTCTCTGGAGCTTCAACAGACATATGTGTAGTCACTGGAGCATCAAAAGACATATGTGCAGTCTCTGGAGCATCAACAGACACATGTGTAGTCTCTGGAGCTTCAAGAGACATATGTGTAGTCTCTGGGGCATCAACAGACATATGTGTATTCTCTGGAGCATCAACAGACACATGTGTAGTCACTGGAGCATCAACAGACACATGTGTAGTCTCTGGAGCATCAACAGTCATATGTGTAGTCACTGGAGCATCAACAGATATATGTGTAGTCTCTGGAGCATCAACAGACACATGTGTAGTCACTGGAGCATCAACAGACACATGTGTAGTCTCTGGAGCATCAACAGATATATGTGTAGTCTCTTGAGCATCAACAGACATATGTGTAGTCACTGGAGCATCAACAGACATATGTGTAGTCTCTTGAGCATCAACAGACACATGTGTAGTCTCTGGAGCTTCAACAGACATATGTGTAGTCTCTGGAGCATCAACAGACATATGTGTAGTCATTGTAGCATCAACAGACACATGTGTAGTCTCTGGAGCATCAACAGTCATATGTGTAGTCTCTTGAGCATCAACAGACATATGTGTAGTCTCTGGAGCATCAACAGACATATGTGTAGTCACTGGAGCATCAACAGACACATGTGTAGTCTCTGGAGCATCAACAGTCACATGTGTAGTCTCTGGAGCATCAACAGACATATGTGTAGTCACTGGAGCATCAACAGACACATGTGTAGTCTCTGGAGAGCATCAATAGACACTTGTGTAGTCTCTGGAGTATCAAGACCAAATATGTGTAATGTCTGGAGCATCAACAGACATATGTGTAGTCTCTGGAACATCAACAGATATATGTGTAGTCACTGGAGCATCAACAGATATATGTGATGTCTCTGGAGCATCAACAGACACATGTGTAGTCTCTGGAGCATCAACAGACATATGTGTAGTCTCTGGAGCATCAACAGACACATGTGTAGTAACTGGAGCATCAACAGACATATGTGTAGTCTCTGGAGCATCAACAGACACATGTGTAGGCACTGGAGCATCAACAGACACATGTGTAGTCACTGGAGCATCAACAGACACATGTGTAGTCACTGGAGCATCAAGAGACATATGTGTAGTCTCTGGAGCATCAACAGACACATGTGTAGGCACTGGAGCATCAACAGACAGATGTGTAGTCACTGGAGCATCAACATACATATGTGTAGTCTCTGGAGCATCAACAGACATATGTGTAGTCACTGGAGCATCAACAGATACATGTGTATTCTCTGGAGAGCATCAATAGACACTTGTGTAGTCTCTGGAGTATCAAGACCAAATATGTGTAATGTCTGGAGCATCAACAGACATATGTGTAGTCTCTGGAACATCAACAGATATATGTGTAGTCACTGGAGCATCAACAGACATATGTGATGTCTCTGGAGCATCAACAGACACATGTGTAGTCTCTGGAGCATCAACAGACATATGTGTAGTCTCTGGAGCATCAACAGACACATGTGTAGTCACTGGAGCATCAACAGACATATGTGTAGTCTCTGGAGCATCAACAGACACATGTGTAGGCACTGGAGCATCAACAGACACATGTGTAGTCACTGGAGGATCAACAGACACATGTGTAGTCTCTTGAGCATCAACAGACATATGTGTAGTCTCTGGAGCATCAACAGACACATGTGTAGGCACTGGAGCATCAACAGACACATGTGTAGTCTCTTGAGCATCAACAGACATATGTGTAGTCACTGGAGTATCAACAGACACATGTGTATTCTCTGGAGCATCAACAGACACATGTGTAGGCACTGGAGCATCAACAGACACATGTGTAGGCACTGGAGCATCAACAGACACATGTGTAGTCTCTGGAGCATCAACAGACATATGTGTAGTCACTGGAGTATCAACAGACATATGTGTAGTCTCTTGAGCATCAACAGACATATGTAGTCACTGGAGCATCAACAGACACACGTGTAGTCTCTGGAGCATCAACAGACACATGTGTAGTCTCTTGAGCATCAACAGACATGTGTAGTCACTGGAGCATCAACAGACACACGTGTAGACTCTGGAGCATCAACAGACACATGTGTAGTCTCTGGGGCATCAACAGACATATATGTAGTCACTCGAGCATCAACAGACACATGTGTAGTCTCTGGAGCACCAATAGACACACGTGAAGTCTCTGGAGCATCAACAGACACATGTGTAGTCTCTGGAGCATGGATTTCAAAGACTTATAAAATAGTTGATAATTTTTTATTCTTTAAATTACTGAAAACATAACGTGATAAAAGGTAAAACTCAGTATACATGTATACCACCAGCTACAAATAATACCAGCATTTTCATACATTTCATAGCATATGATACATACATGTAGTTTGCTGACAGAACAAACTTTCATAGAATATTATTTTACATACCTATGTAAAATACATGTGCATATGAACGGGGTCTTAGATTGTGAAACAAATTTACAGTTTTGTGTATATAATGGACGATGTAATATTTAGCGATTCAGTATGCTGTTATTTCGAAACAATTATTTGTCCATATGATTTTCTTGTAAGATTCCAACAAACATTATTCTTCATGGTACTTAACTATTTTCAATAATATTATGTTTTGTATGTTAAGAAAAAATACGATTCGCTTAAAACAAATATTCACCACTGCAGAGATACACCAACACTATCAGATGTTACTTTTAAACACATACCTATAAACATACATAGTACTATATTCTTTACTAGGATTATACTAGACTGTACATGGAATCATTTGAAGTGGTATTTACAGCCGTGAACATATTTTCAGAAACAAAAGAAAACCACGGAAGGTGCCGAGAAGATAGGGAAACATGCCTCATAGTTGAACCGAGGGTTACTTGGAAACCAACGTCCCTGCTATAAGGAGATCTTCAAATTTGTGACAGATTTCATAGCATATGGAAATGGGTTTCTGTGCTTGTAATTAACCAATCGCCTTTTACAAGATATCATTACTTATAGTCAACACTAGTATACAGTACACAGCAAATAAATGCTGAAGAAACAATATAACAAACAACTTTGATTAAATACGGAATCCATATTGGGGCATTAACACTGAAAAAAGAAACAACATAAACGTGTTTCGATAGATCACTAGCCTCCATCAGGGGTATCGATAATCGACGTTTTTTCGCCTGCAACGAATGCCTGTTCTCAGGACTCTCTGGTTCCACATTGGTCCATCAGAATCTCCATGATGTCGTTTGCCGTCTTCAAACACCTTTGGCGTCGACTTTATACCCCCTTGTGAAGGCATGTCTGATGTACCAACCACTCCTGACTTGGAAGTTTCCCCAGACGATCTAACATTTACCACTATACGGATTTACACAGTGTGCACCCCGAAATTGTCGTTCCATAAACGCAAAAGAAATGTTGAAGTCAGTTCTAAACATGGAGCAAAATTAAGTTAACTATTTGCTCCTCTCTTACGAAACCATACACATCAATTGATGATCACTGTACACTTAAGAATTCATTTTATGCAAGAAAACAAGACCTTGAAAATATAACTTGATATCAATTGACAATTATCACAACTGGCTGTATAAAAAGGCCGCATCTTTTGAATGCTGTCGGTTCAGTCCCAGTTATAATCATCGCGAGTCTTCGCAACAGCATAACCTGCCCGATGAGGGCTCACCAGTGACCTTGAATATATGAGATATTTCATTGATATATAATTGCGATTCGTTAAGGTATTAAGTGTCCTTGATACAAGATGAAATAATAGAAGTCAATTCAGGACACATATATAACAAAACAATACAACAGGCGTCAACGTCTCATGTCACCCATTTTGAAGGGCGACCACCCCGAACACTGACACTTCCGCAAAACACAATCAGGGATATAACAAGTTTGTCAGAAAGGATGAGAGTAAGTGAGTTGAGTTTAACGCCGCTTTTAACAGTATTCCAGTTATATTGCGGCGTGTCAGCTTAATGTGGGAGGAAAGCCCGAAGTGATGCAGGTCTAAGACGTTTACCACTTCGGTGAAACCCACGAACACGGGTATGGTGCTGACAAACCTAGAAACATAATTGGGGCGAACCGGGATTCGAACCCTCAATCATAGGTTTCTGGAGTGCCCAAGGGACCCAATCTGCACAGCGAATAGCGGCACTGCAGACGTAAGGTCTAAAACACAACAGTTTACTGTGATACCTGTATCAAATACATCACCATAGAATGACCATATCTTGTTTGTTTTATTCATCATCAGCCTCGGGTGAATACTCTCTTTTGTCCGACAGAGTACATCAGTTTGGGCTGCTGCCGCGCATCAACTGAACTCATGTTCAAAGCAGTGTATAAGCTCAGTGTTGTTTGAGCGTTTGCAACCCTACTGACCATCGTTTGGAGTTACAAATGGGTTCATCATATTCAAAACTTTCGAGCCAAAGGTCTTGAGCACTGAGAATACCCCAACACCTTGCGTTGAATCTGTGCCTTTCTTAAGCAATTGTCGTGCCCTGATTTTACGTGTTTCTCCGGATGTTTTGTTTCTAACTTTTGTCTGAGAGTGTTGGATTGAAGAATATGTTTGCGTACTGGAGACAATGGACTCACAAACCAAAGTCTTTCCAGTATGGGAGCCTCGGCCTTTGTACTGTGGATTCTTGGTTTTACAGCTTCTACCTTCACCAGGCGTTTTTGTCTGACCAAGAAAGTTTGGTGGGTTCTGCTGGGTTGGTGCAGCCTTTAACATTCTCTCCAACAGTTTGGACACATTTAGTTCTGGTTTCTGGTTTACAGCATTAGGCGTGATCACAGACGGTTTGTTTGCAAAACTGTTATCGGAAATTGATTCGGAAGACACTGGAGTCATTTTCTTGTTCTTAGTAGGGTCATTTCCACTTGTTGTTGATACTTTCTGTTCTTGATCTGAATAGACATTGCCCCTCGTTCTCTTCTCAGGCTGCATAAGCTCATATCGAGGTGTTATTTTTGTGTGTTGAGAATGTGCAGAACCGACAGTGTGTTTCTGGCCCTTCTCTGCAGAGGATGGTTCGAAACAAGGGGATCCTGTCTGTGAATGTTTCCCTAGAACCGTTGAGTGATCTCTTAATGTCTCTTTACTGGGAGATTTACATTTTCTTCTGATGCTCTGTCGTTGTAGCTTCTTTGGGGAATATTTATTTACCTGTATTGTGGTAGGACAGGCAGGTTGGTACTCTTTAGTGACAGTTGAAAGTGTCGCATCTACTCTTTTATCTTTTCTAATGATGTTCGTTGGTACAGCATGTCCAGTCACTTTCCACATATTATCATTTTCGGTCCTGGCTTCAAATTCTGGTGACCGGGGAGAAATACCTAACTGCTGAAGCACATCATGGGTTGTCTGATTTTCATGAAAGTTTTGAAGGTTCATTGACTTATCTTCAGAAGCTCGTATTGGTTGAGATCTTTGTCCGGATGAGACGGCCAAGGCTGGTATTGTAGAAACATTGCTCAGTGACATCTCAGTTATTTTCATATTCAAGTTCATTACTGTACTCGGCACTGTGGCTGAAGAAGATAAGGTTGTTTGACGTCGACAGATGGGAATGTCCTTGGGACTCTTTGTCGGAAGATGCCTTGACAGTTGTCCATGTTGATCATACTTTATTTTCTTTGCATCTGTATGAAACTGTGATTTCTCTCCATCATCACAGGCAGGTCTCTTTCTCGGCATCAAGCTGAATGTAGGTGCACTATGATCATCTAATGGGCTATATCTGTCAGCATCTTCAATATGATGGCTAGGTAGGATAGATACATGCTGTGATTGTTCTCTATCATCTTTTGAAGTTTTGGAATCATTATTGATAACTGTCACGCCGGCATTTGTCATCGAGCAGAGAATCGGTTGTATGTCGTTAAGCATTGGTTTCTTTCCCTGCAGGTCTTTGATACATTCCAGGTAGGACCTTCCACAGTGATGGACATGTATGCTCTCATTAAGCCAGAACACTGACACCATCTCAAGTTCCTCCTTGGTAAGATTCAGCAAGAACTTTACTATCTCCTGCTTGCCATCACCACTGAACTGTTTCCGAAGCTCCTTGATGATATTGCTTGTTGGCGAACTGACATAGACAGTTTCCCACTTGTAGGCTATCTTGTACACACCACTTGGCCTGCGCGTCGTCCGCACGATGACTGAGTATGGTACATGACCTCTGTGCAACAGCTTGCATGGTTTCATCTGGAATAAAAAGCAGTATTTTGGTAACACCTCAATACAAGTCAGTAAGCCAGCCAGTAAAACATTATGAGTGAGTGGGTGAGTTTGGTTCAACACCGATTTGAACAGTATTCCTGTCTTATCACGGCGTGTCAGTTTGACATGGGAGGAAAGCCCGAAGTGATGCAGGTCTTGGATGTTTACGAATTTGACAATCCTAGAAACATAATCAGGAGAATCTAGATTCAAACCCACGATCATAGTTTTCTGGCACGCTTAAGGAATTTCAGCGCCTTAGGCGACTATGACATAGACAAGCGGCACATTGTTGGTGTTCATGACGAGTTGATGACGAAATGAAATCAATGGGAAATTAACTAATATTGTTCATGAAACATTCCTATTACTTCTTGGGGCACGGGTGGCCTAGTCGTCTAAGGCGCCGCGATTCGCTGTGCAGCAGAGTTGCGTCCATTGGGCACGCCAGAAACCTATGATTGTGGGTTCGAATCCCGGTTCGCCCCGATTATGTTTCTAGGTTTGTCATCACCATTCCCGAGCTTGTGGGTTTCTCCGAAGTGGTAAACGTCTGAGTCCTGCATCACTTCGGGCTTTCCTCCCACATTAAGCCGAGACGCCGCGATATAACTGTCACTCAACTCACTCACTCAGTCACTCCTATTACTTCGTTACGCCGAAGGCCCGGTTCGATTCCCCATATGGGTCCAATGTGTGAATCCCATTTCCGTTGTTCCCCGTCGTGATATATTGCTGGAATATTGCTAAAAGTGGCGTAAAGCCATACCACTTCATTCATTAAAACTACTTACGGCAATCAAGGGTATCGACATGCGGACTGTTTTTGGCACCATAGCCTGTTTGTCTTGTTTTCTATTCAATGGCCGCTCTGTCTTCGAAGATCTCTCTGTGTCCATATCTTGTCCTTTATTAATGCACGGTGTCTGGAAGTCCTTTAAACGTTCACACTCTTGTTTGGTATTTGTTTCAGGTTGCGACGTAACGTCATCAGAAGCACTAGCTTTCAGCCCCAGTGCTGTCTCAGCAGTTCCCTGTTCGTCCTGGCAATGCAATACCCCATGTGCTGCAGGAGTCGGACAGTCATTCCTCTGTGTGTGATCTCTTGGTTTTTCTCGAGGAACAGAGCTGTTTTGAACATGTGCAACAACCTTTGTTCCCTGTTCGTCCTGGCAATGCAATACCCCATGTGCTGCAGGAGGCGGACAGTCATTCCTCTGTGTGTGATCTCTTGGTTTTTCTCGAGGAACAGAGTTGTTTCGAACATGTGCAACAACCTTTGTCTGTTGGATTGAACCGTGCAAACTCGTACGAGATGTCGAGACCTGGCTCGGTTCCTGTTCAACCAGCTCCAGATTAGTCGGCCATGGGTGCTGGACATACACTGGTATGAAGTGTGAGTACAGCTTTATGTTGTGTGAGTTGTAGAGAGGATGCACCTGTGGCTTTCCAGAGTCATTCGTCCCAGGCAACACACCACGGTTATTCATGACTGTGCTGAAATGGAAAGTGTACATAAATGTATTGAGCGAGTGGGTGAGTGAGTCTGCTTTAACGCCGCTTTGAACAATATTTCAGTTATTTCATGGCGTTCCAACGAGTGGGAGTAAAGCCCAAAGTTATGCAGGTCTTAAACGTTTAGTGCAGTCCACGACCACGGGATTCGAACAACTGATCATGAACGATACGCTTAAAAAAACCCACTACTCTGCACAGCGCATTGCAGCGCGTTGGAAGACTGGGCCGCCAATACAATTGATACCCCATTACTTCATAACTGTAATAAAGTCACAACCTTGACTTCTATTGCTGAAAACAAGACTTGATAAACATTACATATTAACACATAATAAACATTAATAATAATGGGGGCACGGGTGACCCAGTCGTCTTAGTCGCCACAATTCGCTGTGTAGAGTTGCGTCCCTTGGGTACGCCAGAAACCTATGATTTTGGGTTCGAATACCGGTGTGTTCAATTATGTTTCTAGTTTATCTAGCACCAAACCCATTACCGTTTGACAAAAGTGGTAAACGTCTGTGACCAGCAGCACTTCAGCCTTTCCTCCAACATTAAGCTGACACGCCCTGATATGACTGGAATATTGTTCAAAGCGGCGTTAAACCCAACTCACTGTCTCACTTAATAACAATGCTGATCGGAAATGTAATGTTTACTCCAATTATTAAAGTTTCAAAATTTCAAAAGTTAAAAAAATCTCTCTAGAATAAAGTGTGCGTGTGAAATAACGTTCAATAACACTCGACCCACAAAAGTGTGGGTTTCAGCTGCATGCTAAGATTGCTGGCAGGGGCCGACTGTGTGTTATCAGGGTCACGGTGACATTATACAGCTTGTTTCATAACACTGAATCGCTCAGATGAATCATTCTATGATTACTCCTCCTTACATTATATATCATCCGTTCTAAATCCCTCATTCATAATTGCTGACATTTGCTATATTCTAATTTACGACAGAATGGGGTATTATATGTTATATGTTATATATTGTTACATTATATATTAATTGGCAAAAAGGATACATAATTACCCACCTTTAGATGTAGTGTAGTTATCAACGAAAGGACATTTAGTCAGAGTGACACTACAAGTACGCATATCCATGTACGCTACTTCTCGCTAAGCTGTTGTCAACTAACGCTGTTGAAAACAGTTCTTAAAATGAACTAGATCGGGATTTACTCACCGCTGTTGGCTTTATCAGTGTTTTCAGCCTTCCTTACGAACAGCAATGTCAAGGACTTTCCGATTGACGATTTGTTTGTCGGCGAAGAGTCATATCGCTCCTTGTAAAATTTAGTCACTCCACATGAATGAACTGAATGATCTTGTTTGTTTGTTTCTTTGTTTGTTTGTTTGTTGTTTCATGTCGCATTGAGTGATATTTCAGCTATATGACGGCGGTCTGTAAATAATCGAATCTGGACCAGACAACCCTGTGATTGACATCAAAAGCATCATTCTTCGCAATTGAGATAAGATGACATGCATCTGAAAGGTCGGCGAGCTTGACCACACACTGATAGATGTCAATGAAAAAGCACATACTGCCTAGTCAATGTACATGCTGTTTTTTTTAATAGTCGCTGATTGGTGATTAAAGAAATAGCGCCTTACTTACAGTGTGCTAGGTTTTGCAAACGGCTTCCGGCAGAGGGAGCCGCAAGCAGACGCAGACAGGTATACTACTATTCACATAGTTAAATAACGTACAGGGTTTATTTAGAAACAGGTTTTCAAGTTAAAATGCTCAGATGTCAAGAAATAGGTGGGTTAAGAAAAATTCAAAACGCTCTAAAATTTGTTGATACCCAATCAAAATCAAACCCCTGGGTAAAATACCCAAAAAACCAAAAGCCTATTTATAGCTCTGCAATTGGGATATATCAACATGTGGGACATATGTGTATCTCTCACAAACCCCGGTTCATTGTATTGTAGCATTGTATCTCAGTGGGCTAGCGCACTATTATACGACATTAATTCGAACTTGTTCAAGCAAGTAGAAAACACACACACACACACACACACACACACACACACACACACACGTTAAGGACTGATTGTCGTTATGCAGGGCTGTTCTCGTCAGGATATGGCTGAAATACTGCCGATGTGACGTAAACTTTTAACTCACCCACTCTTCGACCCTTATATCACAGGGTGGCTGTTGTTGACGGCATACCTCCGTTGAGGACTGATTGAATTGTCGTTATGCAGGGCTGCACTACTAAGAATGTATCACAACGGAAGAGAAAGTAGATTTCCCAGAACACTGACGCCTATATGTAGGTCAGGTGCACAGTCTTACAACCGGGTGCAGGAGACGCAGTGTGCAGACATCCTAGATTCCTATTTCAGAACCCAAATACACCCCTCACGTTCCACACAGGTAAGACATGTTTATTCAGTGTTTATGTATAATTGCTCTTATCGTTAAAAGATGGAACTTGTTGTTACCCTGTCTGGCGCTCGGCATTAAGGGGCTAAAACAAGGACTGGTCGGCTCGGAGTAAGTATGCTGTGTCTGAGTGGGGTATTCATGTTAAACTGCGGCATGGTATCTCAGTGAGCTTGCACTATAAATCGGCATCAGTCAGGACCAGTACAACCAGCCACACACACACACACACACACACACACGCATGCACGTCGCTATATAAGTGCAATAATCTTGGACGCGACGTTAAACCCACCTCACCTCACTTGTTGGTATCGGCGACAGTGTGAGTGACAGGGGTGGGAGAACGTAGATAGGCACTAAATGGCTCATACAAAATTGCCGAGAATGGTCGGACAATATATGTGGTCAATGCCAAAATTGCATCAATCAGAAGAGCACTGAGGAAACATTTCAAAGGAATAGACAAACAACACATAGGAACATATCTAAGCATCCTACACGAAGCATACAAAGAGGAATTTATAACAGTGTTTTGGCTTGATATTAACATTAAACATGCCTGTAATTGTAGCTACCTTAAGTGTTTTGAAAGAATGGAAGGAAGAAAGCCACTGTACAACATGCAGGGCCATGCCTTCATCGCGCGACCAAAGCGAGTCGGTTCTTGTTCTGAATCTGGCCCAGATGATCACAAAATGGATACTCATGAAATCGAAAAATCGGAGTAAAGGATACTTTGCGAACATTTTGAATTTGAAACGGGCAAATGTATTCTCATTTGCATAAGTTGTGGTTAATTACTGTTTCTTTGTCTGACCAATTTCTTTTTATAATACTTGGTCGAGCTGAATAAAGATTTCGTCAAAAGCAAGATTAACTTCGTTATTATTGAGGTCATTATTTGATATGGCATCACCTTTACTGACATGTTTGGTTATTAATATAGCCAGTCAGCTTATCAGAGTGAGTGAGTGAATTGAGTTTAACTTCGCTTTTAGCAATATCACGGCGATAGACACCATAAATAGGCTCCACACATAGTACCTATGTGGGGAATCGAACAAAGAGCTTCAACGTGACGAGTGAACGACGGACCATTTGCAGAGATTGAAAAGATATCAATTCACAGAATAAGTGCATGTTGTTGTTTTTATGATAAGAAGTGACCAAAAAATATTACGAAAGGTAAGGGTTAAGGGTGTTGTTATTTTGTGCGGCATTGGTGAATTCGTCATGGCATTTGGATAGTAGGGTTCATTATGCATGCTGTCGTCCAATAGTTTGTCTTGATCTGGCATGATTTGGAACAGGCCACAGACCGTTATCGTCATAACATTGCTGACTGCGGTTGAAACAGCGTTATACTCGGTTACATTTTTTAATGACAATATTGTTTGTGGTAGGTTTAAGTATTACTGTTACTTATTGTTTGTTGTTTAACTCTGCATTCAGCTCAGGAATAGTCCAGCTGCATGATGGCGGCTTCTTTTTAACCTTTTTTCTGTACGATCCCGAGTCGTGCTGTCCAACAAATAGCCAAACTTATTGTATTTGTTCTCGTTTCAGACATGGCAAAGTTCACGGACTTCAACCGAGACAAGTACGGAGTTGTTCGGGGTAGGTGTCGAGACTGCCCCGAGGACTGTCCTCAGTATTCCCTACCTGTCCTCAGACACAACTGTACATATTGCGGGTGTCCGGCGGGTCAGCATGAGAGGGTGGAACCTCGACCTGAACTCATCATCAAGATTGAACCAGGGGAGGAGGGGGCAGGATCTCCGGGGCGGCCTGTTGGAAGATCACAACCTGGTCTGTCGAGAAAACAGGACGGGCTGCCTACAGCTCAAGCCCAACCTCGTTCCTCCAGGCGAAATAAGACGCCAATTGTTTCACGAAAACATCCGGATACATCGGGAGCAGTAACCCAGGTATAATTTCAGTTTAATTAGTTCTTGAGCTTTTGAATGTTTTTAGAAGTTCTTTGTTATTCTTGATTATCTTCGTTTCATCTAACCTTATGGCTACTACTGTGTGACCACAAGTGATCGAGGGCAAACGTTATTAATTTATGTTTAATCTCAGCTGCAAACGAGGCTTTGAACATAGCACATATTTACGTCGGTTATTTGTTGTCATACTAAATGGTGTTTTCCCCAAACCCCTCCACCACAAGATATTTAGTAGTTGGTCTCTTAGACATTAGATGCTGAGTATTTATACTTAGGTTTGTGCAATTAAATATTGAGTTTGGTTGATTAAACGAATTTTCATAACTAACCTTTTTAAATTTTACTTGTATATTTCAGAAACGTTGTGAGACGTTATTTGAGGATACTGGCGTCAATGTTTCTCTTCTTAAAAGAAACCTTAGAAAAACACAACGTGGCGTGTTCACAATCCTATGGAAGGGATATATAATTTATGTTGGTGAGCCAAAGAAAACGCCCATATTATCAAGCCTCCGTAGTATCTTTGCTGGTAGAAGCAACCAAGACATCAGCACATTTTTGAAAAGTCTACCCAAAGATTTGAAAAAGAAGCACATCAGATTCGCCTGGCTGAAACGCATGGATGACGACCCACATCGCCAAACTTGTGGCAAAGGCAAGAAAAAGGTGGTCTCGTACCGACAGTGTATTTCAAAACTGCAAGGGAAGACTCCAAAGGATATCCTCAGGTATTACATGAGTGGACAAAACATCAGGCGATAGAATCAAAATGGTTGTCGTGTTTTAACATTCATCACCACATGTGTCCGTGATCTACAACAAGGCTCGTCCACCTCAAGGGCCGCCATGCGTCTCAACGGCGCAAGCCAATCAGAAGGCACGTCAGGATATGGGTACTACATTCAGTGTAATATCGTTTTTGTTGGTATACCAAGAGATTGACAATGTATCAAAGAAATTCAGTAATCACCTATCTCAAAACAAATTATCTAATCACAGACACACACACAATGCTTTGACAATGATGTTTAGAGCGGCGTTAAACCAAACTCACTCACTCACTCTAACGTAACTATCATGGACTATCCCTGGTCGCCTTCAAGTGTACCAGCAACATATGCTTGTGGTAAGAGGCGACTTCGTAGATTGGTGGCATCATATGCCGAATGCGTGGCTGGGGCGTTGCTTATAATATATATCACTGGTTTGTCTGGTCCAGATTCTATTATCTATATGGTTGGGGCTAGGAATTCTCATCGTAGCTGTTAAAACGTGTTTATACTAAAAATACCAATCACTGGTTTATCTAGTTCAGATTAGTATTCACCGCCTTTCTGTACACAGTATGCAGTGTTTAATATGTTTTGTACTTTAGACTAGTATATGTCTGACATTTGATTTTGCACTTTGACCATGCCTTTATGTTTATACTTTAGGCGAGTATATGTTTTTTGTTATGATAAATAACAAATTTTACCAATATGTCGACAGAAAACCAAACGTCTCAGCATAACTTGTTTTTAAAAAAGATATTTCTGTTAACCTTATATTCCAATAAAATTTGCTTATGGAGAATGCCATCTTTATTCCTTGGGGTTTTGCTGCTGATATTACAGGAAGATAATAACTCATACCCCTGCAATGAAGAAGCCAAACATGAATGTTAATGTAAGGTGGAACAATGTGTACTTGTCTAACTGGAGCCTCGGATGATAGAAATGCCAATACGTGAATCATCAACTCATTGGTTAATAATTATTTTTCATGATTTCCTCCACATTATATTATCAGCAATTCTTTTTATAAGCCTGGATCTCACTGGTTCAGAAGACATCCTCCTTTCAGATCACGACCTTCACAGAAGAAATAACGTAATTTTTCCAGCAATACTTTCCGCAAGTTTAGGAAGAGTTGGAAAACTGACGGGCCAAATCTGGTGAAAACGATCTGTCCTGCATTGTCCTGGTGGAACCAGACACTTCTAGTGAGTTTTCTACAATGACGACGTTTTCCTTGCCATTCACACGCAGTTACCTGTGCAGATGAGCATAATATAGGCCTTTAATAGTCTGACCTTTCGGGAGATACTCCATCAGTTTGACTCCTTTGGAAAACCAGAAAAATGAAGTCATCATGGTCACCTTGCCAGCTGATGGAACAGGCTTTGCCATTTTCGTCGGAGGAGACGTCAGGTTGGTTGGTTGGTTTGTTGTTTAACGCCGCACTCAGCAATATTCCAGCTATATGACGGCGGTCTGTTAATAATCGAGTCTGGACCAGACAATCCAGTGATTGATATCATGAGCATCGATCCACGCAATTGGGATCGATGACATATATCAACCAAGTCAGCGAGTCTGACCACCCGATCCCGTTAGTCGCCTTTTACGACAAGCATAGTCGCCTTTTACGGCAAGCATGGGTTGCTGAAGACCAATTCTACCCCGGAATCTTCACGGGTCAGGAGACGTCAGGTGTTTCAACTGCTTTGACTGTTGTTTAATCCGATAGTGGGGAAGCCAAAACTCGTCCATGGTTACAAATCACTCAACTCATTGAGCTGGGTCTGCTTCAAAACGATGTTAAGTCTCACTAGAGAGGATGAACCTGAAGCGTTTCTAATCAGGAATCAGAAGACTTGGAACCCAGCGTGCTGAAACTGTTCACCATTGAGAATGTTTTCAACTCTGTTATGAGAGATGCTGATTGTATTGGCTATGTCGCGTATGGTGAGTCGTCAATCATCCCTTATCATATCAGTGAGTGAGTGAGTATGGTTTAACGCCGCTTTTAGCAATATTCCAGCAATATCACGGCGGGAGACACCAGAAATGGGCTTCACACATTGTACCCATGTCGGGAATCGAACCCGGGTCTTCGGCGTGACGAGCGAACGCTTTAACCACTAGGCTACCCGACCGCCCCCCTTATCATATCAAATATTTATATGTTTTCTTTAGCCGTGGCAGTTGAAGGTCTTCTTGATCTTGAAACATCTTCGAGACCGTCTCTCGTGTCTTCACCTCTTGAACTCCGCTGCCCACCTCTTAAAATTGGCAAAGGAAGGATCGTTATTAGATTCAACCTTAACATGAAGGGATATTTATTCGGTGCAAGGCCGATCGACTTTCAAGTCAACGGTGGGTAACTACTGGGCACCTTGGTAACTGATACAATGTAAGAGTTTGTAATGAGTGAGTGAGTGAGTATGGTTTAACGCCGCTTTTAGCATTATTTCACCAGAAATGGGCTTCACACATTGTACCCATGTCGGGAATCGATCCCGGGTCTTCGGCGTGACGAGCAAACGCTTGAACCACTAGGCTACCCGACCGCCCTGATTGTTTTGGAAGTTGTGAGAGATATTATGTTTAATGGCTTGAATGAAGTTCGGGTCGCCTCGTGGTCGCCAAGTCTATAATTGCATAGGCTGCCTATTGGGTATCCTCCCATTAGTTACACGTCCCATTTGTCACACACCTTAAAACAACATTGGTCATGGCTGAAGGCACTGACTGATCTGCACTATGTTACTTAAGTATTAGAGTGGAGTGATCAAAGAAAAGTAGAAACGTAATGTTGAACTTTATGTCGGGTATGAGAACTGCATGAAGTATATTAAATAGACACTTTAGAATTAATTATTTTAAGCCGTTTAAAATTCAGGCATGAATTTTATACTGTTTGAAATTCATGAGGCACAGCATATGAAGAGCTTCCATACTTAGAAGAATTTTCGATAATAATACATTTAATAGTTTTTAAAGGAAGAGAAGATTAATCACATCTATAAAATGATTAGTATACAACAGTATACTACAGTAGGATGCGTATTGTGTTGAGTAGGGGTTAGCCCACAGTGTGAGAAGAAAATTGTCGGGTTTGTGGTAGTAAAAAAGACTTAGGTAATACGTCAGAATCATTTTCTGGCAAAGCACAATTCCAAGTGACCGGAAAATGTATGCGGCTGTGTACAGTGAAACAGTATATGCTGATGTTCCAAACGGCCATGGTCAGCAAGAAGGGGAACACAACTGATGCCCATGAAGATGCCTAGTTCGTGCCCAAATGTCTCATACACACATTTCACTAAGGTGTTATTGGTGAGGAAGTCCATGGCCAGAATTTCACTTATTGTGTGTCCGTGGGTCTCGTAGCGACAGTCCAGGTTTGGCATATAGCGTGTCTCCAACTGTCTACACCCTGCTGGGCGATCTTGGTGTCAAATGAAACCCTAAAGCGGGGCGTGTTCATATGGAGTTGGATTATTTAAAACGTACGCACAAGCACACACACACGCACGCACGAACACACACACGCACGAACACACACGTACGCACAAACACACGCACGCACGAACACACACGTACGCACAAACACACGCACGCACGAACACATACGTACGCACACACACGCAAGCACGAACACACGTACGCACAAACACGCACACACGCACAAACACAAGCACGCACGAACACACGTACGCACAAACACACACACACACACAAGCAAGCATACACCCAAGCACACACACACATACGCGGATACAAATGTATGAACATACACACGCACGTATGCACGCACACACTCACGCATTTACATACACATACAGATGCTGCAATCAACTGGGTGGAGCCATGTAATGAGACCTAAAAATCTCGACTCCTTCCTGTTGGTTCTTCCGTCGAAAAATTTGGTCATGTACTTGCTGGCTTTGCGATCGAAGGGTCATTGAAATATCAATGCTCACACACATAGCAACAAAAATCAATGTGTTAATATATTAAACGTTGTCAAACGATACAAAATATATCAAATACAGCCCATGCAAGTCTATAATGTTTGGCAAGTCTAGATACTGCAGTATCTGAAAATAAAGTGAGTCTCTGGGCTCCCCTTTATTATATTTTTATTAAGATAATTGAACAACTGTTTTTTCTGTACGATATGTTCATTTCAGAGACAAGATGTTAGTCTAAATGCTCTGTATCAGGGCGTGTGTCGTGGCGCACACAAATAGGTGTTTTCCCAACCATAACATGAAATAATTATATTACTTTAACTTTTGTCTGTCCAAATTATATGGTCAAGATAATTTCGTTTTTATTTTGAGGCTTTTAACCACACCTATTGAGGATTAATTATTTATGTCTTATATTAATGGCGGGTTATGAGTTACTAAACTCAGTATAGTCCTGTATCTGTATAAAATACTCAGCTAACCTTGGCGATGTGAGATATTCCCCTTTTTGTTTGTCAAAACACTTGCCACCTGCCTCCGTGGTGGATAGAGCGTCTGCCCGGAGACGGAAGGTCGGTGTTCGATCCCGTTAAAAGATGGTACTTGTTGTTATCCTGACTGGCACTCTGTGGGCTAGCGCACTATTATACGGCATTAGTCCGGACTAGTACAAGCGCGCGCACGCACGCACACACACATGCACGCACACCCACGCACATATGCATACGTGTCGCTTTAGATAATCGCAATAGTCTTGAATGCGACGTTAAAACCCCCATCAACTAAACACAAGTCTTGCAACATCTCCATGCATACACGCACGATCGGCGTTTTTTCCTCGACCCTTATATCACAGGGTGGCTGTGGTTGACGGCATACCTCCGTTGAAGACTGAATGAGTTATCGTTATGCAGGGCTGCACTATTAAGAATTTATCACAACGAAAATGAAAGTAGATTTCCCAGAACACTGACGCCTGTATGTAGGTCAGATACACAGTGATAACGCCGGGAGCAGGAGACGCAGTGTGCAGACATCCTAGATTCGGACATCAGCACCCAGACACACCCCTCACGTTCCACACAGGTAAGACAAGTTTATTCAGTGTTTATGTATAATTGCTGTTATCTACGTTTGTTGGTATCCGCGACAGTGCGAGTGATAGAGGTAGGGAGGTAGAACATAGGGAGGTAGAACAGTTGCCCCGGCAGATTAATGGTGTGTGTGTGTGTGTGTGTGTGTGTGTGTGTGTGTGTGTGTGTGTGTGTGTGTGTGTTTGTGTGTGTTTGTGTGTTTGTGTGTGTGTGTGTGTGTGTGTTCTCTACATGACACTCTTTACTTTTGAAACACTAGTAGGGTGACCTCACCTCGAAGCCACTTGCATTGCTCTGTGTTACCCCAAAACAGACATTGAATAAACTTTGACAATGCAGGGGAGGCAACTCTGAGTTGGCGTCTGAAGCGAATTTCCTAAAAATCGGTGGCATGTTGTTGTTTAACGCTGCACTCAGCAACGATTGTGAACTGTGGTTTGCTCACTTATTTCATAATTCGGGATCCGTCTCCGAATTGTATTACACATCAGTGCAAGGGAAGCATGTCTGTTTTGTGCAGTTTTTCACGGACAAGATTCAGTTCGACCCCAAACGAGTTAGCGACCGGTCATTATATATTTTTTTCAAAGCGATTGGTGATTTTAAGTGTCATACGGTTGGAATTTTCCGAGGTAAGAGTCTGACGCGATTCCCCCTTTTTCATTCAGTCCTCAAAGAAGACGATTACATTTGGACAGTCATTCATACAGGTAATGATAAACCTATTTTGTTTCATTCAAATACCACTGATATTGTTACTGTTTATTATTATCATCATTATTATAATTGTTGTTGTTGCTGTTGCTATTGTTATTATAATACAGGCCAGTATATGCTACAGTCTCAAAGTTACATTGAATATTTCAAAGATGCAGTTTTGTGACCGATGAATACAGCGATCTTTAAATGTTGGCTTGTGAAGGTGTATGTCCAATGTCTCTGTTTTCAATTGATTTTTTTAATTGATTGCAAGGTGTAATTATGAGATTGTTCATGTGTTCATATCCATAGACGCAATTCGTCGACGATGTCATTCATCGGGCGAGGAGGATGTCGCCACTGTGGATGTAGAGAATATGTGAAGCCACCAGAGGGAGAGAAATGTTACCACTGCAACCACGAGATGGACCTTCACGTCGTCAAATATCAACCACAACCAACTGGTGGGACACCAACCAGCAAGACCGGTGAATCATCTGTTCAGAACACAATGGATGCTGCCACGGTGGATGTTAGTCTGATGCACACGGGAGAGGCGTTTGAACAAGGAGCCCCTGACGTATGTTTCGAAGAGACGTGGGAAGTCCGCGCACCGTCTGACTTGGCGCATGGAGATTTCGTCAAGCCCCATGATAGAGGTGCAGTCATCACAAAGCGAGTATCACCAATGACAGGAAAGGATGGAAATATCGGATCTAGTGAAGGTAATAGTCACTCTACTGCAGCACCAAGATCAATAGATGCGAAGCCAGACAAAGAACAGTTAAGTTCAGTTCTTAAACGAACAGCGTCTGAGATCAGTACCACAAAGAGGACACCGATAAAGGCATCCAATGTGTTCGTAGCTCCAGCACCTTACAATGGACCGGTATGTATTGGTACTTTGTAATAGATGTTTTTATGACATATCATACAAAAGCTATAAAGCTTCGACGTGTGATGATAATCTTTGAAGATGATGATCATGGTGTTGGTGGTGGATATATGATGTTTGATGATGATGAAGATGATGAAAAAAATACTATTTTGTTTCGGAATACTTTTTTGAGGACCTTTCAAGTGATGAGTCCTTAATTCGGAGCCAACACTGTGAATCATCTTGCCCAGTCACCAAAACATGTCTTGGTCATAAACACAGTGTTTGCTTTGTTTGTAGAAACCATCTTGCTGGCGTCTTAGAATGAGCCATCTTGCCTACGGAACTGAACCCTCAGAAGCACTAAATGGCTCATACAAAATTGCCGAGAATGGTCGGACAATCTATGTGGGCAATGCCGAAAGTGCATCAATCAGAAGAGCACTGAGGAGACATTTCAAAGGAATGGACAAACAACACATTGGAGCATATCTAAGCACCCTACACGAAGAATACAAAGAGGAATTTATAACAGTGTTTTGGCTTGATATTACCATCAAACATGCCTGTAATTGTAGCTACCTTAAGTGTTTTGAAAGAATGGAAGGAAGAAAGCCACTGTACAACATGCAGGGCCATGCCTTCATCGCGCGACCAAAGCGAGTCGGTTCTTGTTCTGAATCTGGCCCAGATGATCACAAAATGGATACTCATGAAATCGAAAAATCGGAGTAAAGGATACTTTGCGAACATTTTGAATTTGAATAGGGCAAATGTATTCTCATTTGCATAAGTTGTGGTTAATTACTGTTTCTTTGTCTCACCTATTATTTTCATATGACTTAGTTGAGCTGAATAAAGATATCGTCAAAAGGAAGATCGACTTCGTTATTATTGAGGTCATATATTTGACATGGCATCAAAAGGGTTGTCGTCACGTTTACTGACAATTTTGGTTATTAATATAGCCAGTCAGCTTATCAGAGTGAGTGAGTGAATTGAGTTAAACGTCGCTTTTAGCAATATCACGGCGATAGACACCAGAAATAGGTTCCACACATTGTACCCATGTGGGGAATCGAACAAAGGGCTTCAACGTGACGAGCGAACGACAGACCATTTGTATTGGTTTAAAAGATAGGGCAATAATAAGGATATTTTTTATATAATAATAAGTGACCAAAACAATAACCTGTCTCGAACACATACATTTACGAAAGGTGAGGGATAAGGGTGTTATATTGTGTAACATTGGTGATTTCGTCATGGCAGTCATATTGTGTGATTCATTATGCATGCTGTCGTCCATTAGTTTGTCTTGACCTGGCATGATTGGGAACGGGGCGGTCGGGTAGCCTAGTGGTTTAAGCGTTCGCTCGTCACGCCGAAGACCCGGGTTCGATTCCCGACATGGGTACAATGTGCGAAGCCCATTTCTTATGTCCCCCGCCGTGATATTGCTGGAATATTGCTAAAAGCGGCGTAAAGCCATACTCACTCACTCACTCATTCATGATTGGGAACAGGCCACAGGCAGTTATCGCCATAACATTGCTGACTGGTTGAAACAGCATTTTACTCGGTTACATTTCTAAATGACAATATTGTTTGTGGTAAATTTAAGTATTAATGTTATTTGTTGTTTAAAGCTGCATTCAGCCCAGTTATAGTCCAGCTACATGATGGCGGCTTTTTTAAAACTGTTTTTTTTCTGTACTATTCCGAGTCGTGCTGTCTAACAAATAGCAAAACCTATTGTATTTGTTCACGTTTCAGACATGGCAATTTTCACGGACATCAACCGAGACAAGTACGGAGTTGTTCGGGGTAGGTGTCGAGACTGCCCCGAGGACTGTCCTCAGTATTCCCTACCTGTCCTCAGACACAACTGTACATATTGCGGGTGTCCGGCGGGTCATCATGAGAGGGTGGAACCTCGACCTGAACTCATCATCAAGATGGAACCAGGGGAGGAGGGGGCAGGATCTCCGGGGCGGAGTGATGACCGACCACCACCCGGTCCGTCGAGAAGAGCCCAGCCAAGTACCCCCAGGCGAAATGAGTCGCCCACTGGCTCACGAAATCACCAGGATACATCACGCACAGTAATCCAGGTATCATTTCAACCCGTTAACTTAGAAAGTTTTAGAAGTTAGTTTGTCATTCGTGAGGTTTCATTTTAATGTAACCTTTCCTATATGGCTTATATTGTGTAAGCATCAGTGATGGATGGAGGACATGATTTACTAACGTTTGATCTTAGCTGCGACCGAGGCTTTGAACATAAGCACGTGCATACGTACGTTATTTGTTGTTACACCACAAACCTATGGAATGGGGGATGAAATTGACTTGATTGAACAGGTTTCTATCAGCTGCACTTTTAATATTTAACTTGTATGTTTCAGAAACGTTGTAAGACGTTATTTGAGGATGCTGGCGTCACATATTCTTATCTTCAAGAGAAACTTACAAAAACTCAACGCGGCGTGTTTACAATCCTATGGAAGGGAAAAATAATTTATGTTGGGGAGCCAAAGAAGACGCCCCTATTAACTAACCTTCGTAGTATCTTTACTGGTGGAAGCACTCAAGATATCGGCAAATGTTTGAAAAGTTTACCCAACGATTTGAAAGAGAAGCATGTCCGAATCGCTTGGCTGACACACATGGATGACGACCCACACTGCCAAACGTGCAGAGAAGGCAAGAAAACGCTGCTTTCGTATCGACAGTGTGTTTCAAAACTGCAAAGCAAGAATCCAAGGGAGGTCCTCTTGGATCTCAAGACAAAATTTTCACGCCATTAGAATCAAAATGTTTCTCGTGTTTCAACTGACCACAAATTGTAGTGTTTAGTTTGAAACCTTTCTAATCCTGGCATCGTCTATGTATTTGTATGTCACTTTATCTCAACAGTCTGTAGCATAATTGTAGTTTTAAGGATTTTCTGGGAAAATATATTTTTGGGTAAAATCCCAACTCCCCAGTATGCAACAAACCACTCAGGGTATAGCAGAAGATTATGATGTTTGAACATGTATTTGGGTGAAGGAAAATGTCACATCTCAAAGTTCCTTTACCTTTCAAAGCTCTATTTACAAGACATTTCTACATATCTTGTGATAAGAACATTATAATGCTGGGCAGAATGTGAATTAGAATCACCTCATCATATTTTGTGTGATCCCCATTTAGGTGGCCTAGCTTTGGTTGCCCGTGGTATACTGTTTTACTGTTCTTTGTCGACAGGAAATTAAAAATAATTAACTTGTTTTCATCGCAATATGGCTGCAATATTGCCGATGCGATGTAAAATTTTATATATGATAAAACCTGAGGCAAAGGAAATACGAGAGTATCCAGTAATTTAATATGTACTGTTTCCCTACTTTTGAACTACAGTAAACTACGGTTATAACGAACTCAAAGGGACTACCAATTTTAGTTCGTTATAACCGTAATTCGTTATCAGCATATATACAGCATAACTATAGCATATAGTCGGGACTAAAAAGTTAGTTCGTTATATCCGTTAGTTCGTTATAAGCGTGTTCGTTATAACCGTAGTTTACTGTATGCCTGTGAGTATGTGTTATGAGTAGATGCCCGAACGCGAATAATCCCGAAGGCGTACGTGGTACTTAAAATATCAATCACTGGTTCATCTGGTTCTGAATCGGTTATCTACGACCGCCGTCATATTGACGTATACGATTTACATTTGACTTAATCATTATCGTTATCATGACGTCTCAGGCAGCATAATAAGTACAGGTTGCTAAACAATCGCATCCGAGGTATTTACTGCCTTCCTGTACACAGTATGCTGTGTTTTATATGTTAATACTTTAGACTAGTATATGTTTGACATTATCTTTTGCACTTTGCATATGTTTTTTTTGTTCTCATAAATAACATATTTTACAGAAAACACATGGTCTTATCATAACTTGTTTTATAAAACATATTTCTTTCAAACTTATATTCAAATAAAATTTGCTCGGAGACTGTCATCTTTATTCCTGGGGGCACTGTTGCTGAAATTACAGTAGCCTCATACTTCGACAGCGAAAAAGACAAACATAATTAGTGAGTGAGTGAGTATGGTTTTACGCAGTTTTTAGCAATATTCCAGCAATATCACGGCGAGTGACACCAGAAATGGGCTACACACATTGTACCCATGTTGGGAATCGAACCTGGGTCTTCGGCGTGAAGAGCGAACGCTTTAACCACTAGGCTACCCGACCGCCCCACAAACATAAATAGGAAAGCAAGGCGGAACAATGAGTACTTGTACTGGAGCACGGGAAAGCCAGTACCGTGGATCATGAGATCGACAGATCCGGGGTAGAAAAGGTCTTCAGCAACCCATGCTTGCCGTAAAAAGGTGACTATGCTTGTCATAAGAGGCGACTAACGAGATTGGATGGTCAGACTCGCTGACTTGGTTGATACATGTCATCCTATCTCATTTGCGTGGATCGATGTTCATGATGTCAATCACTGGATTGTCTGGCCCATACGCTATTATTTACAGACCGCCGTCATATAGCTGGAATTGTGCTGAGTGCGGCGTTAAACAAACAAACAAACAAACAAACATTAGATTGACTCTTCAGCAGCTTCTGCTCTGCATCGACATCTAGGGGTCAAATACTGCCCTCATGACCTTATATGGGCAGTGAAGTTTCTGTACTCACGACACAGCCATATAGGCAAAACAGTTCCTTCACTCATGAGCAAACTATATCAGCAAAGCAATGCATGTACTATTGATCCAACTATGTAGCCTGTGTCCACCGAAGTTAAATGCATTTCATTATGCCTTGAATTTTTCGTTTGTCATTATCATGCTCCCAAAGGTTCAGCTATCTAAACCTCGTGGTTCTTGTGAACAAAACCTTTTTGGTGACATTTGCATCTTTTAATGTTTTCGGCAAAATAAAATAAATGAAATTCGAATGATTTGAAAGTATGATGTCATCAAATGAAGAAGCATACATGCCAAAATATCGCTTCCACAATCCGACAGAGGATGGTATTTACACACCCGAAAATGCAAATGTCAAAATATATAATATAACGAAAAACGGGATATATATGTTTTTGTTGAATCCGACTACTACACTCTAAACGTCATTACTTTTTGAGTAAAGAGCATACAAATGGGTTTTCAATATGGCTTTACGTGTCCAGTAATTTAAAAGGGATAAAATCAGGGCGTGACCGAAATATGCATTTAGATAACATTACGCTTCACTAGTCAGTCAAGACATGTGATTTGTTTGTTAGATCATTCATTATTATTCACAGATTAATATGAAAAATGCAGCAAAGAGGGTTTGGGTGATCCTGGCACAGTCAGGCTGGTTAAGCTCATCATCAGCTCAGGGCCCTTGCTCCCTCTACACGCAGCCCAGATAGCGAATGGGACTCCTCCCAGGAAGCGCTGCCTAGTCAAACCCACCCAGAACTTTTGGAGAACGTGAAGACTCCCCAACACTGCAGCCTTCTGCATTACCCAGAATGTAAGAAGGGCTGTATTCCTGGTAGAAAACCCGAGTCGGACAACTTGGTACTTGGGATGCAAACGTGACATTCCGAAAGCGAGGTCCGCACATTTGCCATGTTTTTCCTGAATCCTGTCAATCACATTAACGTCAATGATAGAAATGATTTGATTGGATTTATCAAAAAGGACAAGATCAGGTTTGTTGGCTTGGATACGTCTGAGGCTGTGAACGGACCTATTCCAAAGAATTTTGTATTTATCTTTTTCCATGACCCGCCCTCTACATATTCCGGGTCGTACCATGGGTGTATCAAAACCACAAGCATTGCGAAGACGGTAAGAAAATGATCGAACTTAAGATACTGTATTCTATATTTACAGACCGCCGTCATATAGCTGGAATATTGCTGAGTGCGATGTTAAACAACAAACAAGCAAACTAGCAAACAAACAAACGTTGCATATTCTACATTTCATATACTGAACAACAAAAGGTCTTGTGACATTGAATAAGATTTAATGCAAGGTTATGTTTTTTACTAAATCTGAAACAATTTCGGTTTGCAACAGATAAAGGACTCCTGTAAGTTCAAATGGTTTAATTTGCCATACTGACTTCAGAAAATGCGTGATTTCATAAAAAAAACCATGAACATGCACGATGCAAGCAACACATCTTCGTCTCATGGAATGGACCAGGCGTCGCACAAAGTCCTGTGGGATATCTGTCCATATCTGCTGGAGCATGTTTCGAAGTTCCTGGAGTGTCTGTGGAACACGTGGTTGACGTCGAAGGCGCCGATCCATCTCATCCAACATGTGCTCGGTTGGTGAGAGATCAGGGGAGCGAGCTGGCCAGGGGATGACATTCGCGTTGTTTTTGTTGAAGAGAATCCTGAACAAGTCGAGCAATTGAGGCCGGGCGTTGTCATGTTGAAAGGTAATGCCTGAGCCATGACGACGCAAAAACGATAGAACAACAGGGCCGAAGATCTGGTCGCAGTAGCACCGTCCATTGAGATTTCCCTCTACCACTATCAAACGGGTCCTCTGTCTTGCTGTAATCACACCCCATACCATAACTCTGCCGCCCCCGAACCGATCTTCTTCCATGCCACAATGATTGACGTAACGTTCACCTCGACGTCGGTACACTCGAATCCGTCCATCGCTGTGGCTGAGGGGAAAACGAGACTCGTCAGTGAATAGAACTTGTCCCCACTGAATGGCCGTCCAGCGTAGACGCTGTCTGCACCACTGTAGACGAGCTTGAAAGATATTCTTCGAAGGCCAGGGATGCTTCTTGCAGTCACTGTTGCTGGCTGGAATCGATTTCGTAGGTGTGTTGTTCGAATCCAGTTGTCTGTCGATTATTGGTTACGCGTGGCCTGCCACTCCGAGGATGGTCTCTGACTACATTCGTCTGTTGCCAACGTTGCCATAAACACCAAATGGTGTTTCTGTGGATGTTAAATTGTCTTACAACATCACGTTGACTCGATCCTGCTTCAAGCATACCAATGGCTCGCAGACGCTCATTTTGGGACAGGCGTGGCATTTCGTAATGTTGAAGAATTGCGTAATTTTGTTGTTTTTCTGAGTGGTTGTTGTCAGCACGATGCTAAACAATGCATATGGAATCCCGTTAACGCACATGTTTTTATACTTATTCTTGGGTAGTGAAATGCATGGGGCTTGCATAAAAGTCAACTTTTGCATGGAATGCATGCTTTTCTGTAGCAGTTGCATTTTTGTGACATGATTCCATACATGTACTACAATATTGAAAACCAAACTTTACTTGTTTGAAAAAGACACTAAAATATTGGTGTCACAGGAACTTTTGTTGTTGAGTATATTTACATTTTGATGCAAAATCACACATTGACGGTTTCGAGTGGGAAGTGACTGGTCTTGAGCAGCCTTCTGTTTCACATTTCAGGCCAGCCGACTTCATCCAAGCGAAGGACTCTGCAGGGTTGATCTTCTCAACACATTGCACATAAACACGATGCAGTGGTCGTTCAGATAGCCTCTCCTTGAAAAACTGATTTTGATATGGCACTTCGCTTGGTTCACACTTATTTCTGTACCGTCAAGCAGTACAGAACCATCAACAAAGTCAACACCGACATTGAGATTATGTCCTACATACTTAGCTCGTTTAAGAAAACTGTGGAATGCCTTGTTTTCATCACGAGTCTTGATATGCTTCACAAGACAAATAAATGAGTGCAAAAGTGCACAATACAATTTTATTAATATTATTTTTATTATTATTAATGTCCTGCTGTCGGTGGGTATATATGATCAAAGCTACATTATCCTTTGAGAATATGCTATGGATATGCGCTGTGGTTATGAAGAAGAGAGAGTGTTGGGTTTCACGCCTCTTTGAACAGTATTCTAGGTTATCACGGTGTGTCAGCTTGATGTAGGAGGAAAACCCGGAGTGATATAGGTCTTGATCCTATCTCACTCATGTGTATAGTTTAGTTGGACTCACCTTGACATATCTTTGAAATAACATGTATGGCGTGTTTATGTGCGTGTTTGTATGTTTGAATGCGTACATGTATTTACCTGCGTGTGCGTTATGTAAGTGCGCGTCAGAACCTAATATTTGCGATGCAGGTCTTTGTTTGAATCTGCTACAGGACAAATTAATCGGAAATTCTCTAAGAAAGAACTTTCTGGATCAACCAATTTAGGAAGGGGTGTGTGTGTGTTTCTGTGTCTGTGTGTGCTTGTTTGAGCTTTTGTGTGTGTGTGTGTGTGTGTGTGTGTGTTTCTGTGTGTGTGTGTGCTTGTGTGAGCTTTTGTGTGCTTGTGTGAGCTTTTGTGTGCTTGTGTGAGCTTTTGTGTGTGTGTGTGTGTGTGTGTGTGTGTGTGTGTGTGTGTGTGTGTGTGTGTGTGTGTGTGTGTGTGTGTGTGTGTGTGTTTGGGTAAAAGCCAATCCCTATACTTCTTCTTAGATATATTTCAGCATTGAATATGTCACCAGTACAATAGCAGACTAATGCTTCTTTGTTGTTTTACGCTGCACTCAGCAATATTACAGCTATATGGCGGCGGTCTGTAAAAAAATAAATAAATTTGGACCAGACAATCCAGTGATTGACATCATGAGCATTGATCCACGCAATTTGCATGAATGCATCAACCAAGTCAGCGAGCCTGACAACCCGATCCTGTAAGTTGCCTTTTACGGAAAGCATGGGTTGCTGAAAACCAAATTCTATCCCAGATCTTCATGGGTACCCAGACTAATGAAGGGATTCGGTTATTACCATGTGTGAACTGGTTGATTGTTCCTGTAAGGAGTGGACCATTGTCCAGATGATGCACAAGGTGATTTAGCTATTATATTGCTGACAATGGAATTAAACAACATTCACTCACTCAATCATTATTAATTGATATGTTGTACACACCAAACATTCCCTGGTTTCCAATCACTCTGGTATGAAATATAAGGTGGAATCTGATTAATAAGTAGTAATTTTGGTATTAATCGATGAAAAATTTGTTTTATTGCACAACACGCATGAATATATTTACAGACACTTCGGGAACAATCAAGTGTCCAGTCTTCAATTTTAGGTAAAATCCATTTGCAATTTTCAAAAATGTTGCAAGACGTAATGATTGTGACTACAGTACTGGGTGTCATGCAATAGGGAATATGACATGGTCACAGAGTGTTCCATCTCGACAACACAACCATGGAGTGTTCCACCTTGAGAACACAACCATGGCATGTTCCACCTTGACAACGTGACCATGGAGTGTTCCACCTTGACAACAGGACCATAGAGTGTTCAATCTTGACAACATAACGTAGGTCTGTTCACAACATGACCTAGGTCTCTGTTTCACCTTGACAACATGACCATGGAGTGAACAGGTTTCACAACACGACCATAGAGTGCTCCATCTTGACAACATGACCTAGGTCTGTTCCACCTTCACAACATGACCTTGGTCTGTTCCACCTTCACAACGCGACCATGGAGTGTTTCACCTTGACAACATGACCTACGTCTGTTCCACCTTCATACACTACCTGGGCCTGTTCCACCTTGACAACATGACCATGGAGGGTTCCACCTTGACAACACGACCCTAGAGGGTTTCATCTTGACAACATGACCTAGGTCTGTTCAACCTTCACAACATGACCTTGGTCTGTTCCACCTTGACAATGCGACCATGGAGTGTTCCACCTTGACAACAAGACCCTAGAGGGTTTCATCTTGACAACATGACCTAGGTCTGTTCAACCTTCACAACACGACCTAGGCCTGTTCCAACTTGACAACATGACAATCGAGTGAACACGTTTCACAACACGACCCTAGAGTGTGCCATCTTGACAACACGACCATGGCATGTTCCACCTTCACAACATGACCTTGGTCTGTTCCACCTTGACAACATGACCTTTGTCTGTTCCACCTTGACAACGTGTCCATGGAGTGTTCCACCTTGACAACGTGTCCATGGAGTGTTCCACCTTGACAACGTGACCATGGAGTGTTCCACCTTGACAACGTGACCATGGAGTGTTCCACCTTGACAACGTGACCATGGAGTGTTCCACCTTGACAACGTGACCATGGAGTGTTCCACCTTGACAACGTGACCATGGAGTGTTCCACCTTGACAACGTGACCATGGAGTGTTCCACCTTGACAACACGACCATGGAGTGTTCCAACTTGACAACATGACCATGTAGTGTTCCACTTTGACAACGTGACCATGGAGTGTTCCACCTTGACAACACGACCTTGGTCTGTTTCATCTTGACAACACGACCATGGAGCGAACGCGTTTCACAACACGACCATGGAGTGTTCCGCTTTGACAACACTACCATGGAGTGTTCTACTTTGACAACACTACCATGGAGTGTTTCACAACATGAACATGGAGCGAACACGTTTCACAACACAACAATGGTGTGTTCTACTTTGACAACACTACCATGGAGTGGACACATTTAACAACACGACCATGGAGTGAACACGTTTCACAACACGACCATGGAGTGAATACGTTTCACAACACGTCCATCGAGTGAACACGTTTCACAACACGACCATGGAGTGAACATGTTTCACAACATGACCATCGAGTGAATACGTTTCACAACACGACCATGGAGTGAACACGTTTCACAACACGACCATGGAGTCAACACGTTTCACAACACGACCATGGAGTCAACACGTTTCACAACACGACTATGGCATGTATCAACCTAACAACATGACTATCATGTGTACCATCTTCACAATACAATCTTGTAATTTCCACCTTGACAACACTTCACATATTTCACATAATCAGGGCGTGTAGTCTATAGGCAATGAATGAATCATTGCATTAAATAAACAGCAGATATTCAACAAGATGGCTGTCAATATTAACGAAAATTTACAGAAAATATGCATAACAGAAATTTCTTGGGACATACAGCAATGTACAGATGACATTCTCAAATGCTTCATACACAGCTACCCAGTGGTAGACATTAAAACAAACAAGAGCCTTATAATTGTCAAAACATTCTCGTGAATTCCTATGGATTAAAATCAGTTAGATGTATCTTTAGTACACACATAAAATAGAACTATTCACGAGTTTCATAAAATTGGTATTACACGACTGCAGTATCTGAAAATGAAGAGAGTCTCTGGGCTCCCCTTTATTATATTTTTATTAAGATAATTGAACAACTGTTTTTTCTGTACGATATGTTCATTTCAGAGACAAGATGTTAGTCTAAATGCTCTGTATCAGGGCGTGTGTCGTGGCGCACACAAATAGGTGTTTTCCCAACCATAACATGAAATAATTATATTACTTTAACTTTTGTCTGTCCAAATTATATGGTCAAGATAATTTCGTTTTTATTTTGAGGCTTTTAACCACACCTATTGAGGATTAATTATTTATGTCTTATATTAATGGCGGGTTATGAGTTACTAAACTCAGTATAGTCCTGTATCTGTATAAAATACTCAGCTAACCTTGGCGATGTGAGATATTCCCCTTTTTGTTTGTCAAAACACTTGCCACCTGCCTCCGTGGTGGATAGAGCGTCTGCCCGGAGACGGAAGGTCGGTGTTCGATCCCGTTAAAAGATGGTACTTGTTGTTATCCTGACTGGCACTCTGTGGGCTAGCGCACTATTATACGGCATTAGTCCGGACTAGTACAAGCGCGCGCACGCACGCACACACACATGCACGCACACCCACGCACATATGCATACGTGTCGCTTTAGATAATCGCAATAGTCTTGAATGCGACGTTCAAACCCCCATCAACTAAACACAAGTCTTGCAACATCTCCATGCATACACGCACGATCGGCGTTTTTTCCTCGACCCTTATATCACAGGGTGGCTGTGGTTGACGGCATACCTCCGTTGAAGACTGAATGAGTTATCGTTATGCAGGGCTGCACTACTAAGAATTTATCACAACGAAAGTGAAAATAGATTTCCCAGAACACTGACGCCTGTATGTAGGTCAGACGCACAGTGATAACGCCGGGAGTAGGTGACGCAGTGTGCAGACATCCTAGATTCCGACATCAGCACCCAGACACACCCTTCACGTTCCACACAAGTAAGACAAGTTTATTCAGTGTTTATGTATAATTGCTGTTATCGACGTTTGTTGGTATCCGCGACAGTGCGAGTAATAGAGGTAGGAGAACATAGGGAGATTAATGGTGTGTGTGTGTGTGTGTGTGTGTGTGTGTGTGTGTGAATGTGAACATGTCCTGTTATGTGTTTTCTTCTCTACATGACACTGTATACTTTTGAAACACTAGTAGGGTGACCTCATCTCGAAGCCACTTGCATTGCTCTGTGTTACCCCAAAACAGACATTGAATAAACTTTGACAATGCAGGGGAGGCAACTCTGAGTTGGCGTCTGAAGCGAATTTCCTAAAAATCGGTGGCATGTTGTTGTTTAACGCTGCACTCAGCAACGATTGTGAACTGTGGTTTGCTCACTTATTTCATAATTCGGGATCCGTCTCCGAATTGTATTACACATCAGTGCAAGGGAAGCATGTCTGTTTTGTGCAGTTTTTCACGGACAAGATTCAGTTCGACCCCAAACGAGTTAGCGACCGGTCATTATATATTTTTTTCAAAGCGATTGGTGATTTTAAGTGTCATACGGTTGGAATTTTCCGAGGTAAGAGTCTGACGCGATTCCCCCTTTTTCATTCAGTCCTCAAAGAAGACGATTACATTTGGACAGTCATTCATACAGGTAATGATAAACCTATTTTGTTTCATTCAAATACCACTGATATTGTTACTGTTTATTATTATCATCATTATTATAATTGTTGTTGTTGCTGTTGCTATTGTTATTATAATACAGGCCAGTATATGCTACAGTCTCAAAGTTACATTGAATATTTCAAAGATGCAGTTTTGTGACCGATGAATACAGCGATCTTTAAATGTTGGCTTGTGAAGGTGTATGTCCAATGTCTCTGCTTTCAATTGTTTTTTTTACTTGATTGCAAGGTGTAATTATGAGATTGTTCATATCCATAGACGCAATTTGTCGACGATGTCATTCATCGGGCGAGGAGGATGTCGCCACTGTGGATGTAGAGAATACGTGAAGCCACCAGAGGGAGAGAAATGTTACCACTGCAACCACGAGATGGACCTTCACGTCGTCAAATATCAACCACAACCAACTGTTGGGACACCAACCAGCAAGACCGGTGAATCATCTGTTCAGAACACAATGGATGCTGCCACGGTGGATGTTAGTCTGATGCACACGGGAGAGGCGTTTGAACAAGGAGCCCCTGACGTATGTTTCGAAGAGACGTGGGAAGTCCGCGCACCGTCTGACTTGGCGCATGGAGATTTCGTCAAGCCCCATGATAGAGGTGCAGTCATCACAAAGCGAGTATCACCAATGACAGGAAAGGATGGAGATATCGGATCTAGTGAAGGTAAAAGTCATTCTACTGCAGCACCAAGATCAATAGATGCGAAGCCAGACAAAGAACAGTTAAGTCCAGTTCCTAAACGAACAGCGTCTGAGATCAGTACCCCAAAGAGGACACCGATAAAGGCATCCAATGTGTTCGTAGCTCCAGCACCTTACAATGGACCGGTATGTATTGGTACTTTGTAATAGATGTTTTTATGACATATCATACAAAAGCTATAAAGCTTCGACGTGTGATGATAAACTTTGAAGATGATGATCATGGTGTTGGTGGTGGATATATGATGTTTGATGATGATGAAGATGATGAAAAAAATACTATTTTTTTTCGGAATACTTTTTTGAAGACCTTTCAAGTTGATGAGTCCTTAATTCGGAGCCAACACTGTGAATCATCTTGCCCAGTCACCCAAACATGTCTTGGTCATAAACACAGTGTTTGCTTTGTTTGTAGAAACCATCTTGCTGGCGTCTTAGAATGAGCCATCTTGCCTACGGAACTGAACCCTCAGAAGCACTAAATGGCTCATACAAAATTGCCGAGAATGGTCGGACAATCTATGTGGGCAATGCCGAAAGTGCATCAATCAGAAGAGCACTGAGGAGACATTTCAAAGGAATGGACAAACAACACATTGGAGCATATCTAAGCACCCTACACGAAGAATACAAAGAGGAATTTATAACAGTGTTTTGGCTTGATATTACCATCAAACATGCCTGTAATTGCAGCTACCTTAAGTGTTTTGAAAGAATGGAAGGAAGAAAGCCAATGTACAACATGCAGGGCCATGCCTTCATCGCGCGACCAAAGCGAGTCGGTTCTTGTTCTGAATCTGGCCCAGATGATCACAAAATGGATACTCATGAAATCAAAAAATCGGAGTAAAGGATACTTTGCGAACATTTTGAATTTGAAACGGGCAAATGTATTCTCATTTGCATAAGTTGTGGTTAAATTACTGTTTCTTTGTCTCACCTATTATTTTCATATGACTTGGTTGAGCTGAATAAAGATATCGTCAAAAGGAAGATTAACTTCGTTATTATTGTGGTCATATATTTGACATGGCATCAAAAGGGTTGTCGTCACGTTTACTGACATTTTTGGTTATTAATATAGCCAGTCAGCTTATCAGAGTGAGTGAGTGAATTGAGTTAAACGTCGCTTTTAGCAATATCACGGCGATTGACACCAGAAATAGGCTCCACACATTGTACCCATGTGGGGAATCGAACAAAGAGCTTCAACGTGACGAGCGAACGACAGACCATTTGTATTGGTTTAAAAGACAGGTTATTGTTTTGGTCACTTATTATTATATAAAAAATATCCTGTCTCGAACACTTACGAAAGGTGAGGGATAAGGGTGTTATATTGTGTAACATTGGTGATTTCGTCATGGCAGTCATATTGTGTGATTCATTATGCATGCTGTTGTCCATTAGTTTGTCTTGACCTGGCATGATTGGGAACGGGGCGGTCGGGTAGCCTAGTGGTTAAAGCGTTCGCTCGTCACGCCGAAGACCCGGGTTCGATTCCCGACATGGGAAGAATGTACGAAGCCCATTTCTGGTGTCCCCCGCCGTGATATTGCTGGAATATTGCTAAAAGCGGCGTAAAGCCATACTCACTCACTCACTCATTCATGATTGGGAACAGGCCACAGGCAGTTATCGCCATAACATTGCTGACTGGTTGAAACAGCATTTTACTCGGTTACATTTCTAAATGACAATATTGTTTGTGGTAAATTTAAGTATTAATGTTATTTGTTGTTCAAAGCTGCATTCAGCCCAGTTATAGTCCAGCTACATGATGGCGGCTTTTTTAAAACTGTTTTTTTTCTGTACGATTCCGAGTCGAGCTGTCTAACAAATAGCAAAACCTATTGTATTTGTTCACGTTTCAGACATGGCAATGTTCACGGACATCAACCGAGACAAGAGAGGAGTTGTTCGGGGTAGGTGTCGAGACTGCCCCGAGGAATGTTCTCAGTATTCCCAGCCTGTCCTCAGACACAACTGTACATATTGCGGGTGTCCGGCGGCTCATCATGAGAGGGTGGAACCTCGACCTGAACTCATCATCAAGATAGAACCAGGGAAGGAGGGGGCAGGATCTCCGGGGCGGAGTGATGACCGACCACCACGCCGTCCGTCGAGAAGACCGGACGGGTGGTCCAAGGCCCAAGTCCAGCCAAGTACCTCCAGGCGAAATGAGTCGCCCACTGATTCACGACATCACCAGTATACATCACGTACAGTAATCCAGGTATTATTTCAACCCGTTAACTTAGCTCTTTAGCTTTAGAAAGTTTTAGAAGTTAGTTTGTCATTCGTGAGGTTTCATTTTAATGTAACCTTTCCTATATGGCTTATATTGTGTAAGCATCAGTGATGGATGGAGAACATGATTAACTAACGTTTGATCTTAGCTGCGACCGAGGCTTTGAACATAAGCACGTGCATACGTACGTTATTTGTTGTTACACCACAAACCTATGGAATGGGGGATGAAATTGACTTGATTGAACAGGTTTCTATCAGCTGCACTTTTAATATTTAACTTTAATGTTTCAGAAACGTTGTAAGACGTTATTTGTGGATGCTGGCGTCACATATTCTCATCTTCAAGAGAAACTTACAAAAACTCAACGCGGCGTGTTCACAATTAAGTGGGAGGGAAAAATAATTTATGTTGGGGAGCCAAAAAAGACGCCCCTATTAACTAACCTTCGTGGTATCTTTACTGGTGGAAGCCAACAAGACATCAGCAAGTATTTGAAAAGTTTATCCAACGATTTGAAAGAGAAGCATGTCCGAATCGCTTGGCTGACACACGTGGATGACGACCCACACTGCAAAACGTGCAGAGAAGGCAAGAGAAAGCTTTCGTATCGACATTGTGTTTCAAATCTGCAAAGCAAGGATCCAAGGAAGGTCCTCTTGGATCTCAAGAGAAATTTTTCACTCCATTAGAATCAAAATGTTTCTCGTGTTTCAACTGACCACTAATTGTAGTGTTTAGTTTGAAACCTTTCTACTCCTGGCATCGTCTTTGTAGCTGTATGTCTCTTTATCTCAACAGTCTGTAGCATAATTGTGGTTTTAAGGATTTTCTGGGAAAATATATTTGTAGGTAAAATCCCAACTCCCCAGTATGCAACAAACCACTCAGGGTATAACAGAAGATTATGATGTTTGAACATGTATTTGGGTGAAGGAAAATGTCACATCTCAAAGTTCCTTTACCTTTCAAAGCTCTATTTACAAGACATTTCTACATATCTTGTGATAAGAACATTATAATGCTGGGCAGAATGTGAATTAGAATCACCTCATCATATTTTGTGTGATCCCCAGTAAGGTGCTCTAGCTTTAGTTGCCAGTGGCATACTGTTTTACTGTCCTTTGTCGATAGGTATTATCAAATAATTAACTTGTTTTCATCGCAATATTGCCGATGCGATGTAAAATGTTAAGTCGCTCACTCATCATATTTAGATATGATACAACCTGAGGCAAAGGAAATACGAGAGTATCCAGTAATTTAATATGTACTGTTTCCCTACTTTTGAACTACAGTAAACTACGGTTATAACGAACTCAAAGGAACTACCAATTTTAGTTCGTTATAACCGTAATTCGTTATCAGCATATATACAGCATAACTATAGCATATAGTCGGGACTAAAAAGTTAGTTCGTTATATCCGTTAGTTCGTTATAAGCGTGTTCGTTATAACCGTAGTTTACTGTATGCCTATGAGTATGTGTTATGAGTAGATGCCCGAGCAGGAATAATCCCGAAGGCGTACGTGGGACTTAAAATATCAATCAACGGTTTATCTGGTTCAGAATCGGTTATCTACGATCGCCGTCATATTGACGTAAACGATTTACATTTGACTTAATCATTATCGTTATAATGACGTCTTTTGCACTTTGCATATGTTTTTTTGTTCTCATAATCATATTTTACAGAAAAGACATGGTCTTATCATAACTTGTTTTATAAAAAATATTTCTTTCAAACTTATATTCAAATAAAATTTGCTCAGAGAGTGTCATCTTTAATCCTGGGGGCACTGTTGCTGAAATTACAGTAGCCTCATACCTCGACAGCGAAAAAGACAAACATAATTAGTGAGTGAGTGAGTATGGTTTTACGCAGTTTTTAGCAATATTCCAGCAATATCACGGCGAGGGACACCAGAAATGGGCTACACACATTGTACCCATGTCGGGAATCGAACCCGGGTCTTCGGCGTGACGAGCGAACGCTTTAACCACTAGGCTACCCGACCGCCCCACAAACATGAATAGGAAAGCAAGGCGGAACAATGTGTACTTGTACTGGAGCATGGGAAAGCCAGTACCGTGGATCATGAGATCGACAGATCCGGGGTAGAATAGGTCTTCAGCAACACATGCTTGCCGTAAAAAGTGACTATGCTTGTCATAAGAGGCGACTAACGAGATTGGATGGTCAGAGTCGCTGACTTGGTTGATACATGTCATCCTATCTCATTTGCGTGGATCGATGTTCATGATGTCAATCACTGGATTGTCTGGTCCATACGCTATTATTTACAGACCGCCGTCATATAGCTGGAATTGTGCTGAGTGCGGCGTTAAACAAACAAACAAACAAACATTAGATTGACTCTTCAGCAGCTCCTGCTCTGCCACGACATCTAGGGGTCAAATACTGCCCTCATGACCTAATATGGACAATGAAGTTTCTGCACTCACGACACAGCTATATAGGCAAAACAGTTCCTTCACTCATGAGCAAACTATATCAGCAAAGCAATGCATGTACTATTGATCCAACTATGTAGGCAAAACAATTCCCGAACTCATGCCGCATGTTCACAGGGAAACCAATTTTTACACTTTTATGACTCCACTATTCTTGCTCTCTTCTTTGAATATTTCTAAGCAAAGTAGAGAAAAAACTTGTTTTTGCAACATCGCCTGTGTCTACCGAAGTTAAAGCATTTCATTATGCCTTGAATTTTTCGTTTGTCATTATCATGCTCTCAAAGGTTCAACTATCTAAACCTCGTGGTTCTCGTGAACAAAACCTTTTTGGTGACATTTGCATCTTTTAATGTTTTCGGCAAAATAAAATAAATGAAATTCGAATGATTTGAAAGTATGATGTCATCAAATGAAGAAGCATACATGCCAAAGTATCGCTTCCACAATCCGACAGAGGATGGTATTTACACACCCGAAAATGCAAATGTCAAAATATATAATATAACGAAAAACGGGATATATATGTTTATGTTGAATCCGACTACTACACTCTAAACGTCATTACATTTTGAGTAAAGAGCATACAAATGGGTTTTCAATATGGCTTTACGTGTCCAGTAATTTAAAAGGGATAAAATCAGGGCGTGACTTACTCTTTGACCGAAATATGCATTTAGATAATATCACGCTTCACTAGTCAGTCAAGACATGTGATGAAAAATGCAGAAAAGAGAGTTTGGGTGATCCTGGAACAGTCAGGCTGGTTAAGCTCATCATCAGCTCAGGGCCCTTGCCCCCTCGACACGCAGCCCAGATAGCGAATGGGACTCCTCCCATGAAGCGCTGCCTTGTCAAACCCACTCAGACTCCCCAACACTGCAGCCTTCTGCATTATCCAGATTGTAAGAAGGGCTGTATTCCTGGTAGCAAACCCGAGTCGGACAACTTGGTACTTGGGATGCAAACGTGACATTCCGAAAGCGAGGTACGCATATTTGCCATGTTTTTCCTGAATCACATTAGTGTCAAAAGAGTCAGAAACGTCAATGATAGAAATGATTTATGATTGGATGTATCAAAAAAGACAAGATCAGGTTTGTTGGCTTGTATACGTCTGAGGCTGTGAACGGACCTATTCCAAAGAATTTTGTATTTATCCTTTTCTATGACCCGCCCTCTACATATTCCGGGTCGTACCAAGGGTGTATCAAAACCACAAACATTGCGAAAATGCGTGATTTCATAAAAAACCCCACTATGAACATGCCAAAATGTCAATTTACAAATCAATAGCGCGTGTGACTACCTCTGGTTGCGATGCAAGCAACACATCTTCGTCTCATGGAATGGACCAGGCGTCGCACAAAGTCCTGTGGGATATCTGTCCATATCTGCTGGAGCATGTTTCGAAGTTCCTGGAGTGTCTGTGGAACACGTGGTTGACGTCGATCCATCTCATCCCACATGTGCTCGATTGGTGAGAGATCAGGGGAGCGAGCCGAACAGGGGATGACATTCACGTTGTTTTTGTTGAAGAGAATCCTGAACAAGTTGAGCAATATGAGGCCGGGCGTTGTCATGTTTATAGGTAATGCCTGGGCCATGACGACGTAAAAACGGTAGAACAACAGGGCCGATGATCTCGTCGCGGTAGCACCGTCCATTGAGATTTCCCTCTACCACTATCAAACGGATCCTCTGTCCTGCTGTAATCACACCCCATACCATAACGCTGCCGCCCCCGAACCGATCTTCTTCCATGACACAATGATTGACGTAACATTCACCTCGACGTCGGTACACTCGAATCCGTCCATCGCTGTGGCTGAGGGGAAAACGAGACTCGTCAGTGAAAAGAACTTGTCCCCACTGCATGGCCGTCCAACGTAGACGCTGTCTGCACCACTGTAGACGAGCTTGACGGAGTTTCCCGTCAAAATGGGACGTCTGGCGGGTCTTCTTGCGACAATCCCTGCACATCTGAGGCGACGACGTACGGTTTGTGAAGATATTCTTCGAAGGCCAGAGATGCTTCTTGCAGTCACTGTTGCTGGCTGGAATCGATTTCGTAGGTGTGTTGTTCGAATCCAGTTGTCTTGTCGATTATTGGTTACGCGTGGCCTGCCACTCCGAGGATGGTCTCTGACTGCATTCGTCTGTTGCCAACGTTGCCATAAACACCAAATGGTGTTTCTGTGGATGTTAAATTGTCTTACAACATCACGTTGACTCGATCCTGCTTCAAGCATACCAATGGCTCGCAGACGCTCATTTTGGGACAGGCGTGGCATTTCGTAATGTTGAATAATTGCGTAATTTTGTTGTTTTTCTGAGTGGTTGTTGTCAGCACGATGCCAAACAATGCATATGGAATCCCGTTAACGCACATGTTTTTATACCCATTCTTGGGTAGTGAAATGCATGGGGCTTGCATAAAAGTCAACTTTTGCATGGAATGCATGCTTTTTTGTAGCAGTTGCGTTTTTATGACATGATTCCATACATGTACTACAATATTGAAAACCAAACTTTACTTGTTTGAAAAATACACTAAAATATTGGTGTCACAGGAACTTTTGTTGTTGAGTATATTTACATTTTGATGCAAAATCACACATTGACGGTTTCGAGTGGGAAGTGACTGGTCTTGAGCAGCAAACAGAAAGCCTTCTGTTTCACTTTTCAGGCCAGCCGCCAGCCGCCTTCATCCAAGCGAAGGACTTCTCAACACATTGCACATAGGGGCGGTCGGGTAGCCTAGTGGTTAAAGCGTGATATTGCTGGAATATTGCTAAAAGCGGCGTAAAACCATATTCACTCACTCACTCACTCACATTGCACATAAACTCGATGCAGTGGTCGTTCAGATAGCCTCTCCTTGAAAAACTGATTTTGATATGGCACTTCGCTTGGTTCACACTAATTTCTGTACCGCCCAGTAGTACAGAACAATCAACAAAATAAACAGTAACATTGAGATTATGTCCTACATACTTAGCTCGTTTAAGAAAACTGTGGAATGCCTTGTTTTCATCATGAGTCTTGATATGCTTCACAAAAAGATCATCAGGCAAGTAAATGAGTGCAAAAGTGCACAATACAAGTTTATTAATATTATTTTTATTATTTTTTATGTCCTGCTGTGGGTATATATGACCAAAGCTACATTATCCTTTGAGAATATGCTATGGAAATGCGCTGTGGTTATGAAGAAGAGTGAATGTTGGGTTTCATGCCGCTTTGAACAGTATTCCAGTTTTATCACGGTGTGTCAGCTTGATGTGGGAGGAAAACCCGGAGTGATATAGGTCTTGATCCTATCTCACTCATGTGTATAGTTTAGTTGGACTCACCTTGACATAACTTTGAAATAACATGTATGGCGTGTTTATGTGCGTGTATGTATGTGTGAATGCGTACATGTATTTACCTGCGTCTGCGTTATGTAAGTGCGCGTCAGAATCTAATATTCGCGATGCAGGTCTTTGTTTGACTCTGCTACAGGACAAGTTAATTGGAAATTCTCTAAGAAAGAACTTTCTGGATCAACCAATATTTATGTGACCAAAGAACAAAATTGAGATCCTCTGCCAAGGATTGATAGCTAGCTAAACGTGGCTACCCTTACTTAGGCTGGGCAAACATATAGTGATATACCTTAAGCTTGGCTCTCCCTAGACTAACACAAACTGCCGGGCAAAAGAAAGGATACACTGCAAACGTGGACTTGACCAAAACATTACAAACATCATCAAAACGTTACAAGGCTCCGCACACCATGTACACAAAAAAAAACATTTGAGACGGCTCGATCCCCGCTCGCGCCACACCTAAAGACGTTAAAAGATAGTACCTGGCTCCATTCTATAACAAAATGTTTTGTTTTATAGAGAGGTTGCGTCGTTTTCACAACAAGAAGATGTAACACTTTATGAGTACAACTAATATAGATATAAATATAGTTATCATTCTTATTAGAAGTTGTTCTCAGGATTTATACGCCAATATTTAAACTCTAAAGATGAAAAGCAAAAACATTATGCAAAATAGAGAAATTATATCAACCATACCATGATTTAAGTCGGAAAACAATCACTCGACTCTGTTCATTCCGGAAGTAGAATCAACTTGACCCTTTGGGGCTCGTTGATTCTATTACCGGTTTCTACAGATTCTCATGATTTGTCCATCACGGAATCATTCGAGAAAGGACACGAGTCCACGTTCGGCTTGTCCTGGGGTGATGTGTGTCACAAATGTATTGTCGGAGCAAGGCCATGAAATATAAAGCCACCAGAACACAAAGTCTGGAGGAGAAATACATAACTTATCGAACTTATACACCCAGACATAGGTATACATGCATGTGTAGTCTCTGGAGCATCTACAGACACGTGTGTAGTCTGGAGCACCAACAGACACGTGTGTAGTCTCTGGAGCATCAACAGACATATGTGAATTTACTGGAGCATCAACAGACATATGTGTAGTCTCTGGAGCTTCAACAGACACATGTGTAGTCTCTGGAGCTTCAACAGACATATGTGTAGTCTCTGGAGCATCAACATACACATGTGTAGTCTCTGGAGCACCAATAGACACACGTGAAGTCTCTGGAGCATCAACAGAAACATGTGTAGTCTCTGGAGCATCAACAGACACATGTGTAGTCTCTTGAGCATCAACAGACATATGTGTAGTCACTGGAGCATCAACAGACACACGTGTAGTCTCTGGAGCATCAACAGACACATGTGTAGTCTCTGGGGCATCAACAGACATATGTGTAGTCACTGGAGCATCAACAGACACATGTGTAGTCTCTGGAGCACCAACAGACAAATGTGTAGTCTCTGGAGCACCAATAGACACACGTGACGTCACTGGAGCATCAACAGACACATGTGTAGTCTCTGGAGCACCAACAGACAAATGTGTAGTCTCTGAAGCACCAATAGACACACGTGAAGTCTCTGGAGCATCAACAGACACATGTGTAGTCTCTGGAGCATGGATTTCAAAGACTTATAAAATAGTTGATAATTTTTTATTCTGTAAATTACTGAAAACATAACGTGATAAAAGGTAAAACTCAGTATACATGTATACCACCAGCTACAAATAATACCAGCATTTTCATACATTTCATAGCATATGATACATACATGTAGTTTGCTGACAGAACAAACTTTCATAGAATATTATTTTACATACCTATGTAAAATACATGTGCATATGAACGGGGTCTTAGATTGTGAAACAAATTTACAGTTTTGTGTATATAATGGACGATGTAATATTTAGCGATTCAGTATGCTGTTATTTCGAAACAATTGTTTGTCCATATGATTTTCTTGTAAGATTCCAACAAACAATATTCTTCATGGTACTTAACTATTTTCAATAATATTATGTTTTGTATGCTGAGAAAAGAATACGCTTCGCTTAAAACAAATATCCACCACTGCAGAGATACACCAACACTATCAGATGTTACTTTTAAACACATACCTATACACATACATAGTACTATATTCTTTACAAGGATTATACTAGACTGTACAGGGAATCATTTGAAGTGGTATTTACAGCCGTGAACATATTTTCAGAAACAAAAGAAAACCACGGAAGGTGCCGAGAAGATAGGGAAACATGCTTCATAGTTGAACCGAGAGTTACTAGGAAACCAACGTCCCTGCTATAAGGAGATCTTCAAATTTGTGACAGATTTCATAGCATATGGAAATGGGTTTCTGTGCTTGTAATTAGCCAATCGCCTATTACAAGATATCATTACTTATAGTCAACACTAGTATACAGTACACAGCAAATATATGCTGAAGAAACAATGTAACAAACAACTTTGATTAAATACGGAATCCATATTGGGGCATTAACACTGAAAAATGAACAACATAAACGTACGTCGATAGATCACTAGCCTCCATCAGGGGTATCGATAATGGACGTTTTTTCGCCTGCAACGAATGCCTGTTCTCAGGACTCTCTGGTTCCACATTGGTCCATCAGAATCTCCATGATGTCGTTTGCCGTCTTCAAACACCTTTGGCGTCGACTTTATACCCCCTTGTGAAGACATGTCTGATGTACCAACCACTCCTGACTTGGAAGTTTCCCCAGACGATCTAACATTTACCACTATACGGATTTACACAGTGTGCACCCCGAAATTGTCGTTCCATAAACGCAAAAGAAATGTTGAAGTCAGTTCTAAACATGGAGCAAAATTAAGTTAACTATTTGCTCCTCTCTTACGAAACCATACACATAAACTGAATTGATGATCACTGTACACTTAAGAATTCATTTTATGCAAGAAAACAAGACCTTGAAAATATAACTTGATATCAATTGACAAATATCACAACTGGCTGTATAAAAAGGCCGCATCTTTTGAATGCTGTCGGTTCAGTCCCAGTTATAATCATCGCGAGTCTTCGCAAAAGCATAACCTGCCCGATGAGGACTCACCAGTGACCTTGAATATATGAGATATTTCATTGATATATAATTGCGATTCGTTAAGGTATTAATTGTACTTGATACAAGATGAAATAATAGAAGTCAATTCAGGACACATATATAACAAAACAATACAACAGGCGTCAACGTCTCTTGTTACCCATTTTGAAGGGCGACCACCCCGAACACTCACAAGACCAAATAGCGTCCATTCCAATTTGGAATGAACGTTGGAATGCTTTGGAAAGATCGCTCATTCCAAACTTTCCAAAGCTTGGAAAGATCGATCTTTCCAAAAAATCCAAAATTGGAATGGCAACATTTCCAAACATATTTCCAACACTGGAAATGTTTGGAATGACTTGGAATGGTTTGGAATTGTTTGGAAATGTTTGGAAATATGGTTAGAAGGAACAAGTTAAAATATGTTTTATCAGTAATTTAAAAATAAAAAGACTATGAATTAGGGGCTTTTGGGGGTTGCTTATACAGTAATTTTGAAATTTTGTGATTTGGAAAGAATGCCAAGAGTGGGTGGGGGACGAACTAAGGGAGCTGTGTGTTGGGTGGTTGTTAGATAAGGTAGTTTTGGTTTTATTATTTAATTTGGGGTTTAAATGCGACTTATTAGTCCTGTTTTAATTAGGTATAAACCTAAGACTTTGAATTTTTCTAATTTATTTTATGGATTTAGGAGTGATTCTAGTGTAAGTTCGGTTTTAAGATTTAGGGTGGTCTGTAGTGTTGTTCGGTGTGTTTGGTAGTGTGTGCAGTGAATGAGTACGTGTTCTGGTGTTTCTTGTTGTTTGCAATGTGGGCAGTTTCCTGTTTTGTGTAGATTAGCTATTTTACGGTGATTATTTAGTTTGGTGCCGCCTGTTTGTAGTTTAGTAATAATTCTGTCGATTGTTTTGGATGGGTGTAGTATTTTTGGTTTATTTAGGGTTTTTTTTGAGTACTTTCCTGATTTGGCTATTTAAGTTTTGGTATATATTTTGCCATTTTTTGTTGATTTTTTGTTTAGTGAGACCTTTGATTTCTGATTTTGAGCTGGGTAAGTTTAAGCTTATTTCTGGGAGTTAAAGGGATAATTTTGCTGCTTTATCTGCCTTTTCATTTCCAAAGATTCCTACGTGGGCGGGGGTCCAAAGGAACTCTATTTGTTTCCCTGCCCTAGTTAAGTTGTTTGAGCTATTGAGTATTTGATTTATTAGTTTGGGGTGGTTTTTTAGTGTTTTTGAGGGCTTGTAGTCCACTGAGGTAGTCGGTTAGGATGAGGATTTTTTGTTGTTTTTTAGATTGCTGATTGTCTAGTGCTGAGACAACTACTGACTGATATAGAAGATTTAACGTGCGCTTTCCGACTGCAGCGTATTTCGCACACGGGCCTGGCCGGACCATTTAGTGTATTCCGAAAAGGGTGAAAGTGGTGTGTACAACCCAAGAGTGGGTTTTAGGGGTTGCTTGTATTGAATTTTTGAGATTTTTAAATTTGGAATAAATGCCAAGGTGGGTGGAGGAGGGAACTAAGGGAGCCGGTTGAGGTGGGTGTTTGTATGTTTATTGGATTTTGGATTGGTAGATTAACTAGTTTTTAGATGCGCTTAATTAGGTCTGTTTTGATTAGGAATACGCCTAGGGCCTTGAAGTTTTCTAGTTTATTTTGAGGGTTTAGTAGTTCATCTAGAGTAGGAACCTTATTTAGATTAAGGGTGGTTTGTAGTGTGGGCAGTTGCCTGTGGTGTGTCTTTTAAGTTTTTTTAGGTGGTTATTTAGGTTCGTGTGTCCTGTTTTGAGTTTTGTAATAAATCTGTCCATTTTTTTAGAGGGGTGTAGCATTTTAGGTTTGGCTAGTGGTTTTCTGAGCACTTTTTTGATTTGGCTATTTGAGTTTTGATATTGATTATGCCATTTTTTGGTTATTTTTTGTTTGTTTACACTTTTAATTTCTGATTTTGAGATGGGTAGGTTTAGGCTTATTTCTGATAAGAGATAATTTAGCTGCTTTATCGGCGCTTTCGTTGCCGTAAATTCCTACGTGGGCGGGGATCCACAAGAAGGTTATTTGTTTACCTGCTTTTGTTAGGTCGTTGGAGCTTTTAAGTATTTGGTTTATTAATTTAGGTCGTTTTTTTGTATTTTTGTTTTGGAGGGCTTGTAGTCCACTAAGGGAGTCGGTGAGAATTAGGATTTTATTGTTGTTTTTAGATTGTTGGTTTTGCAGGGCTGAGGCCATGCCCATAAGTTCGGCCGTGAATATAGATTGGTTGTTAGGGAGTCGGGAAGATTGTGTGGATATAACTGGTTGTGTGGTATGGACTCCGAAGCCTGTGTGGTTGGAGATCGGGTCTGAAGATCCGTCAGTGTACATGTGACACCAATTTGGCCAATTTTCGTGTATGTATGCAAGTGTGGTGGTTTTAGCTATGTTTGGGTCGGTTTGTTTATTTATTTGGTTAGCTAGCGTTGGGTCTATTTTGTGTATTTTGAGTTTAGGGGTGAAGATATTTGATTTTTTGCAGTTTTGTTTAAGATTTTGAGTTTGGTGTTCATTGAGATAGTTAGTTATTCTTTGGGATATTGGGGTGAGTAAGGGGTGTTTGCGAGCTAGAGTTTGGTTTCTTGGGCTTATGTTTTGGTTAATTATGAGACAACTAATAGGTCCCAAGATTAAGTATTCGGCTGGATGACAGCTGCCATTTAATTACAAAACAGACAGTCGTCTAGACGGCTCACATGTAAGTGCGCCGACATGTGCCTAAGATCATAAAATGGACAATCTTTGGTAACATCTAATTTATTGTTGTCTCACGCCAGAGCTGTGAATAATTCTGTTCATTGAACAATTGGAATTCAGGAAGTTATCAATAATTGTTTTACTTAAGATAAGATAAGATAAGTTGTTTATAACATAATATTATGATGTCAGGACGTACTACATTCAAAACCATATATTTTAAAATCAATTTAATGACAGACTATGATTTCCAAGTCCCGATTAGCAAATCAATGAGGTATCAGTTTCACCACATGTGCACAGACCGCCTATACTTATATATATATATATATTTTTCATAACTATTCTCCAGTTAAAGTCCTATCCTCTTATCAAAAAATCTGTGAGAGTGATCATCATTAACGAAACTCATTCTCGTCAAAGAATACAGAACAAATGAAGAATCAGATGCATACATTTATTGCCATGCTTCATTTATCACGAAGTAGATTTACATACATTTGTGAATAGCACTTAAACTGTGATAATGAATTTTACCATTGTCTATATTATATTATAAGTATTAACCATAATATGGATTTCCGAATTTATAAACGACTCCAAACGTTGATATTTCAGACAAAAACAAAGTCAGCCGTCTTTTAACGTTCAAGGGAAAAGGGTTTGCTTTCACAATTGAACATTTGTTTTCACCAAAGGACAATCAAATCAAGCCAAAAACAGTAAAAATACACATATATGGTTAGCGACCGTCATTTATAATAATAATATAGTTTATTACAGTGTCATGTGTTACAAAGCAATACAACATTTAGCACATACTTAAAATACAAACACCAGGCCTCAGTGGGCCGAAATGACACCTTAAGGTATTACAAATATTAAAATACAATTAGATATAAAAAGTAATCATGCACATTCTTAATATCTACATATACACATATTCACTAACACAATCACATAATGCACTCATGCATACACACATATATACATACGCACTCACGCACGCACATTATACAGCGAGGGGGGAAATTCGTCTGCTCTAACTGCCTTCACAAAAACATTCCAGCCCTTAATTACCGAGGCAGCTGTGACGTAGTAGCATTACATTCGCTGCGTTTGCAGCATATAAGATGTGTAATCTGTGGAGTGACTAAAGTAATATTACGGCTGAAATCTTACTTGCATGGTTGTTTTAATAGAAAACTTACGGTTTAAAAACACAATTGTTCTTATATAATGTTTTTAGGTTTGGTTTATAAATACAAGAGAAGATTTTTTATACATATAAAACTGGTCGAAAATACAGCTCAACAATAGAAACATAAAAATAGGAGTTGTGAATAGTGACAAATTTTAATTACATCACCGTGTCAATAATTATTGATTGATTCCGTCAAACTTTCAAACCATTTATTGCCATGGACGTACACTACTGCCTAAAAGTTCATTCCCCTAACACGCGTTGAGAACGCGTGTAACACGCATGTGACACGGGTGCTCAACGGGTAGCAGGTGTGTAACACGGGACCGGGTTCCAGTTGAAGTTGACAAAATTATCAAATGAATAATGAGATAAAACAAAACAGTGAGATGTGAAATTTGAGTTAATGAGCGGCCATTGAGCTGTGTTCACCAGACCGTAAATACAAGGTCGGCCCGTCTTAATTAGTGTTCGGTTGTTAGACTTTTATGGCATGAACCATTCCACTAGGGTCCCGTCTAGCCATTGTGGCTAGCCGACAGTAGAACAGTAGTGAATTTAGATGCGAGTTTATTGCTAGGGGAACCCCCGTGTTGACACGATTGTCGCGGGTTGGTAAATGTTCGCCATTAATAAAATGATTGTTTGTGGATTGCGAACATATTCATTTGCCCACACGAGTCATTCCATTTGATTGCAAATATAACGTTTTTCGTTCGCCAAATTTATGCTTTAGACAGTACAATTATGATATAGCCGTCACCACACTAATGTCTCATTATTTCACGTAGGAATATGTCACATTTCCCCACACCCCACTTTCTGTTTTGTATTTTGAAAGAATAAATAAAAGAAGGTTTTGTGTGGGACACTTTTATACTAATTATAAGAGGATGTTGTAAATGAATATGAACAGCCATGCTGTCTGACTGTTGATAGAATTTGAGATCTTCACAATCACCGGGTGTGACCATGTAGACAGAATCTCGTTAGGGTTTGTGATTTTTACATTTGCCCAATGACCATAGTGAGTATTGCTGGGGATACCAAACGTAACAGTTTATTATTAGAGGTTGTGAGTACCTACACCACGTAGATAGGATATATTTAGGATTTTAATCCTTCTTTGAGAGGCATTTAGAAGTTGGAGTACTACGTTAGGATAAGATTTGTGGGTGACTTTAATCCTTTCTTTCTCTGTGGGTAATCCTTTCACGTTGATTGGAGGAAGTCACTCAACCAGGTCATGACAGGTCGTGAGTTTACTCACTAACTACTGTGAACGTTTTTGGCATAACATCCTTCTTGTATAAACATAGAAACGATGCTCACTCACTGTTAATCTTCTGCAGTTTGCTGGCAAAGTGGGGATAAACCTCAGTGTCAAAGACGATCAAACTTAGTTCGAATCCTTGTTTATATGTGACATCTCCCAAATGGGGACATGTTCATAAACTTGGCAAGTGATGATGAATTTTAATATTAATATTATTATAGTTTATGAAATTGTTAATAAAACTTTAATAAAATTGTGCTTCACTCTCACGAAAAATATATTGTCTGTGAGTAAATTTATACGTCACGTTTCATCGGCATTTTTCAGTGATATTGGGACTACATTAAACTGGCTGGTTTTACATTTCTGATACAGGTGCTTGACTGACTGAGTAGTTCATGATCAATTAGATATGTTTAAATCAGTCAAGTTTGCAACAATAGATGAATAAGTTGATACATTTGGACCGCAGTTACCGATTAACAACTTAAGACATAGAGACAGGGAGGAGATATATAACCAAACCTATGGTCCTTTTGAGACAGTTGACAGTTAGAACGTTGGATTAAATGACAGTAACTAATTTGAACATTCCCCAGTAATATCATAAAATACATCATAACTCATAACAGTCCGAGAAACAGCTTCCAGCCATATACTAGTATTGAAGGGACAATCGCTTTTGACAGTTTAAAAATAAACTCACCTTAAGGTGCTTGGCAAGTCAAAACTGACCTCCCTGAATATGTTTTTTAGGTTTGACAGCAACTATGCTTGTGGATTTCAGCGATAGACATGATTTGTTAGCTAGATGTTATTACAATAAGCGAAAATGTCTTAAAAGTCCACAGTTTGTTTAATAGTACAAAAAGTGTTTAATAGTACAAAAAGTGTGTCATAGATCTATCAACGTTTTCTTTTATTGAACATAATATTTGCACTATATTGCTGTTAGCTGTAAATAATCTAGCCTCCCCATGTACGTAACTGACATATATTTATGTATGACCAGAACAGCAAATAAAGCTCTGGTAGATAGGTACCTCGGAGATTTAACGTGCGCTTTCCGACTTAAGCCTATCTCGCACACGTGGAAGCACTTATACAATTAGGGTAAAAAAGTGTAATGATTAAATAAAGAAGTGCACCCCCTCCCCCCCAAATATATAAGTTTGCAGCCTATTCTAATAAAGTTAAAGGGGTTGGGGTTTGGCTGGTTGGAGTGGGTGATAAAAGAATATTCAATAATATGGAAAAGTTTGGGCCTGGGGGTGGGGGTGCGGGGGGGGGGGGGGGGGGGGGGGGGGGGGGGGTGGGTGGGGGGGGGGGGGGGCACGGCGTCGGCTGGCGAGCATGTGTGGCGGTATCCTTCTAGTAGTCTCTTGGTCAGCTTCTCATCCTGGGGGTTGGGATTCTGGTAGAGACTCTTGGCAAGGAGGGCGGCGGTATTGGCGACGAAGTGGTTTGAGGTCGGTACGCCACTACTCTGGAAGAAGTGGTACAAGTCTGTGTAGTTTGTGATGTCGTACTCGATGTCCTGTCCCCCCTTCTTGTGCACCATGACGAAAGGGACTCCTTGTTTGGCGTAGAGATGTTCCTTTGGGGTGTTGATCTGGTCAACCTTGAGATCCGGTGTCCCGGTATAAACTCTCCCCCGTACAAATTCTCCCCCCGGATATTTTATACCGGTACAGATTCTCCCCCGGCGAATCTGTTCTGAAATAAAATCTCCCCCGGGCGGATATATTTCGCGCCCCCCTCAGTATAAAGTCTCCCCCCTGATTATTCGGTTTGTTGCAATGTCTTTAAGTACTATATTCTTTAAATAGTTATCTTTAATGTAAGGAGGGTTACTTTAAAAAATAGATTATGAAATATGGTCATAATGAATTGATATTTCAGAATATTTTATTTGGTAACTGTACCTTCCATCCTAAAATAATTATAAGACATAATCATACCAAACAAAGGATGGGAGACATGAGTCTCTACAGAACTTGTTGTTTCTAATACAGTTGTTGTTGTCTGTATACATTTTTTTAATATACCAGTTTGAGTCTACATGCGAACACAATCGATGGTTGAAATGTTAGTCTAAGAACAAAACATGAACTAATTCTAAAGAACTCTGATGTATAAAGTTACCTTCATCTTTGATTGACTGATGTATTTTCAATCTTTATTCAGCACTGAAGAGGCCACAGGCCTATAGTACGAAGCATTAAGTTTATGAATAAACTGTTATAAAATATTCATAAAGTATCAGGGGTCATTTCAACTTGCAAAATGATTGACATAGTCCTTTATAGAGCGAGGATTGGGCTGTTTTCTCACCCGATTGACTGACATACAACATTCACATGGTTTAGAATGGTACAATGAATGGTAAAGCATGCAAATTACTCTAATACGCGATATTTCATAAGAAAATATCATATCTCCGTTAAAACATAAAACCAATATTTATGAGTCTACATATTGATATAATTATGACTTTATCACTGTATCCAATTCCAACATTTTAGATATAAACTTTCGGACAGTTCAGTTCAAAATTCTTCAACCTTTAATACATCACAGGGATTTGTAGCAAGACGACGGGAATCTACAGTCTTGACTGTGTGTGTGTTTTTTTATGAGAATGTTTCTCACCGACCTTAGCGTGTAGGGGTGTGATGTCCTGGGCAGGAAATGACAGTGTTTTGACTACTCGTCTTTCATTAATTAACGTTATGGGCATCCCTAAGTAACATTTACTAATTCATGTTAAACCAACACAGGATGTTTTCTGGAAGTGGACAATCGCGAATGTAATAGGGCTGACACGACATGTGTTAATAACTGTCCTAGAACTTCTTAAGTTACTAAACATTCTTTATATCTAACGACTAATATTATATCCACCTATATACCACTTTATTGTCTCATATTGCGGTAGTAAAGAAAACACAGTGCTGAAAGTGAAGCCCTTTTCACTCCACATTCCCAACATCGTCTCTATCAGAAGTGTTTGGCAACTATTGAACTGACTGACTGACTGATATAGAAGATTTAACGTGCGCTTTCCGACTGCAGCGTATTTCGCACACGGGCCTGGCCGGACCATTTAGTGTATTCCGAGAAGGGTGAAAGTGGTGTGTGCAACCCCAGAGGGGGCTTTTAGGGGTTGCTTATATCGATTTTTGAAATTTTAAAATTATGAATAAATGCCGAGGTGGGTGGAGGAGGGAACTAAGGGAGCCGGTTGAGGTGGGTGTTTGTATGTTTATTGGATTTTGGATTGGTAGATTAATTAGTTTTTAGATGCGCTTAATTAGGCCTGTTTTGATTAGGAATACGCCTAGGGCCTTGAAGTTTTCTAGTTTATTTTGAGGGTTTAGTATTTCATCTAGAGTAGGAACCTTATTTAGATTGAGGTTGGTTTGTAGTGTGGTTCTGTGTGTTTGGTAGTGGGTGCAGTGGATGAGTGCGTGTCCTGTGGTTTCGGGTTGTTTGCAGTGGGGGCAGTTGCCTGTGGTGTGTCTTTTAAGTTGTTTTAGGTGGTTATTTAGGTTCGTGTGTCCTGTTTGGAGTTTTGTAATTAATCTGTCAATTTTTTTAGAGGGGTGTAGGATTTTAGGTTTGGCTAGTGGTTTTCTGAGCACTTTTTGGATTTGGCTATTTGAGTTTTGATATTGATTATGCCATTTTTTGGTTATTTTTTGTTTGTTTACACTTTTAATTTCTGATTTTGAGATGGGTAGGTTTAGGCTTATTTCTGGTATTTTGAGAGATAATTTAGCTGCTTTATCGGCGCTTTCGTTGCCGTAAATTCCTACGTGGGCGGGGATCCACAAGAAGGTTATTTGTTTGCCTGCTTTTGTTAGGTCGTTGGAGCTTTTAAGTATTTGGTTTATTAATTTAGGTCGTTTTTTTGTATTTTTGTTTTGGAGGGCTTGTAGCCCACGAAGCGAGTCAGTGAGAATTAGGATTTTTTGTTTGTTTTTTGATTGTTGGTTATGCAGGGCTGAGGCCATGCCCATAAGTTCGGCCGTGAATATAGATTGGTTGTTAGGGAGTCGGTAAGATTGTGTGGATATAACTGGTTGTGTGGTATGGACTCCGAAACCTGTGTGGTTGGAGATCGGGTCTGAAGATCCGTCAGTGTATATGTGACACCAATTTGGCCAATTTTCGTGTATGTAAGAAAGTGTGGTGGTTTTAGCTATGTTTGGGTCGGTTTGTTTATTTATTTGGTTAGTTAGCGTTGTGTCTATTTGGGGTATTTTGAGTTTAGGGGTGAAGATATTTGATTTTTTGCAGTTTTGTTTAAGATTTTGAGTTTGGTGTTCATTGAGGTAGTTAGTTATTCTTTGGGATATTGGGGTGAGTAAGGGGTGTTTGCGAGCTAGAGCTTGGTTTCTTGGGCTAATGTTTTGGTTAATTAGGTTTTGGATGAGAGGGTTTGTTTGGGACGCGGCCCAGAAATTAAGGCTTAGATGTTCCCTGCGTAGATTTAGTGGCATTTCTCCTGTAAGGGCCTGAAGTGAGGTGTAGGAGGTGCCATGTTGGGTGCGTGTAATTAGTTTAAGGGCTTGGTATTGTATTGAGTCAAGTTTTTTAGATAGAGAGTTGTTTAGGGTATTGTATATGGCGCAGCCGTAGTCTAGTTTTGATCTAATTAGTGTTGTATATAGTGAGAGGAGGGTATCTTTGGAGGCTCCCCAGTTAGAGCCGGTGAGACATCTTAATGTGTTAAGGTCTTTGCTGCATCTAGTTTTTAGGTTTTGGACGTGAGCCTCCCAGGTGAGGTGTTGATCGAAAATAAGTCCTAAGAATTTGGTTTGTTTTTGGAATTTGATTGTTTGGTTGTTTAGCTGGAGGATTGGGTAGGCAGGTTTCATGTTTTTATGTTTGAATACTATTCCTGTTGTTTTATCTGAGTTAATGGAGAAGCCCCATTTGTCTGCCCATTGTTGTATTTTATTTAGAGATTTTTGGATTAGGTTTTCTGCCATTTTAATGCTTTTAGTGCGGATCCATAGGGCTCCATCATCCGCGAATTTTGAAGTGTTTAGTTTAGGGGATAAGCCCTCGAATAGATCATTTATCATTATATTGAAGAGGGTTGGGCTGAGAATGCTGCCCTGGGGAGTGCCATTTTCTAGGGGACACTGGTCCGATAGCGTATGGTCTATACCCACGGTAATTTTGCGATTGTTTAGGAAATCTTGGATGAAGTTTATTATTTGGCCTTTTAGTCCTATTTTTTTTAGTTTTTGTATTAGCCCGTGGTGCCATACCATATGGAAAGCTTTAGAGAAGTCGAGGAATATGCCTATGGTGTATTGCTTGTTTAGCTGTCCTGTTTTTATATCCTGTTCTAGTCAGGCAAGGTTATCGAGAGTTGATCGGCCAGGAGTGAAGCCGCTTTGGTCGGGGTTTATGATGTTGTTTTGGTCTAGGTAGTGCTGTAGCCTATTTTTAGTCATAAGTTCCATTATTTTGCAGAGATTTGAGGTTAGGGATATGGGCCTATAGGAGTTTGTCTGATCTGCTGGTTTATTTGGTTTAGGTATTGGGATTACTAGAGCTTCCTTCCATGAGGATGGGACCTGTCCATTTAGGTAAACTAGGTTGTATAGTTTAAGTAAAGTTTGGAGTAGTTTGGTAGGTAAGTGTTTGATTATTTGGTAAGAGGTGAGGTCTAGGCCAGGGGCTGTTCCTTTTTTTCTATTGTTTAGTACGTGATTTAGTTCTTCTATGGTGTAACTATTGAACTGCATGGCAAGTATTTATAAAACGACCGGGGGAGGAAATATTCTGGGGGGAGATTTTATTTCGTAGGGAGGGGGAGAATTTATTTCGAGAGGGGCGGAACTGTACCGGTATTATTGACACCGGCCACATGGAACTCTGGGTTGGAGAGTGTAGTTGTCGCAGCGCGCATTGATCCGGGAACCAGACCGGAAGTGACAGTTTGGACCGTCGCTTATGTCATTTCCAAAGGAGAGTTATTTCCCTTTGGAACAAAAAGATTGCCCAATAGTCAGTGTTGATAAGTCAATAATGATCGGTTAATCATCACACGAACAGTGATGATGGCGTTGAAATATGAGCACATACAGTCGTGCTGTGACTCGTTTGATTGAATTTGTTGTTATTTATTGTCAAAAAAGAAAGACGATATTTGCAATTGCAATAAGCTCCCAATTTATGCATCACACAATATGTTATTGCAAATTTCCATTTCATCTACCCTGAGCCTTTTTCCAATATTAAATGTTCAGCTCTTACAAGGAACGTCACAGAAAGTAGTATAGGTAATGGTGATTCTGCCGCAACCCCACTGGAGCCAGATTTATATACCTATACTGCTACTACAGGGGGAATTTTTTATGTGTAAACGCTGATGCGATTCAACGATCGTCATGAGATTAAGTTAAATTGACTCTAGCTCACCACTACCTTGAGTCAATCAATGATACCATAGAGGGAATTTTTAGCACAAAAACGATGATGAGACTAAACTAAATTGTAATGAAAATATTCTCTATTATTTTTACTCATACGCATACCATAATTTTTAAACAAAGTGATATTCAACATTTTTACTAAATTCTTCGTTCATTTTACTAGGAGACCAGACTATATACTCTTCTTGGTAATTGGAAAGAAACAATTGATGACCGTATTTTGTTTAACATTTTTGTGTGTTGAAACACTGTTATATTAAAGGGAAATATAACCATTTAGTCTGTTCGGGTAACCAATTCTAGCTATTGTTTCCTGAATAAAATATTATCTACTTCAGGCATACACATATTGTTTTGTGTCATGTGACACCAGATGTTGCCATGAACCAATACTCATGTCGAAAACAACCATAGAAATGTGAAACATCAATACTAGAGAATAACCAAGTTCGATTTTCCAACGAGAAAATTCCTTTTGGCGTGAACGTTGACAATAGCGGTACAAATATATTAATGGATCACTGAGCATCTGTTGCCTCCGATGAATAGATGAAGTTATGCCGCAACAGTAAGCTCTTAGAAGTCTTGTTTGCCAGCTGGGACCATGTCAATATATCAGGTATGAAATACATTTACACGTTGAACGCATTTGACAGAGAGTATTAGTTATCTTGAACGGTTGGTGAAACCGCGCAAATCGAAACAGTTCATGTATGGTGTAGTATTGTCCACATGTTGATATAAGACTTTATCACTGTCTTCAATTCAAAAATGTTAGATATAAACTTTCGGACCCAACACAAGCCAAACACAAGTATTTATAAAAATCCCTACGAGAATTTATTTCGTAGGGTGGGGGAGAGTTTATTTCGAGAGGGGCTGAACTGTACCGGTATAAATTCGCCGGGAGGGGTGGGGGGCGGTGGGGGGCGGTGGGGGGGTGGGGGGGGGGGGTGGGGGGGTGGGGGGGAGTATTCTGGGGGCGAATATATTTCGTGACACCGGAACTACTGATGCAACTGATTTCAGAGATCTTATTAATCCTCGCAAACATGCGGTTTTAACACTAACTACGTAAAAACTGTCAACATATCCACGCCGTTATACTCTGATTAAAGATCTAAAATATATTCCTTAATACAGGCTACCATTTGAAAATGGTATCAGTGTAATACCAGGGGCTAGAATATCATGGTGCAACCAGGTTTCTGTTAAACATACAACATCATAACTATCTAATTCAGCACTGATTAAATCTACTTTAAAATCTACTAAGACTCCTTTCGTTTATATGTATAATCTTTATAAGCAAAGTAACCCAAAATATAGATAATGTGTATCATCTTCCCGAAATGATTAGCATGTAGAATAGATTCGAAAACACCTGTATTGAACAACATCAACCGGCATCGTCAAAGCAAAGTGTACATGTAATTGTTACAATGGTGCTGGCGGTGAATATTAATGAAGAACATCTTGTTAAAAAGACACACCGAAACTGATTTGCATAACTGATGACCACAACATATTGCAAAATATCAAAATAGTAAAAATGATACAGTTTAACCTAACACTGAAGAGAAAACAAGAACGACACAGAAAAGTAAAATAGTACGTCATATAGAACTGAGATAAAGTAATCTGAGAAGGGATTCATACGTTATATACAACTTAAAAATATAATATTATGAAAAACGAAAGGAAAGGTGGGACACCCCCCACCACACACCCCACACCCCACACAAGTAACTAAATGTATAATTCAGAAAAAATAAAGGAGATAAAAAAAAAGAATAAAAAAACACATAAACAAATGAACATTAAAACTATTGGCAACTGCATGGCAAGTATTTATAAAACGACCGGGGGAGGAAATATTCTGGGGGGAGATTTTATTTCGTAGGGTGGGGGAGAGTTTATTTCGAGAGGGGCGGAACTGTACCGGTATAAATTCGCCGGGGGGGGGAGATTTTATTCTGGGGGCGAATATATTTCGTGACACCGGCCGGGCCCTGTAGTGGTTGATCGGAATGTCTGACTTTTCCACTAGTAATTAAAGTTCTTTGGTATGACCTCTTTTATCCCTGCTGACCTTATCCTAATGTTCAATTTCAGTCTGCCTAACCAAGCGTAAGAAAGCATTGTACATGTTCTGATAAACTATACTGATGCAATTAAGCAAATGAATATTTGCTGTGGGCAAATATCTATTTTCTATATATATAATTTTTGGATATGAAGCATTCTAGTTAATTGTGGATACACTGGGCAGACAGAATTGTGTTTATTTCCAGGCCATCCTGATCGTCGTTTACTACTATAAGGTGTATGTTTTGAGGCAAGATCAAAGGCGCCGCACAGCATTTATTAGATAACAGACGGGGTCGTCCGTTTCGCTTAAAACAACCACCCCACCCTGTCTGTAGGAGTTATATAATCGGTGCGCAAATAACTGTGTCAAGTCCACTGCCGGGCTGATGCGGTGTCAGTGTCAGCAATGAACATGAATGCTCAAATTATAGTCCTGTAGCACTCACAAGTTGCTCAGCCAAAATATTTGAAAAGTGTATATTCAATTCTCTGATAACAGCATATATAACCTTAGAAATAGATTCAACATACAAACAATCAAATGTAGAACACAGACCTATGCTTAATAATAATTTCTTCTGGATATGATCAACCTGCGGAACCCTCTATCCGATGAAGTAACTAATGCTCGCTCATTAAAAGAAATCAAATCATTAATTAATCGTTCTGATGCAATTACTAATAATTTTGACTTCAAATATTTTCATAGATCATGCCAAATTGTCCACTGTCGACTTAGGCTCGGATGCAGTGACTTAAACGCTGATAAGTTTAGACGACATGTATCAGACATACCAGACTGCACTTGTGGATATCACCTTGAAGATGCAATTTACTTTTTCTATAACTGTCAAAAAATACGATAATATCAGAAACACTGTGTATTTCTACACACATGGGTATGGTCTAAAAATGATACTACGTGGCAGTAGTTAAGCAGTTCTACGAACATGACTCTTCTTAAATCAGTTCACGACATCATTGTCAAAAGAAAAAGGTTTGAGTAGCTTAATTTTATGCATGTAGTAAAGGAAAACTGCATTACCTTATTTCACAGACACCACTTGCTTCAGTGTATTGGCTTCGTGTTTTTCATTTGTGCATTTTGTATGTTTATGTTCATCACTCTCTTATATATATCCAGCTGTTGTTAAGTTGTTACCTGGAGAGGTATTACATAAGCAAGTTATGCTTGTTTACCGATCCATATTTCTTTTGAAATAAAAATACGTTTAAGCCAACACAGCTAACCCTAAAACACATGATTGTAAACTATTCAAAAAGGGGCATTAATCTCTGGCTTCTTCTCGGATGTCGGACTCAAACTCAAACTCATTTATTCTTAGAATAACATGACATACAATTATCTACAATTTTTATTATGTACAATTTAACAAAAATAATAAAAATAGGATACGTGGATACTAATACAATTTACCAATTGTATTGTACACATTGTTAAGGAATTTAGATAGGCCTTTTAGATTTCTTACACTGTTAGTGGTCATAATTTTCTTTAATGTTTGGAAACTTAAGATATTGCTTATTTAAGAGTTCATATCGCCGTTGGTGAAAAGCTTCACATTGGAATAAATAATGCAATTCATCTCCCACAGCGATAGATTCGCAGAGTGGACACTGGCTGTCTTCCCTGGGAATGTTCAGCCATCGACCTGTTTCAACTGGTAATCCTTGGTTAGAAAGTTCTGACTTTAATTTTGAGAGCAGTAGATATTTCGCAAATAAAGGTTGATTCTTCAGGTAATACGACCTTTGGATTTCCGCTTGGGCTTTCTAGCTGCCGTGAGTCAATTTGCTCGTTAACGCAACCGAGCGTGACAAGAGACTGGGCTACCAGTCTGCAAGGACAGCTAAATAAGCTTACGCATTTTTTAAAACTGATTGGTTACCCGTGATCTATGAAGATTTCAACAAAGGGCGCATGGTAATTAATTTCATCAGCCTAAACAAGCAGACAAATAACGGCGAAAGCTCATCGGATGTCGTTATTTGGAAATACCCCTGATGGTTACAGTTAATTAATAAAAAAGTATCCCTGAGTGAAAGCATTTGCGGATTTCGGATTGCGTGGATGATACAATTACTACTCCCTTGTTGTCATCCACATTTACTGGTATAACCCTACACTTGTGTATTTGTCGTAATTCACTTGCTGCTCAGTTAATGACTTTATAACATGTATACTTAGTTGTAGCACCACTCAGATTATAAAGGTTCAAATTTGGTCTTTCTTGTACCTGGGGTAATTATTCAATCTAAATCCAGGTTTGAAGTGAGGTGGAATGTGAGTTATGTGATATGCACGTGGCAGCCCAGCAAGAGATGTATGGTCAGTTGCTTTACTTTTTTGTAAATCAACTGATCATTCCCAGACATCAAAGGATCAACAGGAAATACGTTGATTGATTAATTACTGTTATCTTGCACAGTGGATATGTCAAAAGTAAGTGTTTACATGTGAAGGTAGGTTTACTAGACCTAGGCAATACACTCATATCATGGCGTGAAGTACAGATGTAAAAACAACATACTTTGTTCAAAGAGTAACCGATATTACACTGACTGGTTGTTCATTGTTATTTAACACAATGTATGTTTTTAAGAACCGAGGACATTATAAAAATAGTTGTCACGTGGGCTTTCTCAGCAAACTTGGCACCTATGTGAAACAATTGAAACAAACTAAGTGATCAGTTAAGAAACAAACACGGGTTATAATATTCGATACATTTAAATAACGTTTAAAAACGATATATTTAAATATTTTAATATATTTCATATATATTCCAAATATTGTTTCCAAATAATTATTATTAAAGTATTTGATTCTCACATAGACATTTGACATCGGATAAGTATTTTTGTACAGCTGCAGACGCAATGGATATTGTTCCTTTATGTTGATATTCCCGGATACATTATAACTTTGGTAGGTTGTAATAATTATATTTGCATTTTGTCTCATTCATTCGCTGCAGCTTTGAACAGAATCATTCTTGTTCCTTTCCGTTTGGTTGGGAAGTTTTTCGATGCGCGATAGACGTTGTTTTCGCAAGTATTTTCTTTTGTAAGCGTGTATATGTTACAGTCAATGTGTAAAATATGATTCACTCAGGCAATTTTTTAAATATCTAAATATTTCAGTCATTTTACAAATTGACTGAATAATCCATTCATTTATTTAACCGACTGACTAAAAATGATAAAGACGATCAAAAGAGCTTAAACACATCACAATATATTAATTATGCTAAGAAAAGAAGCCCAACAATACAGAACTGTACTTGGTGATGATATTAAACATAAACAAATATTTGGAATTCGTTATCATATTAACAAAGATGGACATATTTTTCAGTTAATTTGTAAAATAAACTGAATATTTAGGCGTTTAATAAATTTACTTAGTGAAATATGTTTACATTTTGAATGTAAACATATACACACGGTAAAATAAGCAATGTTCAGATAAAATATTTACTTAGTGTTGCAAGTCAAAATAGTGTACACAAAGATCGCACAATTACCAAGCAAGTGACTTACAAAAACTGCATCACCATTACCGATGCTCCCCACAAATGTACCTACATTTCCAAAACTGTATTTCATTTTTGTTGATCAATGTGACCATACGTCCTTCTACTATCAATAAAAATGCGCTTACGAATGGCGAGCACAGGTTGCGAACAAGTCTAGATTTCTGCTATATCATCCGGGTACTCACTGGGAAAATACAGTGATGCACAGGTAACAACTACTCCCGCGGAATTGCTTTAGATCAGTGCTCCTTTGTACGTTGAAATACTATATATTGTGAATGCCAAAATGATGTATCAAGGATCAAGTAGAAGATACATTGACCGTAGCGCTGGGAGTTTATTCAACAGACCCGTGAAAATAACACTGCTGTATCTTACTATTTATTTTAGATGACGCAGTCAAAGCTCACTTCTCCTGGCGGCCATTATCGAACGGCCAGCTAAAACACAACCCCGCGCTTACGTCTACAGGTCTCTTCCTGTAGTACGGTAATTAGTATTCTCTCCTCAAGTGTATCCTCAATGATATAACCCACCCTCATTAATTACATGCTGCTCTTTTCCAGCCTCACGGCTATGGAGCTGAGATAAAGAGTCCAAGTCATCATAAAGTAATTAGGGTCCAATAAAAACAATGCGCCGCCAAACCTCATAGAATTATAGCTCGTATCAGAAATTGGTCTCTGTCATACCGAAAGTCCTGGGACAGCAGAGTTGTAAGAATGTTTGGTTCTTTTGATCTACCATTTTTGGATCTCTATAATATTGGTAATATAGATTTCCAAATTTTGAAATCAAAACTGATAGAACTTGACAGAGAAAACTGGTTGCGTGGAGTTTGGAATGACACTGGCCATACTACAGGCAATAAGCTTAGAACGTTTAGATTGTTTAAAAATACACTGAATGTTTCATTTTATGTACGCCATATTCTGGATAGATCACGACGAAGCACTTTAGCTAAACTTCGCTGTGGAACTTTACCCTTAGAATTAGAAAGAGGTCGTTATACACGCCCGAAAACCCCTGTTTCTGAACGCGTCTGTAAACTATGTAACGGCCAAACTGTTGAAGATGAAGTTCACTTTTTGGTAACGTGTGACTGTTATAGAGAGCTAAGACTTAATCTTTGGCAGAAAGTATCCCTTATTAACCCCTCGTTTATTACGATGTCTCCGGCAGACCAAACCGTATTCTTAATGCAGTGCGACGAACTGGTTAAACCACTTGCTGCATTAATCTTCTCAATGTATCGGAGAAGAAAATATATAAAACAATAAACTGGGTAGTTGTGTGCGTGTGATAATTCTTATCATCTATCATGTTTTGCTGTGTTGTAGGGTTGATGTGTGGGGGTTGTGATGGGTGGCTGGCCCGAGAGGTTGTGATGGGTGCTTGTTTCATGTTGTATGTGTGTGTGTGTGTGGGGTGGGGGTGGGGTGGGGGGGGGGGGGGGGGGGGGTCGTTGGGAGGGAGTGTGTGTATGCGGCGGTAGATTGTTACTTTGTTGGTGTCTTTGTGCGTGGTTGGTGCTTCTTTTTTGTGGAGACGGGGAGGGATGAGGATGCGAGTGAGGACGTGGTTGATGGGTGCGGATGAGGGAGTTGGTGTGGATGCGGGAACGGATACAGGTGAGGGTGTGTTTAAGAAATAGGGTGTGTGTGAGAGTGATTTGTGACGGTGAGGGTTCGGATGTGATTGAAGTGATGTCAATGAGGGTTTGGGTGTGTCTGAATGTGCGGGTGTGTTTGCGTGGTTTGCGTAAGCTGATGTGAGTGAAGGTCTGGATGTGGGAATGGATGTGGTTGTGTGTATATAGGATTTTTGTATGGGGGATAATATTATGAATGTTATTTTCATAATTGCTATTAAATGTGGTGTGTACATATATAAAATAATGTTTTTATGAGTCTTTTAGTGTCTCGTAGGCCATTTTGGCCGGCCGCTGAAGTTTTACATCTTGCCTTGTCATTTTATATGTACAGCGGGTGACACTATAATAAAATATTCTTCTTCTTCTTCTTCTTCTTCTTCTTCCTCATACATATTATCACTGAAAGTCGTACTACAGACGGTTAATGTCAAATCACAATAAAAGCATTTTAATTGCAATAACATGTTCCAGGACCATGTATTATCTTAACACCATCGGATTTAGAAGCAATGGTCGTATAAAACAAGACAGATCTATTTAAACACAACAGTATTCATGTTATTCCCACAAAATCACATAAAGAAAGGAGACATTAGCAAATACATGTGTATTATCATTTTTCGTCAGGATAACAAAATGTTCTCTCCTTGTTACCACCTCCAGGTTCAGCTTAAGACGGGTCCTCCTTTGGTCAAAAGTTTGTTCCCCCTCTAATGAGTGTGTCACGCGTTGCACACGAGTGGCGGTTGGGGTGCGTGTAAGGGGAATGGACTTCTAGGCAGTAGTGTACACGTACACAGGAAGTCGGCGCTGTCGGAGGCTCCAGGTAAATAAACATCGTGGTTTTATGACGGGAGATCAGACGAACCGTGAACCAGGGGCATGCGACGTAATTACACCTAAAGGTGGTAGAACCAGGGTATTGTCTCTTGGACTTGCTAATTGACCGTACGTATAATTGGTAAATATATTCGTTTTGACACCCGTGTTTCATGCGCATCCCGGCTCATAAGCAGAATACAGAATCCGTGATCAGCGGAGCGTGAACAACATGGATGCCGCCTTTCGGCCGTACCGAACAGTCAAGCTGCGATCTCGGAACTGAATCCAATTGCAAGCGGAGACAAGATTACTTCCTTTACCCAAACATGATCGTTGCTCAGAAATGTTCAAATCTATCTTCAGTAAATCATGAAATTAATGCGAGCATGACATTTATGCGAAAAATGCGATCGTCAGTCCCTCTGATTATTTTAATATGTTTCATTTCATCATGATAAAACAGTTAGTCACTTATAAGGTTACCACGTTGAAAATGGAAACGATCATTTACAAAAACAACAAAATGTATTCTCTCATCACTCAGCCTAACAGTGATATAACTGCAAATTAAACAATCAAGTACGCTAAAGTATTACACATGGTGGGTGGAGGACCAGGGGCACTTTGAGTTTGACAGGTGTCATCAACTGGTCAAGTAACATCACGGTTTGTATATTCACGTTGATTGGACAGTCTAGACTGGCGCCAACTAATCATGACGGCGTCTTCAGAACAGAACACAACTTTATTTCTCTCAGGTTTAGGCTTACGTGGATAACGGAACATTTTGTTTAAGTGATAGCACATTTGTAATTCAATCTAATATACTTTCCTTGATTGATTATATGGCTGCGGTCGTAGATCCGGATGTATCTTAATATGCTCAGTATATACACAGGGTTTATTGTTATACTATTAGGATTACTATTAGAAACAAATCTGTGGCTAGATCTGAGCGAGTATTTGTATGCGGCAAATCTATTATTGATTATGAAAGCTCTTACAAATATCTTGGTTTAACTTTTAATGAGCATTTAGATATGCACAAAACAGTCCAGGTACTGTGTAAATCGGCTAGCAGAGCTCTTTCTGCGTTGTATTCAAAGTTTAAACACGCGGGTGGCATGTCTTACGAAGTATTTAACAAGCTTTATAAAGCTCTTGTAGAACCTGTTCTATTTTATGGTGCTGGCATTTGGGGTTTGAATAAGTATAAGGAAGTAGAAATAATTCAAAATAAGGCTTGTCGTTTGTTTCTAGGCGTAAGAAAAAATGCCCCAGTTACTGCTATGAGGGGGGACATGGGCTGGTGTTCTGTGAAAGTGTCACAGCACGTTGAATGCTTTAGATTATATTTTAGAATTCAGAATATGCAGGCCCATCATCTCCCTCTTATCATTCATAATTGGTCCAAAATCCGATCACAATCCTGGGATAAAAAAATCGTAAACATTTTAGCTCACTATAATTTGTCAAATTTACCTTATTGTGGATACAGCATTAAACAGTGTGTTGACCGTGTAAAGTGTTTCTTAACTGCTGAAGATTGTGATATGTGGTATACTGCGCTATGGAATGACAAGAATAATCCAAATGGCAATAAATTACGCACATACAGAATGTACAAATCATCACCTACTGCTGAGCCTTATTTATGTCATGTACGTTTTAGAGATCATCGAAGACTTTTAGCATCCTTTCGATGTGGTATTTTACCTTTACATGTTGAGACCGGCCGCTACGCCAAGCCACCTACCCCACTGTTGGATAGGACTTGTAAATATTGTCACGCCAATCCTACTAATGATCATGTAAATTATGTTGAAGATGAATGTCACTTTTTAATAGAATGTCCATTTTATGATGATTTAAGATACAACTTAGCTAAAGAAGCAACTTCTGTAGATAAAACATTTCATTATATGAGTAGTTTAGAAAAGTTTATTTTTATTATGAACGAAGAATCGCTCCAATGTATTTTAGCCAAATCAATTTACAACATGGTTAAAAGAAGGCAATTTCATTTTAAGCCAAGTATGTATGTATGACTTGTATGTATGTATGTATGTATGTATGTATGTATGTATGTATGTATGTATGTATGTATGTATGTATGTATGTATGTATGTATGTATGTATGTATGTATGACGTGGTGTGTGGGCGGCGCAACGCTGTGGGGGGAGTTAAGGGGGAGCGCACTGTTTAACTAAGGACTTTCGAAGTCAGTTGCCCTGTATCCTGGCATACTGGTGCGCTCTTCACTGAAACCGCCCACGGCCGTGCTCCGCGCCTGCATCACGAGGTATGTATGTTTTATTCTGTTTCAACTGAATAGTTTTATGATTGATATGTTTTATAGTGTCTCGTAGGTCATATTTGGCCGGATGTTATATTTTACTGTTTTGTATATATCGTATTACGAAGTGTATATAACATGTGACACTTTAATAAACAATATTCTCTCTCTCTCTCATTAATAGAAACAATTGAGTATTTATACCCTTGATCATAAAGTTAGTCACTACTTTCACACTTTGATTTGTATGATTTGGGTTATGATTAAATTGTCAACAACAAAAATCAATCCGTGTATATGTGTATTATATAGTGTACCCCAATACGTAATTAAATTGTGTATAAATAAGGACACTAGGTTACTTACTGTAATTGATTATTTGATAAACATATTCACATTTAGTTGTGTGATATGTCACAGAAGTAAAGCTAATTCATAACAACTAATTGTCCCATTTATTTGGTTTCTATCTTTTATATGAAACAAATGCTATAACATGGGGTGATAAACTTCATTGGAAATAGACGTAGCATATAATTGTCCACATGAACAGTCAACTCTGTTCCAGATATGTTTATTCATTTTTTCAGCATTTAAATCGTTGCATTCCTGGCTCAATAATTCATTTGACGAAATATTGTTCCCTGTTTTGAATTACAGTCAGATAGTTCCAGAACAATTATACAATTTTCAGCCCTATGTGTTGCGCATAATTCCGAGATAATTCGCATTTCATATTCTTGTACGAACACTTATCAAAATTCATTTATACCTAGTACTATTATGTACATATGTATATTAGTTCAAATTATAATAATGAGGCCCTCTATATTCTCGAAACGGTCTTTGTTCTACGACAACCGTAAGTCGGTATGGGAAAACAAAATATTTGTTTAATTGTTCAAAGTTCAAAGTCAATGTCATATGATTATAGGCAAGGAAGATAAGAAATTAGATATAAAGAGTAGCCACTTTAAATGACAGAATTTCTTTTAGTTAAATTTGCTCATGATTTGGTCTTTTTCGTGGAACATAGTGCCAAAATACTCTTAATTATTTACTTTCATGTCATTACTAATCTCACATAAGGTCAAAAGTTGTACAACGTTTAACAGATATGATTATGACATGTTGTATCCAAATATTTCCAAACATTTCCAAACAAATCCAAACAAATCCAAACAAATCCAAGCTTGGAAATATGACCTTTCCAAATATTGGAATGGTCATATTTCCAATTGGAATGGTGGTATTTCCAAGTTTTGGATTTTTTGGAATGGATGATATTTTGTCCAGTGAAAGATGGCATTCTCCATAAGCAAATTTTATTGGAATATAAGGTTAACAGAAATATTTTTTTTAAAAACAAGTTATGCTGAGACGTTTGGTTTTCTGTCGACATATTGGTAAAATTTGTTATTTATCATAACAAAAAACATATACTCGCCTAAAGTATAAACATAAAGGCATGGTCAAAGTGCAAAATCAAATGTCAGACATATACTAGTCTAAAGTACAAAACATATTAAACACTGCATACTGTGTACAGAAAGGCGGTGAATACTAATCTGAACTAGATAAACCAGTGATTGGTATTTTTAGTATAAACACGTTTTAACAGCTACGATGAGAATTCCTAGCCCCAACCATATAGATAATAGAATCTGGACCAGACAAACCAGTGATATATATTATAAGCAACGCCCCAGCCACGCATTCGGCATATGATGCCACCAATCTACGAAGTCGCCTCTTACCACAAGCATATGTTGCTGGTACACTTGAAGGCGACAAGGGATAGTCCATGATAGTTACGTTAGAGTGAGTGAGTGAGTTTGGTTTAACGCCGCTCTAAACATCATTGTCAAAGCATTGTGTGTGTGTCTGTGATTAGATAATTTGTTTTGAGATAGGTGATTACTGAATTTCTTTGATACATTGTCAATCTCTTGGTATACCAACAAAAACGATATTACACTGAATGTAGTACCCATATCCTGACGCGCCTTCTGATTGGCTTGCGCCGTTGAGACGCATGGCGGCCCTTGAGGTGGACGAGCCTTGTTGTAGATCACGGACACATGTGGTGATGAATGTTAAAACACGACAACCATTTTGATTCTATCGCCTGATGTTTTGTCCACTCATGTAATACCTGAGGATATCCTTTGGAGTCTTCCCTTGCAGTTTTGAAATACACTGTCGGTACGAGACCACCTTTTTCTTGCCTTTGCCACAAGTTTGGCGATGTGGGTCGTCATCCATGCGTTTCAGCCAGGCGATTCTGATGTGCTTCTTTTTCAAATCTTTGGGTAGACTTTTCAAAAATGTGCTGATGTCTTGGTTGCTTCTACCAGCAAAGATACTACGGAGGCTTGATAATATGGGCGTTTTCTTTGGCTCACCAACATAAATTATATATCCCTTCCATAGGATTGTGAACACGCCACGTTGTGTTCTTCTTTTAAGGTTTCTTTTAAGAAGAGAAACATTGACGCCAGTATCCTCAAATAACGTCTCACAACGTTTCTGAAATATACAAGTAAAATTTAAAAAGGTTAGTTATGAAAATTCGTTTAATCAACCAAACTCAATATTTAATTGCAAAAACCTAAGTATAAAAACTCAGCATCTAATGTCTAAGAGACCAACTACTAAATATCTTGTGGTGGAGGGGTTTGGGGAAAACACCATTTAGTATGACAACAAATAACCGACGTAAATATGTGCTATGTTCAAAGCCTCGTTTGCAGCTGAGATTAAACATAAATTAATAACGTTTGCCCTCGATCACTTGTGGTCACACAATAGTAGCCATAAGGTTATATAAAACGAAGATAATCAAGAATAACAAAGAACTTCTAAAAACATTCAAAAGCTCAAGAACTAATTAAACTGAAATTATACCTGGGTTACTGCTCCCGATGTATCCGGATGTTTTCGTGAAACAATTGGCGACTTATTTCGCCTGGAGGAACGAGGTTGGGCTTGAGCTGTAGGCAGCCCGTCCTGTTTTCTCGACAGACCAGGTTGTGATCTTCCAACAGGCCGCCCCGAAGATCCTGCCCCCTCCTTCCCTGGTTCTATCTTGATGATGAGTTCAGGTCGAGGTTCCACCCTCTCATGCTGACCCGCCGGACACCCGCAATATGTACAGTTGTGTCTGAGGACAGGTAGGGAATACTGAGGACAGTCCTCGGGGCAGTCTCGACACCTACCCCGAACAACTCCGTACTTGTCTCGGTTGAAGTCCGTGAACATTGCCATGTCTGAAACGAGAACAAATACAATAGGTTTGGCTATTTGTTGGACAGCACGACTCGGGATCGTACAGAAAAAAGGTTAAAAAGAAGCCGCCATCATGCAGCTGGACTATTCCTGAGCTGAATGCAGAGTTAAACAACAAACAATAAGTAACATTAATACTTAAATCTACCACAAACAATATTGTCATTAAGAAATGTAACCGAGTATAACGCTTTTTCAACCGCAGTCAGCAATGTTATGACGATAACGGCCTGAGGCCTGTTCCAAATCATGCCAGGTCAAGACAAACTATTGGATGACAGCATGCATAATGAACCCTACTATCCAAATGCCATGACGAAATCACCAATGCCGCACAAAATAACAACACCCTTAACCCTTACCTTTCGTAATATTTTTTGGTCACTTCTTATCATTAAAAACAACAACATGCACTTATTCTGTGAATTGATATCTTTTAAATCTCTGCAAATGGTCCGTCGTTCACTCGTCACGTTGAAGCTCTTTGTTCGATTCCCCACATAGGTACTATGTGTGGAGCCTATTTCTGGTGTCTATCGCCGTGATATTGCTAAAAGCGACGTTAAACTCAGTTCACTCACTCACTCTGATAAGCTGACTGGCTATATTAATAACCAAACATGTCAGTAAAGGTGATGCCATATCAAATAATGACCTCAATAATAACGAAGTTAATCTTGCTTTTGACGAAATCTTTATTCAGCTCGACCAAGTAATATAAAAAGAAATTGGTCAGACAAAGAAACAGTAATTAACCACAACTTATGCAAATGAGAATACATTTGCCCTATTCAAATTCAAAATGTTCGCAAAGTATCCTTTACTCCGATTTTTCGATTTCATGAGTATCCATTTTGTGATCATCTGGGCCAGATTCAGAACAAGAACCGACTCGCTTTGGTCGCGCGATGAAGGCATGGCCCTGCATGTTGTACAGTGGCTTTCTTCCTTCCATTCTTTCAAAACACTTAAGGTAGCTACAATTACAGGCATGTTTGATGGTAATATCAAGCCAAAACACTGTTATAAATTCCTCTTTGTATTCTTCGTGTAGGGTGCTTAGATATGCTCCAATGTGTTGTTTGTCCATTCCTTTGAAATGTCTCCTCAGTGCTCTTCTGATTGATGCACTTTCGGCATTGCCCACATAGATTGTCCGACCATTCTCGGCAATTTTGTATGAGCCATTTAGTGCCTATCTACGTTCTCCCACCCCTGTCACTCACACTGTCGCCGATACCAACAAGTGACGTGAGGTGGGTTTAACGTCGCGTCCAAGATTATTGCACTTATATAGCGACGTGCATGCACGCGCGCGCGTGTGTGTGTGTGTGTGTGGCTGGTTGTACTGGTCCGGACTGATGCCGATTTATAGTGCAAGCTCACCGAGATACCATGCCGCAGTTTAACATGAATACCCCACTCAGACACAGCATACTTACTCCGAGCCGACCAGTCCTTGTTTTAGCCCCTTAATGCCGAGCGCCAGACAGGGTAACAACAAGTTCCATCTTTTAACGATAAGAGCAATTATACATAAACACTGAATAAACATGTCTTACCTGTGTGGAACGTGAGGTGTGTATTTGGGTTCTGAAATAGGAATCTAGGATGTCTGCACACTGCGTCTCCTGCACCAGGTTGTAAGACTGTGCACCTGACCTACATATAGGCGTCAGTGTTCTGGGAAATCTACTTTCTCTTCCATTGTGATAAATTCTTAGTAGTGCAGCCCTGCATAACGACAATTAAATCAGTCCTCAGAGGTATGCCGTCAACAACAGCCACACTGTGATATAAGGGTCGAAGAGTGAGTGAGTTAAAAGTTTACGTCACATCGGCAGTATTTCAGCCATATCCTGACGAGAACAGCCCTGCATAACGACAATCAGGGGTTTGTGAGAGATACACATATGTCCCACATGTTGATATATCCCAATTGCAGAGCTATAAATAGGCTTTTGGTTTTTTGGGTATTTTACCCAGGGGTTTCATTTTGATTGGGTATCAACAAATTTTAGAGGGTTTTGAATTTTTCTTAACCCACCTATTTCTTGACATCTGAGCATTTTAACTTGAAAACCTGTTTCTTAATAAACCCTGTACGTTATTTAACTATGTGAATAGTAGTATACCTGTCTGCGTCTGCTTGCGGCTCCCTCTGCCGGAAGCCGTTTGCAAAACCTAGCACACTGTAAGTAAGGCGCTATTTCTTTAATCACCAATCAGCGACTATTAAAAAAAACAGCATGTACATTGACTAGGCAGTATGTGCTTTTTCATTGACATCTATCAGTGTGTGGTCAAGCTCGCCGACCTTTCAGATGCATGTCATCTTATCTCAGTTGCGAAGAATGATGCTTTTGATGTCAATCACAGGGTTGTCTGGTCCAGATTCGATTATTTACAGACCGCCGTCATATAGCTGAAATATCACTCAATGCGACATGAAACAACAAACAAACAAACAAATAAACAAGATCATTCAGTTCATTCATGTGGAGTGACTAAATTTTACAAGGAGCGATATGACTCTTCGCCGACAAACAAATCGTCAATCGGAAAGTCCTTGACATTGCTGTTCGTAAGGAAGGCTGAAAACACTGATAAAGCCAACAGCGGTGAGTAAATCCCGATCTAGTTCATTTTAAGAACTGTTTTCAACAGCGTTAGTTGACAACAGCTTAGCGAGAAGTAGCGTACATGGATATGCGTACTTGTAGTGTCACTCTGACTAAATGTCCTTTCGTTGATAACTACACTACATCTAAAGGTGGGTAATTATGTATCCTTTTTGCCAATTAATATATAATGTAACAATATATAACTTATAACATATAATACCCCATTCTGTCGTAAATTAGAATATAGCAAATGTCAGCAATTATGAATAAGGGGTTTAGAACGGATGATATATAATGTAAGGAGGAGTAATCATAGAATGATTCATCTGAGCGATTCAGTGTTATGAAACAAGCTGTATAATGTCACCGTGACCCTGATAACACACAGTCGGCCCCTGCCAGCATTCTTAGCATGCAGCTGAAACCCACACTTTTGTGGGTCAACTGTTATTGAACGTTATTTCACACGCACACTTTATTCTAGAGAGATTTTTTTTACTTTTGAAATTTTGAAACTTTAATAATTGGAGTAAACATTACATTTCCGATCAGCATTGTTATTAAGTGAGACAGTGAGTTGGGTTTAACGCCGCTTTGAACAATATTCCAGTCATATCAGGGCGTGCCAGCTTAATGTTGGAGGAAAGGCTGAAGTGATGCAGGTCACAGACGTTTACCACTTTTGTCAAACGGTAATGGGTTTGGTGCTAGATAAACTAGAAACATAATTGAACACACCGGTATTCGAACCCACAATCATAGGTTTCTGGCATACCCAAGGGACGCAACTCTACACAGCGAATTGTGGCGACTAAAACGACTGGGTCACCCGTGCCCCCATTATTATTAATGTTTATTATGTGTTAATATGTAATGTATATCAAGTCTTGTTTTCAGCAATAGAAGTCAAGGTTGTGACTTTATTACAGTTATGAAGTAATGGGGTATCAATTGTATTGGCGGCCCAGTCTTCCAACGCGCTGCAATGCGCTGTGCAGAGTAGTGGGTCTTTTTAAGCGTATCGTTCATGATCAGTTGTTCGAATCCCGTGGTCGTGGACTGCACTAAACGTTTAAGACCTGCATAACTTCGGGCTTTACTCCCACTCGTTGGAACGCCATGAAATAACTGTTATATTGTTCAAAGCGGCGTTAAAGCAGACTCACTCACCCACTCGCTCAATACATTTATGTACACTTTCCATTTCAGCACAGTCATGAATAACCGGGGCGTGTTGCCTGAGCCGAATGACTCTGGAAAGCCACAGGTGCATCCTCTCTACAGCTCACACAACATAAAGCTGTACTCACACTTCATACCAGTGTATGTCCAGCACCCATGGCCGACTAATCTGGAGCTGGTTGAACCGGAACCGAGCCAGGTCTCGACATCTCGTACGAGTTTGCACGGTTCAATCCAACAGACAAAGGTTGTTGCACATGTTCGAAACAGCTCTGTTCCTCGAGAAAAACCAAGAGATCACACACAGAGGAATGACTGTCCGCCTCCTGCAGCACATGGGGTATTGCATTGCCAGGACGAACAGGGAACTGCTGAGACAGCACTGGGGCTGATAGCTAGTGCTTCTGATGACGTTACGTCGCAACCTGAAACAAATACCAAACAAGAGTGTGAACGTTTAAAGGACTTCCAGACACCGTGCATTAATAAAGGACAAGATATGGACACAGAGAGATCTTCGAAGACAGAGCGGCCATTGAATAGAAAAAAAGACAAACAGGCTATGGTGCCAAAAACAGGCCGCATGTCGATACCCTTGATTGCCGTAAGTAGTTTTAATGAATGAAGTGGTATGGCTTTACGCCACTTTTAGCAATATTCCAGCAATATATCACGACGGGGAACAACGGAAATGGGATTCACACATTGGACCCATATGGGGAATCGAACCGGGCCTTCGGCGTAACGAAGTAATAGGAGTGACTGAGTGAGTGAGTTGGGTTTAACGCCGACAGTTATATCGCGGCGTCTCGGCTTAATGTGAGAGGAAAGCCCGAAGTGATGCAGGACTCAGACGTTTACCACTTTGGTGAAACCCACAAGCTCGGGAATGGTGATGACAAACCTAGAAACATAATCGGGGCGAACCGGGATTCGAACCCACAATCATAGGTTTCTGGCGTGCCCAAGGGACGCAACTCTGCTGCACAGTGAATCGTGGCGCCTTAGACGACTGGGCCACCCGTGCCCCAAGAAGTAATAGGAATGTTTCATGAACAATATTAGTTAATTTCCCATTGATTTCATTTCGTAATCAACTCGTCATGAACACCAACAATGTGCCTCTTGTCTATGTCATAGTCGCCTAAGGCGCTGAAATTCCTTAAGCGTGCCAGAAAACTATGATCGTGGGTTTGAATCTAGATTCTCCTGATTATGTTTCTAGGATTGTCAAATTCGTAAACATCCAAGACCTGCATCACTTCGGGCTTTCCTCCCATGTCAAACTGACACGCCGTGATAAGACAGGAATACTGTTCAAATCGGTGTGGAACCAAACTCACCCACTCACTCATAATGTTTTACTGGCTGGCTTACTGACTTGTATTGAGGTGTTACCAAAATACTGCTTTTTATTCCAGATGAAACCATGCAAGCTGTTGCACAGAGGTCATGTACCATATTCAGTCATCGTGCGGACGAAGCGCAGGCCAAGTGGTGTGTACAAGATAGCCTACAAGTGGGAAACTATCTATGTCAGTTCGCCAACAAGCAATATCATCAAGGAGCTTCGGAAACAGTTCAGTGGTGATGGCAAGTAGGAGATAGTAAAGTTCTTGCTGAATCTTCCCAAGGAGGAACTTGAGCTGGTGTCAGTGTTCTGGCTTAATGAGAGCATACACGTCCAACACTGTGGAAGGTCCTACCTGGAATGTATTAGAGACCTGCAGGGAAAGAAACCAATGCTTAACGACATACAACTGATTCTCTGCTCGATGACAAATGCCAGTGTGACAGAAGATCCAGACAGATATAGCCCTTTAGATGATCATAGTGCACCTACATTCCGCTTGATGCCGAGAAAGAGACCTGCGTGTGATGATGGAGAGAAATCACAGTTTCATACCGATGCAAAGAAAATAAAGTATGATCAACATGGACAACTGTCAAGGCATCTTCCGACAAAGAGTCCCAAGGACACAGTGCCGAGTACAGTAATGAACTTGAATATGAAAATAACTGAGATGTCACTGAGCAATGTTTCTACAATACCAGCCTTGGCCGTCTCATCCGGACGAAGATCTCAACCAATACGACCTTCTGAAGATAAGTCAATGAACCTTCAAAACTTTCATGAAAATCAGACAACCCATGATGTTCTTCAGCAGTTAGGTATTTCTCCCCGGTCACCAGAATTTGAAGCCAGGACCGAAAATGATAATATTGGGAAAGTGACTGGACATGCTGTACCAACGAACATCATTAGAAAAGATAAAAGAGTAGATGCGACACTTTCAACTGTCACTAAAGAGTACCAACCTGCCTGTCCTACCACAATACAGGTAAATAAATATTCCCCAAAGAAGCTACAACGACAGAGCATCAGAAGAAAATGTAAATCTCCCAGTAAAGAGACATTAAGAGATCACTCAACGGTTCTAGGGAAACATTCACAGACAGGATCCCCTTGTTTCGAACCATCCTCTGCAGAGAAGGGCCAGAAACACACTGTCGGTTCTGCACATTCTCAACACACAAAAATAACACCTCGATATGAGCTTATGCAGCCTGAGAAGAGAACGAGGGGCAATGTCTATTCAGATCAAGAACAGAAAGTATCAACAACAAGTGGAAATGACCCTACTAAGAACAAGAAAATGACTCCAGTGTCTTCCGAATCAATTTCCAATAACAGTTTTGCAAACAAACCGTCTGTGATCACGCCTAATGCTGTAAACCAGAAACCAGAACTAAATGTGTCCAAACTGTTGGAGAGAATGTTAAAGGCTGCACCAACCCAACAGAACCCACCAAACTTTCTTGGTCAGACAAAAACGCCTGGTGAAGGTAGAAGCTGTAAAACCAAGAATCCACAGTACAAAGGCCGAGGCTCCCATACTGGAAAGACTTTGGTTTGTGAGTCCATTGTCTCCAGTACGCAAACATATTCTTCAATCCAACACTCTCAGACAAAAGTTAGAAACAAAACATCCGGAGAAACACGTAAAATCAGGGCACGACAATTGCTTAAGAAAGGCACAGATTCAACGCAAGGTGTTGGGGTATTCTCAGTGCTCAAGACCTTTGGCTCGAAAGTTTTGAATATGATGAACCCATTTGTAACTCCAAACGATGGTCAGTAGGGTTGCAAACGCTCAAACAACACTGAGCTTATACACTGCTTTGAACATGAGTTCAGTTGATGCGCGGCAGCAGCCCAAACTGATGTACTCTGTCGGACAAAAGAGAGTATTCATCCGAGGCTGATGATGAATAAAACAAACAAGATATGGTCATTCTATGGTGATGTATTTGATACAGGTATCACAGTAAACTGTTGTGTTTTAGACCTTACGTTTGCAGTGTTGCAGCGACTGTTTTCCGCCTTGTAACGTTTTGATAACGTTTGGCATTTTTTGTCATCTCCAATTTTCAAGTGTATCCTTTCTTTTGCCCGGTCACAGACATACACACTTACCACTGAAAACCCACCTTCACTCGTATTGTGCTGACAAACATAATCAGGTGAATATTGGAATCGAGGCATCTTGATGCAGCTCTGAACAGTCGGGGGGCACGGTTGTCTGAGGCGCCGCGATTCGCCGTGCAGAGTTGCGTCCCTTGGGCTGGCTGGAAACCTATGATTGTGGGTTCGAATCCCGGTTCGCCCCGATAATGTTTCTAGGTTTGTCAGCACCCGTGCTCCTGGGTTTCACCGAAGTGGTAAACGTCTGAGACCTGCATCACTTCGGGCTTTCCTCCAACATTAAGCTGACACGCCGCGATATAACTGAAATAATGTTAAAAGCGGCGTTAAACCCAACTCACTCACTCACTCACTCTGAACAGTCAGTACATGGCGGACGCTTTAGTAAGCCGTACACACCCCATCAAACCACCACATACACTTTCTTTGTAAATGCAAAATACGCCGGACAAGTTTGGATCATCTGCCGAAACAGATTCCACCAGGTGTAAAAGGCAAAAAATTGTTTTTACTTCAAGAACCGTGCGTATTTCATGACTTCGCTTATGACCTCATCCTTTGGGGGCACGGGTGGCCCAGTCGTCTAAGGCGCCGCGATTCGCTGTGCATATTGGGTCCCTTGGGCACTCCAGAAACCTATGATTGAGGGTTCGAATCCCGGTTCGCCCCAATTATGTTTCTAGGTTTGTCAGCACCATACCCGTGTTCGTGGGTTTCACCGAAGTGGTAAACGTCTTAGACCTGCATCACTTCGGGCTTTCCTCCCACATTAAGCTGACACGCCGCAATATAACTGGAATACTGTTAAAAGCGGCGTTAAACTCAACTCACTTACTCTCATCCTTTCTGACAAACTTGTTATATCCCTGATTGTGTTTTGCGGAAGTGTCAGTGTTCGGGGTGGTCGCCCTTCAAAATGGGTGACATGAGACGTTGACGCCTGTTGTATTGTTTTGTTATATATGTGTCCTGAATTGACTTCTATTATTTCATCTTGTATCAAGGACACTTAATACCTTAACGAATCGCAATTATATATCAATGAAATATCTCATATATTCAAGGTCACTGGTGAGCCCTCATCGGGCAGGTTATGCTGTTGCGAAGACTCGCGATGATTATAACTGGGACTGAACCGACAGCATTCAAAAGATGCGGCCTTTTTATACAGCCAGTTGTGATAATTGTCAATTGATATCAAGTTATATTTTCAAGGTCTTGTTTTCTTGCATAAAATGAATTCTTAAGTGTACAGTGATCATCAATTGATGTGTATGGTTTCGTAAGAGAGGAGCAAATAGTTAACTTAATTTTGCTCCATGTTTAGAACTGACTTCAACATTTCTTTTGCGTTTATGGAACGACAATTTCGGGGTGCACACTGTGTAAATCCGTATAGTGGTAAATGTTAGATCGTCTGGGGAAACTTCCAAGTCAGGAGTGGTTGGTACATCAGACATGCCTTCACAAGGGGGTATAAAGTCGACGCCAAAGGTGTTTGAAGACGGCAAACGACATCATGGAGATTCTGATGGACCAATGTGGAACCAGAGAGTCCTGAGAACAGGCATTCGTTGCAGGCGAAAAAACGTCGATTATCGATACCCCTGATGGAGGCTAGTGATCTATCGAAACACGTTTATGTTGTTTCTTTTTTCAGTGTTAATGCCCCAATATGGATTCCGTATTTAATCAAAGTTGTTTGTTATATTGTTTCTTCAGCATTTATTTGCTGTGTACTGTATACTAGTGTTGACTATAAGTAATGATATCTTGTAAAAGGCGATTGGTTAATTACAAGCACAGAAACCCATTTCCATATGCTATGAAATCTGTCACAAATTTGAAGATCTCCTTATAGCAGGGACGTTGGTTTCCAAGTAACCCTCGGTTCAACTATGAGGCATGTTTCCCTATCTTCTCGGCACCTTCCGTGGTTTTCTTTTGTTTCTGAAAATATGTTCACGGCTGTAAATACCACTTCAAATGATTCCATGTACAGTCTAGTATAATCCTAGTAAAGAATATAGTACTATGTATGTTTATAGGTATGTGTTTAAAAGTAACATCTGATAGTGTTGGTGTATCTCTGCAGTGGTGAATATTTGTTTTAAGCGAATCGTATTTTTTCTTAACATACAAAACATAATATTATTGAAAATAGTTAAGTACCATGAAGAATAATGTTTGTTGGAATCTTACAAGAAAATCATATGGACAAATAATTGTTTCGAAATAACAGCATACTGAATCGCTAAATATTACATCGTCCATTATATACACAAAACTGTAAATTTGTTTCACAATCTAAGACCCCGTTCATATGCACATGTATTTTACATAGGTATGTAAAATAATATTCTATGAAAGTTTGTTCTGTCAGCAAACTACATGTATGTATCATATGCTATGAAATGTATGAAAATGCTGGTATTATTTGTAGCTGGTGGTATACATGTATACTGAGTTTTACCTTTTATCACGTTATGTTTTCAGTAATTTAAAGAATAAAAAATTATCAACTATTTTATAAGTCTTTGAAATCCATGCTCCAGAGACTACACATGTGTCTGTTGATGCTCCAGAGACTTCACGTGTGTCTATTGGTGCTCCAGAGACTACACATGTGTCTGTTGATGCTCGAGTGACTACATATATGTCTGTTGATGCCCCAGAGACTACACATGTGTCTGTTGATGCTCCAGAGTCTACACGTGTGTCTGTTGATGCTCCAGTGACTACACATGTCTGTTGATGCTCAAGAGACTACACATATGTCTGTTGATGCTCCAGTCAATACACATATGTCTGTTGATGCTCCAGAGACTACACATGTGTCTGTTGATGCTCCAGTGCCTACACATGTGTCTGTTGATGCTCCAGTGCCTACACATGTGTCTGTTGGTGCTCCAGAGACTACACATGTGTCTGTTGATGCTCCAGTGCCTACACATGTGTCTGTTGATGCTCCAGTGCCTACACATGTGTCTATTGATGCTCTCCAGAGACTACACATGTATCTGTTGATGCTCCAGTGACTACACATGTGTCTGTTGATGCTCCAGAGACTACACATATGTATGTTGATGCTCGAGAGACAACACATGTGTCTGTTGATGCTCCAGAGACTACACATGTGTCTGTTGATGCTCCAGAGACTACACATGTGTCTGTTGATGCTCCAGTGACTACACATGTGTCTGTTGATGCTCCAGTGGCTACACATGTGTCTGTTGGTGCTCCAGAGACTACACATGTGTCTGTTGATGCTCCAGTGCCTACACATGTGTCTGTTGATGCTCCAGTGCCTACACATGTGTCTATTGATGCTCTCCAGAGACTACACATGTATCTGTTGATGCTCCAGTGACTACACATATGTCTGTTGATGCTCCAGAGACTACACATATGTATGTTGATGCTCGAGAGACAACACATGTGTCTGTTGATGCTCCAGAGACTACACATGTGTCTGTTGATGCTCCAGAGACTACACATGTGTCTGTTGATGCTCCAGTGACTACACATGTGTCTGTTGATGCTCCAGTGCCTACACATGTGTCTGTTGATGCTCCAGAGACTACACATATGTCTGTTGATGCTCCAGAGACTACACATGTGTCTGTTGATGCTCTAGTGACTACACATGTGTCTGTTGATGCTCCAGTGCCTACACATGTGTCTGTTGATGCTCCAGAGACTACACATATGTCTGTTGATGCTCCAGTGACTACACATGTGTCTGTTGATGCTCCAGTGACTACACATGTGTCTGTTGATGCTCCAGTGCCTACACATGTGTCTGTTGATGCTCCAGAGACTACACATATGTCTGTTGATGCTCCAGTGACTACACATGTGTCTGTTGATGCGCCAGAGACTACACATATGTCTGTTGATGCTCCAGAGACTACACATGTGTCTGTTGATGCTCCAGAGACATCACATATGTCTGTTGATGCTCCAGTGACTACACATATATCTGTTGATGTTCCAGAGACTACACATATGTCTGTTGATGCTCCAGACATTACACATATTTGGTCTTGATACTCCAGAGACTACACAAGTGTCTATTGATGCTCTCCAGAGACTACACATGTGTCTGTTGATACTCCAGTGACTACACATGTCTGTTGATGCTCAAGAGACTACACATATGTCTGTTGATGCTCCAGAGACTACACATGTGACTGTTGATGCTCCAGAGACTACACATGTGTCTGTTGATGCTCCAGTGACTACACATATGTCTGTTGATGCTCCAGAGACTACACATATGTCTGTTGATGCTCCAGAGACTACCCATGTGACTGTTGAAGCTCCAGAGACTACACATGTGTCTGTTGATGCTCCAGTGACTACACATATGTCTGTTGATGCTCCAGAGACTAAACATATGTCTGTTGAAGCTCCAGAGACTACACATGTGTCTGTTGATGCTCAAGAGACTACACATATGTCTGTTGATGCTCCAGTGACTACACATATGTCTGTTGATGCTCAAGAGACTACACATATGTCTGTTGATGCTCCAGAGACTACACATGTGTCTGTTGATGCTCAAGTGACTACACATGTGTCTGTTGATGCTCCAGAGACTACACATATGTCTGTTGATGCTCCAGAGACTACACATATGACTGTTGATGCTCCAGAGACTACACATGTGTCTGTTGATGCTCCAGTGACTACACATATGTCTGTTGATGCTCCAGAGACTACACATATGTCTGTTGATGCCCCAGAGACTACACATATGTCTGTTGAAGCTCCAGAGACTACACATGTGTCTGTTGATGCTCCAGAGACTGCACATATGTATTTTGATGCTCCAGAGACTACACGTGTGTCTGTTGAAGCTCCAGAGACTACACATGTGTCTGTTGATGCTCCAGAGACTGCACATATGTCTGTTGATGTTCCAGTGACTACACATATGTCTGTTGATGCTCCAGAGACTACACATATGTCTGTTGATGCTCCAGAGACTACACATGTGTCTGTTGATGCTCCAGAGACTACACATATGTCTGTTGAAGCTCCAGAGACTACACATGTGACTGTTGATGCTCCAGAGACTACACATATGTCTGTTGAAGCTCCAGAGACTACACATATGTCTGTTGATGCTCAAGAGACTACACATGTGTCTGTTGATGCTCCAGAGAATACACATATGTCTGTTGATGCTCAAGAGACTACACATGTGTCTGTTGATGCTCCAGAGACTCCACATGTGTCTGTTGAAGCTCCAGAGACTACACATGTGTCTGTTGATGCTCCAGAGACTGCACATGTGTCTGTTGATGCTCCAGAGACTACACATGTGTCTGTTGATGCTCAAGAGACTACACATGTGTCTGTTGGTGCTCCAGAGACTACACATATGTCTGTTGAAGCTCCAGAGACTACACATGTGCCTGTTGATTCTCCAGAGATTGCACATGTGTCTGTTGATGCTCCAGAGACTACACATATGTCTGTTGATGCTCCAGAGACTACACATATGTCTGTTGATGCTTCAGAGACTACACATGTGTCTGTTGAAGCTCCAGAGACTACACATGTGTCTGCTGAAGCTCCAGAGACTACACATATGTCTGTTGATGCTCCAGTAAATTCACATATGTCTGTTGATGCTCCAGAGACTACACACGTGTCTGTTGGTGCTCCAGACTACACACGTGTCTGTAGATGCTCCAGAGACTACACATGCATGTATACCTATGTCTGGGTGTATAAGTTCGATAAGTTATGTATTTCTCCTCCAGACTTTGTGTTCTGGTGGCTTTATATTTCATGGCCTTGCTCCGACAATACATTTGTGACACACATCACCCCAGGACAAGCCGAACGTGGACTCGTGTCCTTTCTCGAATGATTCCGTGATGGACAAATCATGAGAATCTGTAGAAACCGGTAATAGAATCAACGAGCCCCAAAGGGTCGAGTTGATTCTTCTTCCGGAATGAACAGATTCGAGTGATTGTTTTCCGACTTAAATCATGGTATGGTTGATATAATTTCTCTATTTTGCATAATGTTTTTGCTTTTCATCTTTAGGTTTAAATATTGGCGTATAAACCCTGAGAACAACTTCAAATAAGAATGATAACTATATTTATGTTTGAGTCCAGTTGTACTCATAAAGTGTTACAGTTGTACTGACATCTTCTTGTTGTGAAAACGATGCAACCTCTCTATAAAAAGAAACATTTTGTTATAGAATAGAGCCAGGTACTATCTTTTAACGTCTTTAGGTATGGCGCGAGCGGGGATCGAGCCGTCTCAAATGTTTTTTTTTGTGTACATAGTGTGCGGAGCCTCGTAACGTTTTGATGATGTTTGTAATGTTTTGGTCAAGTCCACGTTTGCAGTGTATCCTTTCTTTTGCCCGGCAGTTTGTGTTAGTCTAGGGAGAGCCAAGCTTAAGGTATATCACTATATGTTTGCCCAGCCTAAGTAAGGGTAGCCACGTTTAGCTAGCTATCAATCCTTGGCAGAGGATCTCAATTTTGTTCTTTGGTCACAAAAATATTGGTTGATCCAGAAAGTTCTTTCTTAGAGAATTTCCAATTAACTTGTCCTGTAGCAGATTCAAACAAAGACCTGCATCGCAAATATTAGATTCTGACGCGCACTTACATAACGCACACGCAGGTAAATACATGTACGCATTCACACATACATACACGCACATAAACACGCCATACATGTTATTTCAAAGATATGTCAAGGTGAGTCCAACTAAACTATACACATGAGTGAGATAGGATCAAGACCTATATCACTCCGGGTTTTCCTCCCACATCAAGCTGACACACCGTGATAAAACTGGAATACTGTTCAAAGCTGCATGAAACCCAACATTCACTCTTCTTCATAACCACAGCACATTTGCATAGCATATACTCAAAGGATAATGTAGCTTTGGTCATATATACCCACAGCAGGACATAAATAATAATAAAAATAATATTAATAAACTTGTATTGTGCACTTTTGCACTCATTTACTTGCCTGATGATCTTTTTGTGAAGCATATCAAGACTCATGATGAAAACAAGGCATTCCACAGTTTTCTTAAACGAGCTAAGTATGTAGGACATAATCTCAATGTCACTGTTGATTTTGTTGATTGTTCTGTACTACTGGGCGGTACAGAAATTAGTGTGAACAAAGCGAAGTGCCATATCAAAATCAGTTTTTCAAGGAGAGGCTATCTGAACGACCGCTGCATCGAGTTTATGTGCAATGTGAGTGAGTGAGTGAATATGGTTTTACGCCGCTTTTAGCAATATTCCAGCAATATCACGCTTTAACCACTAGGCTACCCGACCGCCCCTATGTGCAATGTGTTGAGAAGTCCTTCGCTTGGATGAAGGCGGCTGGCGGCTGGCCTGAAAAGTGAAACAGAAGGCTTTCTGTTTGCTGCTCAAGACCAGTCACTTCCCACTCGAAACCGTCAATGTGTAATTTTGCATCAAAATGTAAATATACTCAACAACAAAAGTTCCTGTGACACCAATATTTTAGTGTATTTTTCAAACAAGTAAAGTTTGGTTTTCAATATTGTAGTACATGTATGGAATCATGTCATAAAAACGCAACTGCTACAAAAAAGCATGCATTCCATGCAAAAGTTGACTTTTATGCAAGCCCCATGCATTTCACTACCCAAGAATGGGTATAAAAACATGTGCGTTAACGGGATTCCATATGCATTGTTTGGCATCGTGCTGACAACAACCACTCAGAAAAACAACAAAATTACGCAATTATTCAACATTACGAAATGCCACGCCTGTCCAAAAATGAGCGTCTGCGAGCCATTTGTATGCTTGAAGCAGGATCGAGTCAACGTGATGTTGTAAGACAATTTAACATCCACAGAAACACCATTTGGTGTTTATGGCAACGTTGGCAACAGACGAATGCAGTCAGATACCATCCTCGGAGTGGCAGGCCACGCGTAACCAATAATCGACAAGACAACTGGATTCGAACAACACACCTACGGAATCGATTCCAGCCAGCAACAGTGACTGCAAGAAGCATCTCTGGCCTTCGAAGAATATCTTCACAAACCGTACGTCGTCGCCTCAGATGTGCAGGGATTGTCGCAAGAAGACCCGCCAGACGTCCCATTTTGACGGGAAACCTCCGTAAAGCTCGTCTACAGTGGTGCAGACAGCGTCTACGTTGGACGGCCATGCAGTGGGGACAAGTTCTATTCACTGACGAGTCTCGTTTTCCCCTCAGCCACAGCGATGGACGGATTCGAGTGTACCGACGTCGAGGTGAACGTTACGTCAATCATTGTGTCATGGAAGTAGATCGGTTCGGGGGCGGCAGCGTTATGGTATGGGGTGGGATTACAGCAGGACAGAGGACCCGTTTGATAGTGGTAGAGGGAAATCTCAATGGACGGTGCTACCGCGACGAGATCATCGGCCCTGTTGTTCTACCGTTTTTGCGTCGTCATGGCCCAGGCATTACCTATAAACATGACAACGCCCGGCCTCATATTGCTCAACTTGTTCAGGATTCTCTTCAACAAAAACAACGTGAATGTCATCCCCTGTTCGGCTCGCTCCCCTGATCTCTCACCAATCGAGCACATGTGGGATGAGATGGATCGACGTCAACCACGTGTTCCACAGACACTCCAGGAACTTCGAAACATGCTCCAGCAGATATGGACAGATATCCCACAGGACTTTGTGCGACGCCTGGTCCATTCCATGAGACGAAGATGTGTTGCTTGCATCGAAACCAGAGGTGGACACACACGCTATTGATTTGTAAATTGACATTTTGGCATGTTCATGGTGGGTTTTTTTATGAAATCACGCATTTTCGCAATGTTTGTGGTTTTGATACACCCATGGTACCACCCGGAATATGTAGAGGGCGGGTCATAGAAAAGGATGAATACAAAATTCTTTGGAATAGGTCCGTTCACAGCCTCAGACGTATCCAAGCCAACAAACCTGATCTTGTCTTTTTTGATAAATCCAATCATTAATCATTTCTATCATTGACGTTTCTGACTCTTTTGACACTAATGTGATTGACAAGATTCAGGAAAAACATGGCAAATATGCGTACCTCGCTTTCGGAATGTCACGTTTGCATCCCAAGTACCAAGTTGTCCGACTCGGGTTTGCTACCAGGAATACAGCCCTTCTTACAATCTGGATAATGCAGAAGGCTGCAGTGTTGGGGAGTCTGAGTGGGTTTGACAAGGCAGCGCTTCATGGGAGGAGTCCCATTCGCAATCTGGGCTGCGTGTCGAGGGGGCAAGGGCCTTGAGCTGATGATGAGCTTAACCAGCCTGACTGTTCCAGGATCACCCAAACTCTCTTTTCTGCATTTTTCATCACATGTCTTGACTGACTAGTGAAGCGTGATATTATCTAAATGCATATTTCGGTCAAAGAGTAAGTCACGCCCTGATTTTATCCCTTTTAAATTACTGGACACGTAAAGCCATATTGAAAACCCATTTGTATGCTCTTTACTCAAAATGTAATGACGTTTAGAGTGTAGTAGTCGGATTCAACATAAACATATATATCCCGTTTTTGGTTATATTATATATTTTGACATTTGCATTTTCGGGTGTGTAAATACCATCCTCTGTCGGATTGTGGAAGCGATATTTTGGCATGTATGCTTCTTCATTTGATGACATCATACTTTCAAATCATTCGAATTTCATTTATTTTATTTTGCCGAAAACATTAAAAGATGCAGATGTCACAAAAAAGGTTTTGTTCACAACCACGAGGTTTAGATAGCTGAACCTTTGAGAGCATGATAATGACAAACGAAAAATTCAAGGCATAATGAAATGCTTTAACTTCGGTAGACACAGGCGATGTTGCAAAAACAAGTTTTTTCTCTACTTTGCTTAGAAATATTCAAAGAAGAGAGCAAGAATAGTGGAGTCATAAAAGTGTAAAAATTGGTTTCCCTGTGAACATGCGGCATGAGTTCGGGAATTGTTTTGCCTACATAGTTGGATCAATAGTACATGCATTGCTTTGCTGATATAGTTTGCTCATGAGTGAAGGAACTGTTTTGCCTATATAGCTGTGTCGTGAGTGCAGAAACTTCATTGTCCATATTAGGTCATGAGGGCAGTATTTGACCCCTAGATGTCGTGGCAGAGCAGGAGCTGCTGAAGAGTCAATCTAATGTTTGTTTGTTTGTTTGTTTAACGCCGCACTCAGCAAAATTCCAGCTATATGGCGGCGGTCTGTAAATAATAGCGTATGGGCCAGACAATCCAGTGATTGACATCATGAACATCGATCCATGCAAATGAGATAGGATGACATGTATCAACCAAGTCAGCGACTCTGACCATCCAATCTCGTTAGTCGCCTCTTATGACAAGCATAGTCACTTTTTACGGCAAGCATGTGTTGCTGAAGACCTATTCTACCCCGGATCTGTCGATCTCATGATCCACGGTACTGGCTTTCCCATGCTCCAGTACAAGTACACATTGTTCCGCCTTGCTTTCCTATTCATGTTTGTGGGGCGGTAGGGTAGCCTAGTGGTTAAAGCGTTCGCTCGTCACGCCGAAGACCCGGGTTCGATTCCCGACATGGGTACAATGTGTGTAGCCCATTTCTGGTGTCCCTCGCCGTGATATTGCTGGAATATTGCTAAAAACTGCGTAAAACCATACTCACTCACTCACGAATTATGTTTGTCTTTTTCGCTGTCGAGGTATGAGGCTACTGTAATTTCAGCAACAGTGCCCCCAGGAATAAAGATGACAGTCTCTGAGCAAATTTTATTTGAATATAAGTTTGAAGGAAATATTTTTTATAAAACAAGTTATGATAAGACCATGTCTTTTCTGTAAAATATGATTATGAGAACAAAAAAACATATGCAAAGTGCAAAAGTTAATGTCAAACATATACTAGTCTAAAGTATAAACATATAAAAACAGTGTACTGTGCACAGGAAGGCAGTAAATACCTCGGATGCGATTGTCTAGCAACCTGTACTTATTATGCTGCCTGAGACGTCATGATAACGATAATGATTAAGTCAAATGTAAATCGTTTACGTCAATATGACGGCGATCGTAGATAACCGATTCTGAACCAGATAAACCGTTGATTGATATTTTAAGTCCCACGTACGCCTTCGGGATTATTCCTGCTCGGGCATCTACTCATAACACATACTCACAGGCATACAGTAAACTACGGTTATAACGAACACGCTTATAACGAACTAACGGATATAACGAACTAACTTTTTAGTCCCGACTATATGCTATAGTTATGCTGTATATATGCTGATAACGAATTACGGTTATAACGAACTAAAATTGGTAGTCCCTTTGAGTTCGTTATAACCGTAGTTTACTGTAGTTCAAAAGTAGGGAAACAGTACATATTAAATTACTGGATACTCTCGTATTTCCTTTGCCTCAGGTTGTATCACAGCAAAAAAAATGCAGTTTCCGGTATCCGGATACCTGCCGGATACCACCGGACACTTACCCAAAACGCGTCCGGGTATCCGGTGGCAGATACCTTGCCGGATACCAGATCCGTGGTATCCGGCATGGACACCTCACCTGAAAGTATGCCACCTGGAATCCGGGTATCCGGCACCGGATACCTCACCGGATACCTCAATCTGGGTGTCCAAGGATCCGCACCGGATACCAAGAATCCGGCACCGGATACCTCATTCTGAGTTTCCAAAAACATGTCACAATTTGGGGGTGCATTTTGTTCAATTCAGTGTGAAACACCTAAATATATATTGGAAACTAACCATGAAAATTGAACATTGGTGAAGGTATCCGGCAGGTATCCGGATGCAATTTTTCGAGATGTCTTATTTCTGGTAAATAATGTTAGCCTGGGCATAGCAGATAGCTGTAGTAATATTCTGTGTCATTTTAGTTGGAAATATCCCTTTAAAGTTGAGATCTATGGGCATGTACTTTTGGAGAAGACAATTTTTTTCAATTTCATCTATAATTCTTTTTAGATGTTAAGCTGTTTAATGCACAAACATCAGTTCTAATACATTTATGATGATATCCTTAAATTTCATGTTCAGACTTCCAGATTATTCTGAGCGAAAGTATAAACTCATCGACTGTGTGCTCACTTGGGCCTTTGGTCCTAGTGAGATGATAATATGATTATTTGTAAAGGTACAAGTACTTGTTATGAGCATACCAGCTTCATTTAAGTTTGAAACACAATATGCCTCACTCTGAGGGTGACATGTACCAGATTTCATCACACTACAGAGAGCTGTTCCTCAGTTACTGAACATTTTTACTGAAAGACATTGAAAGCTAATTTGACCTTCAATATCAGTTGCGACTATTTCAAAAACAATTGTAAAGCGCTTCATTCAGTGTAATATTGACAAACATATGACAATGATATACAACTATATGTATAAGAGTTATTTAAACTTCTGCAGGAAAAGGCACATTAGAGAACAAGAGTCATCACAAAGATGACATATCCCCCCGGCAGCTGTCTGTAAAGTAACCACTAGTGCAATTCTGTATGTAATGAGTCAACAGTTGAATGTTCTTTAAGAAGCATACATTGTTTACCCAAAAAAGATCCACCATGGTCGCATCCATATGAATGCCAAGTTTCGATCAAATACATTGAATGTTTTTCGAATTCTGCCCCAGAAATGAACCTCATCCCCAATTGAGTCTATGTCCAACTTCATTCCATAAAAAAATAAAAATTAGAAAAATCCCAAATTTGAAAGGCACCACTTCAGTATGTGCATGATAGCTTTGCCAAGTTTCGATCAAATACACTGAATGGTTTTCGAATTCTGCCCCGGAAACGAACCCCATCCCCAATTGAGTCTATGTCCAACTTCATTCCATAAAAATTTAAAAAAATAAAAATTAGAAAAATCCCAAAATATCAAAAGGCACCACTTCAGTATGTGCCTGATAAGAGTTGCCAAGTTTCGATCAAATACACTGAATGGTTTGGGAATCCTGCCCCGGAAAAGGAAATGATTACGGACGGACAGACGGACAGACAGGCTGATCACTATATCCCCCGTATTATATGCCGGGGGATAAAAAGTCAGTGTATGACCTTTTGCCAACTTCTATCCCTGCCCTAAGGAAGAGTTTGGCCATTAACAATTTTTTTGTCTGGCTGTGACATTGACCTTTGACATAGCAGATCAATGTGTTATTCCAAAGATGTCCAAGCAATGCATGGTTTTATACGATAACTGTGGCTATCAAACTGAGGCAAAATATTGGAAAATCCCCATTTACACAGCTGGCTAAAGAAACAAACAACAAACAAATTATTAATTTCTTTAATTTATATGCATATATCACACATTGAACAGTGTTCACATAATGGTTCCTGATGCAGTATGCACTTTCCTCCTATTCTTCAATACTCATAACAGAGCGGGATAACTGTTCGCTTGAAAGCATCAGCAGACCATGCTCACCAGTTCAGAGTTACTTGCCCTCAAACATCCTTTTCCTTCTATATTGCCATGGAAAAACAGGAACCAGGATGAGGGGAGGCCAGATGGGCTCTATCCCTGTTGCATTGTGTTAGTAGAATTGTGAACATTCTATTTGGTGTTTTGGTCCACATTTATAGACAAGTAGTCGCAAACATCATTCCTTTCAAGTGATTACCACATGGCCAAAGACAATAATTTCTTCAACGTCCTTGAAGGGTCCCACTCCGACTTGGCATTGGGTGGTCTTCTCACATTAGCCTGACCACCCTTTGTGAGTGTGTCCCAGTGCCAATTGGCATATAACTTCTCGGTAGGCTCCCATTGAAATAACAGGACTCTCCTCATCGCTGTCTGCCAATCACTTCGGATATCTGGAAGGGTCCTTCTAGACTGTCAACCTGTCATCCGGGTATCTCAAGCTGGACTTCAGTTTCTGCAAAATTATGTATAAAGATTGTAGCAAAAGAAAAGAATTGTTGCAACATGTACTTACAGATAAAAGGCAGCAAATTCACTTAATTTATCATCTTTGAGTTTTGTTATATACCAAACATTTGAGATATATATTGTTCCATGCTGATGAGTTGAAACAATCATTAACTGACATCTCTTAAAAATGTTCCTAGCAACCTATGCTTGCCATACAAGCCAAAGTAATAGATGAGGTAGCAAGTGGGCTCATTGAAAGCTCGTAATCGTACCCAATAACGTGGGATGTTGTCCATAACAGTCATCATCGGTGCGTCTGGATTGAGCTCATAACATTAATCTCTGGTTTGTCTAGTTGAGAAGTGAGATTTGATTAATCTATAATCCTTGTCATTTAGCCGAACTATTGCTGGATGTGGTGTTAAATGAGTGAATTGGGTTTAACGCCTCTTTGAACAGTATTCCAGTTATATCACGGCATGTAAGCTTGATGTGGGAAGAAAGCCCGAAGTGATGCAGGTCTTACATGTTTACCACTTTGATGAAACCCACAAGCAAGTGTATGATGCTACCCTCGATTCAAACCCACGACCATCGGTTTCTGTCAAGCCCAAGAGATGCAACTATGCACAGCAAGTTGTAGTGCCTTTGATAATTAGGCCATCCATGCCAACAGGTGATAAAGAACAAGCAAACTGAAGAAATATTTGCAGAATAGCTACATGAACATGATGAACCAAACAGAATAATTTCAAATATTTACCACTCACTGCTACTCTTCTCTTGTTCCTCATTGCTTCCCTTTTTCCATTGATGCCGTGCAGATGACTGACTCATTCATTCATCCAGACATTCTGCAAACATAAGTAGCATTCACATTACAGAAATGTCCAAACTGTACATGCTGTACATTGAATTCAATTGAAAAGGCCCCAGTTGAGTTTCCAACTTAGAACTGTCCTTATTAAAATATTTCATCCCAAACATTCAGAGATAAAACATAACCCCATATTTAACAACTGTCAAACAATTATTTGACAACAAAGCCAGGGTCATTCAACATACACTTTACATAAGGAATCACTTGTTGCAAAAAGGATCCTCGCCAAGGTCAGAGTCATTCCATGAAATATTGAATGATTAAGTTATGAAGCTTATACAAAACAAGGACATAACAGTGTAATTATAACAATATCCTAAGCGTAAAAAAAAATAAAGTCTTTGGTGGCCATTATTGTAAATTATAATCTGTATGAGCATCCCACGAAAGTTTAGAGTTAATAATCGTTCCTAGATCTTGATATTTTTCTTCATTATCTATAAAAAAGCGGATCTAATTTGGATCATCTTGTTTTGACCACAAATCCATTACGCCCCTTATGCTAACAAACAGTTGACCATAATACTAAAAAAAGGACCCTTGGCGTTTACGGTAAAGTATGTAGAGCAGGAAAATATCTACATCAATCCGTTCCATAAGATCTCTGCACAGAAATCATAAGGCCTCGAAGCCCTGCTACGTACCTGGCAATGCCAATCGCCTTTCCAAATACTGTTGACTTCCGCGTTGTGGATGGCTGAGAGGAACTTCGGCCGGCATTTCCGTGGTGGAGGTGAATGAGAACAATGTATCGATACACGAGGTAAGCTTATCGTAATCAAGCATCACAGTGTATATCGATACACGAGGTTTGTTTACATCCATGTTCTAAAATGGCGCCCTGGACCGTAGGGGAATATGGGTAAAATGGCTTGTTCCGGGTTAACACTAAGCTGGGCCCCGTCTCTAATATCACATTATTGTTTGGCGCAAGTTGACGACGCGCATAGGGAGCCGGGAACCAGGTTAACACGACATAAGCTGGTTCCCGGCTCTCTATGCGCGTCGTCAACTTGCGCCAAGTTATATTAGAGACGAGGCCCAGCTTATACACTGAACACGATCGGTCATTTCGTCAAAACTGGCCAAATATTGAGATTGCAGCTGAGGTCATGCTGGCAGCTGAAGTGACACATTAAGGTAAGGAATATGTGAATGTTACAATGATCACGTATTAAAGTAATTTACCACATGTAAGCCTGTCACATGTGACACATTAACTTTTATAGCCAACATGTAAGTAAATGTATAATTATATTTTTATATGACAAGTAGCCTGTCTATCATATGTTAGTATTTGCTTATGTATATAATGTAGAAATATGTTTACTTTAACTGGATAATTTGTATGCTAATGTGACTCACTGTCTTATTTCATATACTCCCTGTACTCTGTGAGAATGATTAATAGCCTCAACATATTTTTCCAGATGTGAAGAATCAAGAACAGCTTTAATAACAGGGAAGTTTTGCATCAGAGATCATCGTGAAGTGGAAGATAAGACATTTTAAGGGTATGAACATTTTCACTTGAACTAGTTGAACAATAACCATGATGACAACTTTATCATGGGGGAATTTTTGGTGGTGGGGTAGCCTAGCGGTTGAAGCGTTCACTCTTTGTGCTGAAGAACCAGGTTTGATTCCTGCCACATAGCTGCGATATTGCTGAGTGTGGCGTTAAACATCAAACAAAGCTAACAGCCGCATACTTACTCACGTGGGGATTCCAGGTTGAAGTTAGTCCCTATCAACATGATCAACCTATGCTAGTTGTGAGAGATAACTTAATGGATCGGGTGATCAGGCTCCCTGACTTGGTTGATCCATGTCATTGTATCCCAATTGTGTGGATCGATGCTCATGATGTCAATCACTGGATAGACTGGTCCAGACTTGATTATTTACAGACCGCCGTCATATAGCTGGAATATGGCTGAGTGCAGAGTTAAACAACAAACACCAACATGATTCTACAACCTGCTCTTGTGGATACCATTTTGAAGATCCTTCACATAACTTCTTTTCTGGTCTTAACTATTGCAATATGTTCTACTACATGTGTTTTAAACATATATTTTTTTTATAGTGAACTGGATTTGCAAACAAGCCGATGGCTTATCTAAATGATGCTGAAATACAAAATAAGTATTAATAAAATACTTATTCTATACCATTGCAAACTATCAGTTGAGCAATAATGTAATCATCTGATTTTAAGTAGATAATGAAGGAGAAGTCCATATTGATTAAATCTACCAGATTCTGAGATAAATGCACGTATTGATTGATTTATTTCAATGTTTTCCTGTACATAATTTTCAACAATTCCATATAAAGCTTTCTTATATCATATCCATGCTGTATAATAATACCTATTATTTCTAATAATAGCATAATTTGGACACACAAATAAGTAATGAATGGTATTTTTATAACAGGTCCCACACATGCGGGATAGGTCATTTGACATGAATCAGTTTTATGTGAATTTAAATCACTACAAGCTGATCTGAGTCATGAAAGGATATGCCTTCGATTCGGTGAAAATGGAAATGCTAAAACATCTCCCAATATTAACCATGCTATTACAGAATTTGTTCACTTGTTTTTGTATGTAAAATATTTTTGAACGATTACATCCATCTAATGATTGTTTGTATGTGTGATATGCCAGTAGAGGTATATGTGTACAAGCATGTGCATACACGTAAAAAAATTATGTTTGTTTGGCTAGGTACCAGTATATGAATAGGTTGTTTTGTGCGACTTGTATATTAGCATCATCATAGTTTCAACAGACAGTTTATGTATATCAAATGTTAAATGTCTTTGTAGGGAGAATTGCATATCAAAACTGTCATTATTTTATTACTTATGAGTAGAACTTTTTAAGTATCTGGCATGATACATTTCCTTGGTCCACAGACACATGTTACCAGTAAACTGACTTGATAAGTAGCATAACAGTCAGTGTGGTTGGAAACTAACTAAGCCGTCACTACTCAATTAAGTTATTAACAGACAATTGCAAGTGATAATACCGACCTGACACTAATTGCCCTGTTAATCCCTAATCCACCATGAGTTGACATTGAGCTCATCTTGCTCATGCTAATGAGCTGTTGTGAGCGTAACGAGATGATAAACATCAAAGGTGGGGCAGGCTTTGATCAAGTGTTCTGTAGAAGAGATTATGTCACTTGTTTAATGTTTATTTAGGATTAGCTACATCCCTTGATGCGACCAAGACCATACTTGAGATTATCAGACAGTTTGTCTGGATACAACCTGATGTCTCAACTGTACTTATTGGATTCTGCCTTGTAGCAAACTATGTGTGTGACAAGGACTTTGACCACTCTGTGCAGATGCATAACAATGCATTATGAACTTGGGGTATGATTCAATTATGTCACACAAGTCAAAGATAGGTTCCACTGTATTAAGAAACAGACGATAGATGCAATACTGTGTAATTTTATAACAATCAAATGAGTATTCAAATAGGAATACACATATATTTACAATTACCCTTGAAAAGTTCCAAAACCAAATAGAACTACTTAAATTATGATTACACTTGACCAATATATTTGGCAGTTTTTGCCGTTATTGTAAATCTTAATTAAAGATAGGATAAATGATAAAAATATGATAATGCATATCACACACAAGTGTGTATTATACGCAAATAAATAAGTCTTGTATAAATAGATTAATTGGAAAGGGTGCTAATTGGGATTGTTCACTAGCCAATATATTAGCAAATATTCCCATGGGCGCTTATTAGAGCGAGGCGCTTATTACGTCAAATACTTTAGTTCTGTTTTTATGTATAAGAACCTATTTTATGCAATTTGCATTGCCTTGTTTACCTTTCCTTATGTTTTGATGTAATGCAAACATTTGAGAAAAAATCAGGTGAGCCTGCCTTATGGCACTACAGGAATTGTTTTCAGAAGATCAATTACAATTTTGTATTTTCTGTAAAATTTACTGTTTGCTATGGCTTTTTTACATTGGTTAACATGGTTTGGTTAACAGTTGCTTGATAAATTGTCATTACCTTACTCATTGAGAAACCAACTTTTTACCCTTTGTCAATATATGTGTGTTTCTTATATTTTTAATAACATGCTTTTAAAGATGTTATAAATTGTTTCAGGCACCTGAATTTCACAATGACACCAGATCAGACAAGTCATACAAAGGACTCTCCGGATGATGAATAATCCTCCCCAGAACAACTAACAGGTTCACCTCAGAAAGTGATGATTCTGAATGAATAATGCCACATCAGTGTGATTCTGTAGGTTGTTTTATTACGACATTAATCAAGTCTAAAGGAATTAATACCACAGCAGTGAGACTGTTTATGTGGTGTACACTGAAGCTGACTATACAAATCTGAATGACTTTTGTGGTTTACTGCACAAACATAATTGACTTTAGATATTCTTCTACCTTGAAATTCTTGTGAGATTTGACTAATTTGTTTATTTAGAAAATGGCATTGAAGCATCTGTTTCTGTTTTTGAATGTTCTTGCAAACACCTCTGGTTACTGAACCAATGAAATGTCATAAAATCAATAAATATGATTTTTTATCTTAACAAATTTTTTGTTTTGCTTCTTTAAAGAAATATGATATTGATCATTCATAACGTAGGTGCTAACATATATCAAATATACTAATGCCCTGAATGTTTTCCTACAATTAATACAGCTCACTGAACAAAGTTTTTAGTTCCATGTCAGTAGAAAAGTTACATTGATATTTTTATGTACCAGTACTTTATTAGGTGTTTTCTGTGGATGCCATTAGTCTTATGCACCCATTTGGGTTAATGATATTCTGTTTCGAACTTCAATGAAACTCGTCTGTCAAGATGTAACAAGTATTGATACAATTCCAAAATAAACTTTTAATCTCATCAGGAACAAAGGCCCAAGTGAGCACATAGCCAATGACTTTCATTTTTTTGTCAGAGTGAGTATGGTGTTATGCCACTTTATGAGCAAAATTCAAACAATATCATGATGGGTGACACCAAGCAATGTACCGATGTGGTGAATCGAATGCTTCAACCACTAGGCTAGAACAAACGGGGAATATGAAGATGAAATGTAAGGATACCATCATACCAGGACTGAATGCTTTTCATTTAATACGCTGAACATCTAAATTGAAATATATATGAACTTGAAAAATGTTTTCACCAAAAGTACATGCCCATAGATCTCAACTTCAAGGGGATATTTACAACTAAAATAGCACAGCATATTACTACAGCTATCTGCTATGCCCAGGCTAACATTATTTACTAGGAGAAAGACATCTCGAAAAATTGCATCCGGATACCTGCCGGATACCTGCCGGATACCTGCCGGATACCTTCAGCAATGTTCAATTTTCATGGTTAGTTTCCAATATATTTTTAGGTGTTTCACACTTAATTGAACAAAATGCACCCCCCAAATTGTGACATGTTTTTGGAAACTCAGAATGAGGTATCCGGTGCCGGATCCCTGGACACCCAGATTGAGGTATCCGGTGAGGTATCCGGTGCCGGATACCCGGATTCCAGGTGACATACTTTCCGGTGAGGTGTCCATGCCGGATACCACAGATCTGGTATCCGGCAAGGTATCTGCCACCGGATACCCGGACGCGTTTTGGGTAAGTGTCCGGTGGTATCCGGCAGGTATCCGGATACCGGAAACTGCATTTTTTTTGCTGTGTATCATATCTAAATATGATGAGTGAGCGACTTAACATTTTACATCGCATCGGCAATATTGCGATGAAAACAAGTTAATTATTTGATAATACCTATCGACAAAGGACAGTAAAACAGTATGCCACTGGCAACCAAAGCTAGAGCACCTTACTGGGGATCACACAAAATATGATGAGGTGATTCTAATTCACATTCTGCCCAGCATTATAATGTTCTTATCACAAGATATGTAGAAATGTCTTGTAAATAGAGCTTTGAAAGGTAAAGGAACTTTGAGATGTGACATTTTCCTTCACCCAAATACATGTTCAAACATCATAATCTTCTGTTATACCCTGAGTGGTTTGTTGCATACTGGGGAGTTGGGATTTTACCTAAAAATATATTTTCCCAGAAAATCCTTAAAACCACAATTATGCTACAGACTGTTGAGATAAAGAGACATACAGCTACAAAGACGATGCCAGGAGTAGAAAGGTTTCAAACTAAACACTACAATTAGTGGTCAGTTGAAACACGAGAAACATTTTGATTCTAATGGAGTGAAAATTTTGTCTTGAGATCCAAGAGGACCTTCCTTGGATCCTTGCTTTGCAGATTTGAAACACAATGTCGATACGAAAGCTTTTTCCTGCCTTCTCTGCACGTTTGGCAGTGTGGGTCGTCATCCATGTGTGTCAGCCAAACGATTCGGACATGCTTCTCTTTCAAATTGTTGGGTAAACTTTTCAAATACTTGCTGATGTCTTGTTGGCTTCCACCAGTAAAGATACCACGAAGGTTAGTTAATAGGGGCGTCTTCTTTGGCTCCCCAACATAAATTATTTTTCCCTTCCATAGGATTGTAAACACGCCGCGTTGAGTTTTTGTAAGTTTCTCTTGAAGATGATAATATGTGACGCCAGCATCCACAAATAACGTCTTACAACGTTTCTGAAACATTAAAGTTAAATTTTAAAAGTGCAGCTGATAGCAACCTGTTCAATCAAGTCAATTTCATCCCCCATTCCATAGGTTTGTGGTGTAACAACAAATAACCTACGTATGCACGTGCTTATGTTCAAAGCCTCGGTCGCAGCTAAGATAGTTATCATGTTCTCCATCCATTACTGATGCTTACAGAATATAAACCATACAGAAAAGGTTACATTAAAATGAAACCTCACGAATGACAAACTAACTTCTAAAACTTTCTAAGTTAACGGGTTGAAATGATACCTGGATTACTGTACGTGATGTACCCTGGTGATTTCGTGAGCCAGTAGGCGACTCATTTCGCCTGGAGGTACTTGGCTGGGCTCTTCTCGACGGACCGCGTGGTGGTCGGTCATCACTCCGCCCCGAAGATCCTGCCCCCTCCTCCCCTGGTTCTATCTTGATGATGAGTTCAGGTCGAGGTTCCACCCTCTCATGATGAGCCGCCGGACACCCGCAATATGTACAGTTGTGTCTGAGGACAGGCTGGGAATACTGAGGACAGTCCTCGGGGCAGTCTCGACACTTACCCCGAACAACTCCGTGCTTGTCTCGGTTGATGTCCGTGAACGTTGCCATGTCTGAAACGTGACCAAATACAATAGGTTTTGCTATTTGTTAGACATCACGACTCGAAGTCGTACAGAAAAAAAAAAGTTTTAAAAAAGCCGCCATCATGTAGCTGGACTATAGCTGGGCTGAATGCAGCTTTATACAACAAATAACATTAATACTTAAATTTACCTTAAACAATATTGTCATTTAGAAATGTAACCGAGTAAAATGCTGTTTCAACCAGTCAGCAATATTATGGCGATAACGGCCTGTGGCCTGTTCCCAATCATGAATGAGTGAGTGAGTGAGTATGGCTTTACGACGCTTTTAGCAATATTCCAGCAATATCACGGCGGGGGACACCTGAAATGGGCTTCACACATTGTACTCATGTCGGGAATCGAACCCGGGTCTTCGGCGTGACGAGCGAACGCTTTAACCACTAGGCTACCCGACCGCCCCGTTCCCAATCATGCCAGGTCCGGACAAACTAATGGACGACAGCACGCATAATGAATCACACAATATGACTGCCATGACGAAATCACCAATGTTACACAATATAACACATTTCGTAAGTGTATGTGTTCGAGACAGGTTATTGTTTTGGTCACTTATTATTATATATAAAATAAATCTTTTAAACCAATACAAATGGTCTGTCGTTCGCTCATCACGTTGAAGCTCTTTGTTCGATTCCCCACATGGGTACAATGTGTGGAGCCTATGTCTGGTGTCTATCGCCGTGATATTGCTAAAAGCGACGTTAAACTCAATTCACTCACTCACTCACTTTCATGGGCTGCCTGGCTATATTAATAACCAAACTTGTCAGTAAACGTGACGACAACCCTTCTGATGCCATGTCAAATATATGACCTCAAAAATAAAGAAGTTAATCTTCCTTTTGACGATATCTTTATTCAGCTCAACCAAGTCATATGAAAATAATAGGTGAGACAAAGAAACAGTAATTAACCACAACTTATGCAAATGAGAATACATTTGCCCTATTCAAATTCAAAATGTTCGCAAAGTATCCTTTACTCCGATTTTTCGATTTCATGAGTATCCATTTTGTGATCATCTGGGCCAGATTCAGAACAAGAACCGACTCGCTTTGGTCGCGCGATGAAGGCATGGCCCTGCATGTTGTACATTGGCTTTCTTCCTTCCATTCTTTCAAAACACTTAAGGTAGCTACAATTACAGGCATGTTTGATGTTAATATCAAGCCAAAACACTGTTATAAATTCCTCTTTGTATTCTTCGTGTAGGGTGCTTAGATATGCTCCAATGTGTTGTTTGTCCATTCCTTTGAAATGTCTCCTCAGTGCTCTTCTGATTGATGCACTTTCGGCATTGCCCACATAGATTGTCCGACCATTCTCGGCAATTTTGTATGAGCCATTTAGTGCCTATCTACGTTCTCCCACCCCTGTCACTCACACTGTCGCCGATACCAACAAGTGAGGTGAGGTGGGTTTAACGTCGCGTCCAAGATTATTGCACTTATATAGCGACGTGCATGCACGCGTGTGTGTGTGTGTGTGTGTGTGGCTGGTTGTACTGGTCCGGACTGATGCCGATTTATAGTGCAAGCTCACTGAGATACCATGCCGCAGTTTAACATGAATACCCCACTCAGACACAGCATACTTACTCCGAGCCGACCAGTCCTTGTTTTAGCCCCTTAATGCCGAGCGCCAGACAGGGTAACAACAAGTTCCATCTTTTAACGATAAGAGCAATTATACATAAACACTGAATAAACATGTCTTACCTGTGTGGAACGTGAGGGGTGTATTTGGGTTCTGAAATAGGAATCTAGGATGTCTGCACACTGCGTCTCCTGCACCCGGTTGTAAGACTGTGCACCTGACCTACATATAGGCGTCAGTGTTCTGGGAAATCTACTTTCTCTTCCGTTGTGATAAATTCTTAGTAGTGCAGCCCTGCATAACGACAATTAAATCAGTCCTCAACAGAGGTATGCCGTCAACAACAGCCACCCTGTGATATAAGGGTCGAAGAGTGAGTGAGTTAAAAGTTTACGTCACATCGGCAGTATTTCAGCCATATCCTGACGAGAACAGCCCTGCATAACGACAATCAGTCCTTAACGTGTGTGTGTGTGTGTGTGTGTGTGTGTGTGTGTGTGTGTGTGTGTGTGTGTGTGTGTGTGTTTTCTACTTGCTTGAACAAGTTCGAATTAATGTCGTATAATAGTGCGCTAAATGTCAGCAATTATGAATGAGGGATTTAGAACGGATGATATATAATGTAAGGAGGAGTAATCATAGAATGATTCATCTGAGCGATTCAGTGTTATGAAACAAGCTGTATAATGTCACCGTGACCCTGATAACACACAGTCGGCCCCTGCCAGCATTCTTAGCATGCAGCTGAAACCCACACTTTTTAGGGTCAACTGTTATTGAACGTTATTTCACACGCACACTTTATTCTAGAGAGATTTTTTTACTTTTGGAATGTTGAAACTTTAATAATTGGAGTAAACACTACATTTCCGATCAGCATTGTTATTAAGTGAGACAGTGAGTTGGGTTTAACGCCGCTTTGAACAATATTCCAGTCATATCACGGCGTGTCAGCTTAATGTTGGAGGAAAGGCTGAAGTGCTGCTGGTCACAGACGTTTACCACTTTTGTCAAACGGTAATGGGTTTGGTGCTAGATAAACTAGAAACATAATTGAACACACCGGTATTCGAACCCAAAATCATAGGTTTCTGGCATACCCAAGGGACGCAACTCAACACAGCGAATTGTGGCGACTAAGACGACTGGGTCACCCGTGCCCCCATTATTATTAATGTTTATTATGTGTTAATATGTAATGTTTATCAAGTCTTGTTTTCAGCAATATAAGTCAAGGTTGTGACTTTATTACAGTAATGAAGTAATGGGGTATCAACTGTATGGCGGCCCAGTCTTCCAACGCGCCGCAATGCGCTGTGCAGAGTAGTGGGTCTTTGGAGCGTATCGTTCATGATCGTTTGTTCGAATCCCGTGGTCGTGGACTGCACTAAACGTTTAAGACCTGCATCACTTCGGGCTTTACTACGACTCGTTGGAACGCCATGAAATAACTGAAATATTGTTCAAAGCAGCGTTAAAGCAGACTCACTCACCCACTTGCTCAATACATTTATGTACACTTTCCATTTCAGCACAGTCATGAATAACCGTGGTGTGTTGCCTGGGACGAATGACTCTGGAAAGCCACAGGTGCATCTTCTCTACAACTCACACAACATAAAGCTGTACTCACACTTCATACCAGTGTATGTCCAGCACCCATGGCCGACTAATCTGGAGCTGGTTGAACCGGAACCGAGCCAGGTCTCGACATCTCGTACGAGTTTGCACGGTTCAATCCAACAGACAAAGGTTGTTGCTCATGTTCGAAACAGCTCTGTTCCTCGAGAAAAACCAAGGGATCACACACAGAGAAATGACTGTCCGCCTCCTGCAGCACATGGGGTATTGCATTGCCAAGACGAACAGGGAACAAAGGTTGTTGCACATGTTCGAAACAGCTCTGTTCCTCGAGAAAAACCAAGAGATCACACACAGAGGAATGATTGTCCGCCTCCTGCAGCACATGGGATATTGCATTGCCAGGACGAACAGGGAACTGCTGAGACAGCACTGGGGCTGATAGCTAGTGCTTCTGATGACGTTACGTCGCAACCTGAAACAAATACCAAACAAGAGTGTGAACGTTTAAAGGACTTCCAGACACCGTGCATTAATAAAGGACAAGATATGGACACAGAGAGATCTTCGAAGACAGAGCGGCCATTGAATAGAAAACAAGACAAACAGGCTATGGTGCCAAAAACAGGCCGCATGTCGATACCCTTGATTGCCGTAAGTAGTTTTAATGAATGAAGTGGTATGGCTTTACGCCACTTTTAGCAATATTCCAGCAATATATCACGACGGGGAACAACGGAAATGGGATTCACACATTGGCCCCATATGGGGAATCGAACCGGGCCTTCGGCGTAACGAAGTAATAGGAGTGACTGAGTGAGTGAGTTGGGTTTAACGCCGACAGTTATATCGCGGCGTCTCGGCTTAATGTAGGAGGAAAGCCCGAGGTGATGCAGGTCTTAGACGTTTACCACTTCGGTGAAACCCACGAGCACGGGTATGGTGCTGACAAACCTAGAAACATAATCGGGGCGAACCGGGATTCGAACCCACAATCATAGGTTTCTGGCGTGCCCAAGGGACGCAACTCTGCTGCACAGCGGATCGCGGCGCCTTAGACGACTGGGCCACCCGTGCCCCAAGAAGTAATAGGAATGTTTCATGAACAATATTAGTTAATTTACCATTGATTTCATTTCGTAATCAACTCGTCATGAACACCAACAATGTGCCTCTTGTCTATGTCATAGTCGCCTAAGGCGCTGAAATTCCTTAAGCGTGCCAGAAAACTATGATCGTGGGTTTGAATCTAGATTCTCCTGATTATGTTCCTAGGATTGTCAAATTCGTAAACATCCAAGACCTGCATCACTTCGGGCTTTCCTCCCATGTCAAACTGACACGCCGTGATAAGACAGGAATACTGTTCAAAGCGGTGTTGAACCAAACTCACCCACTCACTCATAATGTTTTACTGGCTCGCTTACTGACTTGTATTGAGGTGTTACCAAAATACTGCTTTTTATTCCAGATGAAACCATGTAAGCTGTTGCACAGAGGTCATGTACCATACTCAGTCATCGTGCGGACGACGCGCAGGCCAAGTGGTGTGTACAAGATAGCCTACAAGTGGGAAACTATCTATGTCAGTTCGCCAACAAGCAATATCATCAAGGAGCTTCGGAAACAGTTCAGTGGTGATGGCAAGCAGGAGATAGTAAAGTTCTTGCTGAATCTTCCCAAGGAGGAACTTGAGCTGGTGTCAGTGTTCTGGCTTAATGAGAGCATACACGTCCATCACTGTGGAAGGTCCTACCTGGAATGTATTAGAGACCTGCAGGGAAAGAAACCAATGCTTAACGACATACAACCGATTCTCTGCTCGATGCCAAATGCCGGTGTGACAGTTATCAATAATGATTCTAAAACTTCAAAAGATGATAGAGAACAATCACAGCATGTATCTATCCTACCTAGCCATGCTACTGAAGATCCAGACAGATATAGCCCTTTAGATGATCATAGTGCACCTACATTCCGCTTGATGCCGAGAAAGAGACCTGCGTGTGATGATGGAGAGAAATCACAGTTTCATACCGATGCAAAGAAAATAAAGTATGATCAACATGGACAACTGTCAAGGCATCTTCCGACAAAGAGTCCCAAGGACATTCCCATCTGTCGACGTCAAACAACCTTATCTTCTTCAGCCACAGTGCCGAGTACAGTAATGAACTTGAATATGAAAATAACTGAGATGTCACTGAGCAATATTTCTACAAATACAGCCTTGGCCGTGTCATCCGGACAAAGATCTCAACCAATACGAGCTTCTGAAGATAAGCCAATGAACCTTCAAAACTTTCATGAAAATCAGACAACCCATGATGTGCTTCAACAGTTAGGTATTTCTCCCCGGTCACCAGAATTTGAAGCCAGGACCAAAAATGATAATATTGGGAAAGTGACTGGACATGCTGTACCAACGAACATCATTAGAAAAGATAAAAGAGTAGATGCGACACTTTCAACTGTCACTAAAGAGTACCAACCTGCCTGTCCTTCCACAATACAGGTAAATAAATATTCCCCAAAGAAGCTACAACGACAGAGCATCAGAAGAAAATGTAAATCTCCCAGGAAAGAGACATTAAGAGATCACTCTACGGTTCTAGGGAAACATTCACAGACAGGATCCCCTTGTTTCGAACCATCCTCTGCAGAGAAGGGCCAGAAACACACTGTCGGTTCTGCACATTCTCAACACACAAAAATAACACCTCGATATGAGCTTATGCAGCCTGAGAAGAGAACGAGGGGCAATGTCTATTCAGATCAAGAACAGAGAGTATCAACAACAAGTGGAAATGACCCTACTAAGAACAAGAAAATGACTCCAGTTTCTTCCGAATCAATTTCCGATAACAGTTTTGCAAACAAACCGTCTGTGGTCACGCCTAATGCTGTAAACCAGAAACCAGAACTAAATGTGTCCAAACTGTTGGAGAGAATGTTAAAAGCTGCACCAACCCAACAGAACCCACCAAACTTTCTTGGTCAGACAAAAACGCCTGGTGAAGGTAGAGGCTGTAAAACCAAGAATCCACAGTACAAAGGCCGAGGCTCCCATACTGGAAAGACTTTGGTTTGTGAGTCCATTGTCTCCAGTACGCAAACATATTCCTCAATCCAACACTCTCAGACAAAAGTTAGAAACAAAACATCCGGAGAAACACGTAAAATCAGGGCACGACAATTGCTTACGAAAGGCACAGATTCAACGCAAGGTGTTGGGGTATTCTCAGTGCTCAAGACCTTTGGCTCGAAAGTTTTGAATATGATGAACCCATTTGTAACTTCAAACGATGGTCAGTAGGGTTGCAAACGCTCAAACAACACTGAGCTTATACACTGCTTTAAACATGAGTGCAGTTGATGCGCGGCAGCAGCCCAAACTGATGTACTCTGTCGGACAAAAGAAAGTATTCACCCGAGGTTGATGATGAATAAAACAAACAGGAAATGGTCATTCGATGGTGATGTGTTTGATACAGGTATCACAGTAAACTGTTGTGTTTTAGACCTTACGTCTGCAGTGCCGCTATTCGCTGTGCAGATTGGGTCCCTTGGGCACTCCAGAAACCTATGATTGAGGTTTCGAATCCCGGTTCGCCCCAATTATGTTTCTAGGTTTGTCAGCACCATACCCGTGTTCGTTGGTTTCACCGAAGTGATAAACGTCTGAGACCTGCATCACTTCGGGCTTTCCTCCCACATTAAGCTGACACGCCGCAATATAACTGGAATACTGTTAAAAGCGGCGTTAAACTCAACTCACTTACTCTCATCCTTTCTGACAAACTTGTTATATCCCTGATTGTGTTTTGCGGAAGTGTCAGTACTAGTGTTCGGGGTGGTCGCCCTTCAAAATGGGTAACAAGAGACGTTGACGCCTGTTGTATTGTTTTGTTATATATGTGTCCTGAATTGACTTCTATTATTTCATCTTGTATCAAGTACAATTAATACCTTAACGAATCGCAATTATATATCAATGAAATATCTCATATATTCAAGGTCACTGGTGAGTCCTCATCGGGCAGGTTATGCTTTTGCGAAGACTCGCGATGATTATAACTGGGACTGAACCGACAGCATTCAAAAGATGCGGCCTTTTTATACAGCCAGTTGTGATATTTGTCAATTGATATCAAGTTATATTTTCAAGGTCTTGTTTTCTTGCATAAAATGAATTCTTAAGTGTACAGTGATCATCAATTCAGTTTATGTGTATGGTTTCGTAAGAGAGGGGCAAATAGTTAACTTAATTTTGCTCCATGTTTAGAACTGACTTCAACATTTCTTTTGCGTTTATGGAACGACAATTTCGGGGTGCACACTGTGTAAATCCGTATAGTGGTAAATGTTAGATCGTCTGGGGAAACTTCCAAGTCAGGAGTGGTTGGTACATCAGACATGTCTTCACAAGGGGGTATAAAGTCGACGCCAAAGGTGTTTGAAGACGGCAAACGACATCATGGAGATTCTGATGGACCAATGTGGAACCAGAGAGTCCTGAGAACAGGCATTCGTTGCAGGCGAAAAAACGTCCATTATCGATACCCCTGATGGAGGCTAGTGATCTATCGACGTACGTTTATGTTGTTCATTTTTCATTGTTAATGCCCCAATATGGATTCCGTATTTAATCAAAGTTGTTTGTTACATTGTTTCTTCAGCATATATTTGCTGTGTACTGTATACTAGTGTTGACTATAAGTAATGATATCTTGTAATAGGCGATTGGCTAATTACAAGCACAGAAACCCATTTCCATATGCTATGAAATCTGTCACAAATTTGAAGATCTCCTTATAGCAGGGACGTTGGTTTCCTAGTAACTCTCGGTTCAACTATGAAGCATGTTTCCCTATCTTCTCGGCACCTTCCGCGGTTTTCTTTTGTTTCTGAAAATATGTTCACGGCTGTAAATACCACTTCAAATGATTCCGTGTACAGTCTAGTATAATCCTTGTAAAGAATATAGTACTATGTATGTGTATAGGTATGTGTTTAAAAGTAACATCTGATAGTGTTGGTGTATCTCTGCAGTGGTGGATATTTGTTTTAAGCGAAGCGTATTCTTTTCTCAGCATACAAAACATAATATTATTGAAAATAGTTAAGTACCATGAAGAATATTGTTTGTTGGAATCTTACAAGAAAATCATATGGACAAACAATTGTTTCGAAATAACAGCATACTGAATCGCTAAATATTACATCGTCCATTATATACACAAAACTGTAAATTTGTTTCACAATCTAAGACCCCGTTCATATGCACATGTATTTTACATAGGTATGTAAAATAATATTCTATGAAAGTTTGTTCTGTCAGCAAACTACATGTATGTATCATATGCTATGAAATGTATGAAAATGCTGGTATTATTTGTAGCTGGTGGTATACATGTATACTGAGTTTTACCTTTTATCACGTTATGTTTTCAGTAATTTACAGAATAAAAAGTTATCAACTATTTTATAAGTCTTTGAAATCCATGCTCCAGAGACTACACATGTGTCTGTTGATGCTCCAGAGACTTCACGTGTGTCTATTGGTGCTTCAGAGACTACACATTTGTCTGTTGGTGCTCCAGAGACTACACATGTGTCTGTTGATGCTCCAGTGACTTCACGTGTGTCTATTGGTGCTCCAGAGACTACACATTTGTCTGTTGGTGCTCCAGAGACTACACATGTGTCTGTTGATGCTCCAGTGACTACACATATGTCTGTTGATGCCCCAGAGACTACACATGTGTCTGTTGATGCTCCAGAGACTACACGTGTGTCTGTTGATGCTCCAGTGACTACACATATGTCTGTTGATGCTCAAGAGACTACACATGTGTCTGTTGATGCTCCAGAGACTACACATGTTTCTGTTGATGCTCCAGAGACTTAACGTGTGTCTATTGGTGCTCCAGAGACTACACATGTGTATGTTGATGCTCCAGAGACTACACATATGTCTGTTGAAGCTCCAGAGACTACACATGTGTCTGTTGAAGCTCCAGAGACTACACATATGTCTGTTGATGCTCCAGTAAATTCACATATGTCTGTTGATGCTCCAGAGACTACACACGTGTCTGTTGGTGCTCCAGACTACACACGTGTCTGTAGATGCTCCAGAGACTACACATGCATGTATACCTATGTCTGGGTGTATAAGTTCGATAAGTTATGTATTTCTCCTCCAGACTTTGTGTTCTGGTGGCTTTATATTTCATGGCCTTGCTCCGACAATACATTTGTGACACACATCACCCCAGGACAAGCCGAACGTGGACTCGTGTCCTTTCTCGAATGATTCCGTGATGGACAAATCATGAGAATCTGTAGAAACCGGTAATAGAATCAACGAGCCCCAAAGGGTCAAGTTGATTCTACTTCCGGAATGAACAGAGTCGAGTGATTGTTTTCCGACTTAAATCATGGTATGGTTGATATAATTTCTCTATTTTGCATAATGTTTTTGCTTTTCATCTTTAGAGTTTAAATATTGGCGTATAAACCCTGAGAACAACTTCTAATAAGAATGATAACTATATTTATATCTATATTAGTTGTACTCATAAAGTGTTACATCTTCTTGTTGTGAAAACGACGCAACCTCTCTATAAAAAAAAACATTTTGTTATAGAATGGAGCCAGGTACTATCTTTTAACGTCTTTAGGTGTGGCGCGAGCGGGGATCGAGCCGTCTCAAATGTTTTTTTTTGTGTACATGGTGTGCGGAGCCTTGTAACGTTTTGATGATGTTTGTAATGTTTTGGTCAAGTCCACGTTTGCAGTGTATCCTTTCTTTTGCCCGGCAGTTTGTGTTAGTCTAGGGAGAGCCAAGCTTAAGGTATATCACTATATGTTTGCCCAGCCTAAGTAAGGGTAGCCACGTTTAGCTAGCTATCAATCCTTGGCAGAGGATCTCAATTTTGTTCTTTGGTCACATAAATATTGGTTGATCCAGAAAGTTCTTTCTTAGAGAATTTCCGATTAACTTGTCCTGTAGCAGAGTCAAACAAAGACCTGCATTGCGAATATTAGATTCTGACGCGCACTTACATAACGCAGACGCAGGTAAATACATGTACGCATTCACACATACATACACGCACATAAACACGCCATACATGTTATTTCAAAGATATGTCAAGGTGAGTCCAACTAAACTATACACATGAGTGAGATAGGATCAAGACCTATATCACTCCGGGTTTTCCTCCCACGTCAAGCTGACACACCGTGATAAAACTGGAATACTGTTCAAAGCGGCATGAAACCCAACATTCACTCTTCTTCATAACCACAGCGCATTTCCATAGCATATTCTCAAAGGATAATGTAGCTTTGGTCATATATACCCACAGCAGGACATAAATAATAATAAAAATAATATTAATAAACTTGTATTGTGCACTTTTGCACTCATTTACTTGCCTGATGATCTTTTTGTGAAGCATATCAAGACTCATGATGAAAACAAGGCATTCCACAGTTTTCTTAAACGAGCTAAGTATGTAGGACATAATCTCAATGTTACTGTTTATTTTGTTGATTGTTCTGTACTACTGGGCGGTACAGAAATTAGTGTGAACCAAGCGAAGTGCCATATCAAAATCAGTTTTTCAAGGAGAGGCTATCTGAACGACCACTGCATCGAGTTTATGTGCAATGTGAGTGAGTGAGTGAGTGAATATGGTTTTACGCCGCTTTTAGCAATATTCCAGCAATATCACGCTTTAACCACTAGGCTACCCGACCGCCCCTATGTGCAATGTGTTGAGAAGTCCTTCGCTTGGATGAAGGCGGCTGGCGGCTGGCCTGAAAAGTGAAACAGAAGGCTTTCTGTTTGCTGCTCAAGACCAGTCACTTCCCACTCGAAACCGTCAATGTGTGATTTTGCATCAAAATGTAAATATACTCAACAACAAAAGTTCCTGTGACACCAATATTTTAGTGTATTTTTCAAACAAGTAAAGTTTGGTTTTCAATGTTGTAGTACATGTATGGAATCATGTCATAAAAACGCAACTGCTACAAAAAAGCATGCATTCCATGCAAAAGTTGACTTTTATGCAAGCCACATGCATTTCACTACCCAAGAATGGGTATAAAAACATGTGCGTTAACGGGATTCCATATGCATTGTTTGGCATCGTGCTGACAACAACCACTCAGAAAAACAACAAAATTACGCAATTATTCAACATTACGAAATGCCACGCCTGTCCCAAAATGAGCGTCTGCGAGCCATTGGTATGCTTGAAGCAGGATCGAGTCAACGTGATGTTGTAAGACAATTTAACATCCACAGAAACACCATTTGGTGTTTATGGCAACGTTGGCAACAGACGAATGCAGTCAGATACCATCCTCGGAGTGGCAGGCCACGCGTAACCAATAATCGACAAGACAACTGGATTCGAACAACACACCTACGAAATCGATTCCAGCCAGCAACAGTGACTGCAAGAAGCATCTCTGGCCTTCGAAGAATATCTTCACAAACCGTACGTCGTCGCCTCAGATGTGCAGGGATTGTCGCAAGAAGACCCGCCAGACGTCCCATTTTGACGGGAAACTCCGTCAAGCTCGTCTACAGTGGTGCAGACAGCGTCTACGTTGGACGGCCATGCAGTGGGGACAAGTTCTTTTCACTGACGAGTCTCGTTTTCCCCTCAGCCACAGCGATGGACGGATTCGAGTGTACCGACGTCGAGGTGAACGTTACGTCAATCATTGTGTCATGGAAGAAGATCGGTTCGGGGGCGGCAGCGTTATGGTATGGGGTGTGATTACAGCAGGACAGAGGACCCGTTTGATAGTGGTAGAGGGAAATCTCAATGGACGGTGCTACCACGACGAGATCATCGGCCCTGTTGTTCTACCGTTTTTACGTCGTCATGGCCCAGGCATTACCTATAAACATGACAACGCCCGGCCTCATATTGCTCAACTTGTTCAGGATTCTCTTCAACAAAAACAACGTGAATGTCATCCCCTGTTCGGCTCGCTCCCCTGATCTCTCACCAATCGAGCACATGTGGGATGAGATGGATCGACGTCAACCACGTGTTCCACAGACACTCCAGGAACTTCGAAACATGCTCCAGCAGATATGGACAGATATCCCACAGGACTTTGTGCGACGCCTGGTCCATTCCATGAGACGAAGATGTGTTGCTTGCATCGCAACCAGAGGTAGTCACACGCGCTATTGATTTGTAAATTGACATTTTGGCATGTTCATAGTGGTTTTTTTTATGAAATCACGCATTTTCGCAATGTTTGTGGTTTTGATACACCCATGGTACCACCCGGAATATGTAGAGGGCGGGTCATAGAAAAGGATAAAAAATTCTTTGGAATAGGTCCGTTCACAGCCTCAGACGTATACAAGCCAACAAACCTGATCTTGACTTTTTTGATACATCCAATCATAAATCATTTCTATCATTGACGTTTCTGACTCTTTTGACACTAATGTGATTCAGGAAAAACATGGCAAATATGCGTACCTCGCTTTCGGAATGTCACGTTTGCATCCCAAGTACCAAGTTGTCCGACTCGGGTTTGCTACCAGGAATACAGCCCTTCTTACAATCTGGATAATGCAGAAGGCTGCAGTGTTGGGGCGTCTGAGTGGGTTTGACAAGGCAGCGCTTCATGGGAGGAGTCCCATTCGCTATCTGGGCTGCGTGTCGAGGGGGCAAGGGCCCTGAGCTGATGATGAGCTTAACCAGCCTGACTGTTCCAGGATCACCCAAACTCTCTTTTCTGCATTTTTCATCACATGTCTTGACTGACTAGTGAAGCGTGATATTATCTAAATGCATATTTCGGTCAAAGAGTAAGTCACGCCCTGATTTTATCCCTTTTAAATTACTGGACACGTGAAGCCATATTGAAAACCCATTTGTATGCTCTTTACTCAAAATGTAATGACGTTTAGAGTGTAGTAGTCGGATTCAACATAAACATATATATCCCGTTTTTGGTTATATTATATATTTTGACATTTGCATTTTCGGGTGTGTAAATACCATCCTCTGTCGGATTGTGGAAGCGATACTTTGGCATGTATGCTTCTTCATTTGATGACATCATACTTTCAAATCATTCGAATTTCATTTATTTTATTTTGCCGAAAACATTAAAAGATGCAAATGTCACCAAAAAGGTTTTGTTCACGAGAACCACGAGGTTTAGATAGTTGAACCTTTGAGAGCATGATAATGACAAACGAAAAATTCAAGGCATAATGAAATGCTTTAACTTCGGTAGACACAGGCGACAAGTTTTTTTCTCTACTTTGCTTAGAAATATTCAAAGAAGAGAGCAAGAATAGTGGAGTCATAAAAGTGTAAAAATTGGTTTCCCTGTGAACATGCGGCATGAGTTCGGGAATTGTTTTGCCTACATAGTTGGATCAATAGTACATGCATTGCTTTGCTGATATAGTTTGCTCATGAGTGAAGGAACTGTTTTGCCTATATCGCTGTGTCGTGAGTGCAGAAACTTCATTGTCCATATTAGGTCATGAGGGCAGTATTTGACCCCTAGATGTCGTGGCAGAGCAGGAGCTGCTGAAGAGTCAATCTAATGTTTGTTTGTTTGTTTGTTTAACGCCGCACTCAGCAAAATTCCAGCTATATGACGGCGGTCTGTAAATAATAGCGTATGGACCAGACAATCCAGTGATTGACATCATGAACATCGATCCATGCAAATGAGATAGGATGACATGTATCAACCAAGTCAGCGACTCTGACCATCCAATCTCGTTAGTCGCCTCTTATGACAAGCATAGTCACTTTTTACGGCAAGCATGGGTTGCTGAAGACCTATTCTACCCCGGATCTGTCGATCTCATGATCCACGGTACTGGCTTTCCCATGCTCCAGTACAAGTACACATTGTTCCGCCTTGCTTTCCTATTCATGTTTGTGGGGCGGTCGGGTAGCCTAGTGGTTAAAGCGTTCGCTCGTCACGCCGAAGACCCGGGTTCGATTCCCGACATGGGTACAATGTGTGTAGCCCATTTCTGGTGTCCCTCGCCGTGATATTGCTGGAATATTGCTAAAAACTGCGTAAAACCATACTCACTCACTCACTAATTATGTTTGTCTTTTTCGCTGTCGAGGTATGAGGCTACTGTAATTTCATCAACAGTGCCCCCAGGATTAAAGATGACACTCTCTGAGCAAATTTTATTTGAATATAAGTTTGAAAGAAATATTTTTTATAAAACAAGTTATGATAAGACCATGTCTTTTCTGTAAAATATGATTATGAGAACAAAAAAACATATGCAAAGTGCAAAAGACGTCATTATAACGATAATGATTAAGTCAAATGTAAATCGTTTACGTCAATATGACGGCGATCGTAGATAACCGATTCTGAACCAGATAAACCGTTGATTGATATTTTAAGTCCCACGTACGCCTTCGGGATTATTCCTGCTCGGGCATCTACTCATAACACAAACTCATAGGCATACAGTAAACTACGGTTATAACGAACACGCTTATAACGAACTAACGGATATAACGAACTAACTTTTTAGTCCCGACTATATGCTATAGTTATGCTGTATATATGCTGATAACGAATTACGGTTATAACGAACTAAAATTGGTAGTTCCTTTGAGTTCGTTATAACCATAGTTTACTGTAGTTCAAAAGTAGGGAAACAGTACATATTAAATTACTGGATACTCTCGTATTTCCTTTGCCTCAGGTTGTATCATATCTAAATATGATGAGTGAGCGACTTAACATTTTACATCGCATCGGCAATATTGCGATGAAAACAAGTTAATTATTTGATAATACCTATCGACAAAAGACAGTAAAACAGTATGCCACTGGCAACTAAAGCTAGAGCACCTTACTGGGGATCACACAAAATATGATGAGGTGATTCTAATTCACATTCTGCCCAGCATTATAATGTTCTTATCACAAGATATGTAGAAATGTCTTGTAAATAGAGCTTTGAAAGGTAAAGGAACTTTGAGATGTGACATTTTCCTTCACCCAAATACATGTTCAAACATCATAATCTTCTGTTATACCCTGAGTGGTTTGTTGCATACTGGGGAGTTGGGATTTTACCTACAAATATATTTTCCCAGAAAATCCTTAAAACCACAATTATGCTACAGACTGTTGAGATAAAGAGACATACAGCTACAAAGACGATGCCAGGAGTAGAAAGGTTTCAAACTAAACACTACAATTAGTGGTCAGTTGAAACACGAGAAACATTTTGATTCTAATGGAGTGAAAAATTTCTCTTGAGATCCAAGAGGACCTTCCTTGGATCCTTGCTTTGCAGATTTGAAACACAATGTCGATACGAAAGCTTTCTCTTGCCTTCTCTGCACGTTTCGCAGTGTGGGTCGTCATCCACGTGTGTCAGCCAAGCGATTCGGACATGCTTCTCTTTCAAATCGTTGGATAAACTTTTCAAATACTTGCTGATGTCTTGTTGGCTTCCACCAGTAAAGATACCACGAAGGTTAGTTAATAGGGGCGTCTTCTTTGGCTCCCCAACATAAATTATTTTTCCCTCCCACTTAATTGTGAACACGCCGCATTGAGTTTTTGTAAGTTTCTCTTGAAGATGAGAATATGTGACGCCAGCATCCACAAATAACGTCTTACAACGTTTCTGAAACATTAAAGTTAAATATTAAAAGTGCAGCTGATAGAAACCTGTTCAATCAAGTCAATTTCATCCCCCATTCCATAGGTTTGTGGTGTAACAACAAATACCGTACGTATGCACGTGCTTATGTTCAAAGCCTCGGTCGCAGCTAAGATCAAACGTTAGTTAATCATGTTCTCCATCCATCACTGATGCTTACACAATATAAGCCATATAGGAAAGGTTACATTAAAATGAAACCTCACGAATGACAAACTAACTTCTAAAACTTTCTAAAGCTAAAGAGCTAAGTTAACGGGTTGAAATAATACCTGGATTACTGTACGTGATGTATACTGGTGATGTCGTGAATCAGTGGGCGACTCATTTCGCCTGGAGGTACTTGGCTGGACTTGGGCCTTGGACCACCCGTCCGGTCTTCTCGACGGACGGCGTGGTGGTCGGTCATCACTCCGCCCCGGAGATCCTGCCCCCTCCTTCCCTGGTTCTATCTTGATGATGAGTTCAGGTCGAGGTTCCACCCTCTCATGATGAGCCGCCGGACACCCGCAATATGTACAGTTGTGTCTGAGGACAGGCTGGGAATACTGAGAACATTCCTCGGGGCAGTCTCGACACCTACCCCGTACAACTCCTCTCTTGTCTCGGTTGATGTCCGTGAACATTGCCATGTCTGAAACGTGAACAAATACAATAGGTTTTGCTATTTGTTAGACAGCTCGACTCGGAATCGTACAGAAAAAAAACAGTTTTAAAAAAGCCGCCATCATGTAGCTGGACTATAACTGGGCTGAATGCAGCTTTGAACAACAAATAACATTAATACTTAAATTTACCACAAACAATATTGTCATTTAGAAATGTAACCGAGTAAAATGCTGTTTCAACCAGTCAGCAATGTTATGGCGATAACTGCCTGTGGCCTGTTCCCAATCATGAATGAGTGAGTGAGTGAGTATGGCTTTACGCCGCTTTTAGCAATATTCCAGCAATATCACGGCCGGGGACACCAGAAATGGGCTTCGTACATTCTTCCCATGTCGGGAATCGAACCCGGGTCTTCGGCGTGACGAGCGAACGCTTTAACCACTAGGCTACCCGACCGCCCCGTTCCCAATCATGCCAGGTCAAGACAAACTAATGGACAACAGCATGCATAATGAATCACACAATATGACTGCCATGACGAAATCACCAATGTTACACAATATAACACCCTTATCCCTCACCTTTCGTAAGTGTTCGAGACAGGTTATTGTTTTGGTCACTTATTATTATATAAAAAATATCCTATCTTTTAAACCAATACAAATGGTCTGTCGTTCGCTCGTCACGTTGAAGCTCTTTGTTCGATTCCCCACATGGGTACAATGTGTGGAGCCTATTTCTGGTGTCAATCGCCGTGATATTGCTAAAAGCGACGTTTAACTCAATTCACTCACTCACTCTGATAAGCTGACTGGCTATATTAATAACCAAAAATGTCAGTAAACGTGACGACAACCCTTTTGATGCCATGTCAAATATATGACCACAATAATAACGAAGTTAATCTTCCTTTTGACGATATCTTTATTCAGCTCAACCAAGTCATATGAAAATAATAGGTGAGACAAAGAAACAGTAATTAACCACAACTTATGCAAATGAGAATACATTTGCCCTATTCAAATTCAAAATGTTCGCAAAGTATCCTTTACTCCGATTTTTTGATTTCATGAGTATCCATTTTGTGATCATCTGGGCCAGATTCAGAACAAGAACCGACTCGCTTTGGTCGCGCGATGAAGGCATGGCCCTGCATGTTGTACATTGGCTTTCTTCCTTCCATTCTTTCAAAACACTTAAGGTAGCTGCAATTACAGGCATGTTTGATGGTAATATCAAGCCAAAACACTGTTATAAATTCCTCTTTGTATTCTTCGTGTAGGGTGCTTAGATATGCTCCAATGTGTTGTTTGTCCATTCCTTTGAAATGTCTCCTCAGTGCTCTTCTGATTGATGCACTTTCGGCATTGCCCACATAGATTGTCCGACCATCCTCGGCAATTTTGTATGAGCCATTTAGTGCTTCTGAGGGTTCAGTTCCGTAGGCAAGATGGCTCATTCTAAGACGCCAGCAAGATGGTTTCTACAAACAAAGCAAACACTGTGTTTATGACCAAGACATGTTTGGGTGACTGGGCAAGATGATTCACAGTGTTGGCTCCGAATTAAGGACTCATCAACTTGAAAGGTCTTCAAAAAAGTATTCCGAAAAAAAATAGTATTTTTTTCATCATCTTCATCATCATCAAACATCATATATCCACCACCAACACCATGATCATCATCTTCAAAGTTTATCATCACACGTCGAAGCTTTATAGCTTTTGTATGATATGTCATAAAAACATCTATTACAAAGTACCAATACATACCGGTCCATTGTAAGGTGCTGGAGCTACGAACACATTGGATGCCTTTATCGGTGTCCTCTTTGTGGTACTGATCTCAGACGCTGTTCGTTTAGGAACTGGACTTAACTGTTCTTTGTCTGGCTTCGCATCTATTGATCTTGGTGCTGCAGTAGAATGACTATTACCTTCACTAGATCCGATATCTCCATCCTTTCCTGTCATTGGTGATACTCGCTTTGTGATGACTGCACCTCTATCATGGGGCTTGACGAAATGTCCATGCGCCAAGTCAGACGGTGCGCGGACTTCCCACGTCTCTTCGAAACATACGTCAGGGGCTCCTTGTTCAAACGCCTCTCCCGTGTGCATCAGACTAACATCCACCGTGGCAGCATCCATTGTGTTCTGAACAGATGATTCACCGGTCTTGCTGGTTGGTGTCCCAACAGTTGGTTGTGGTTGATATTTGACGACGTGAAGGTCCATCTCGTGGTTGCAGTGGTAACATTTCTCTCCCTCTGGTGGCTTCACGTATTCTCTACATCCACAGTGGCGACATCCTCCTCGCCCGATGAATGACATCGTCGACAAATTGCGTCTATGGATATGAACAATCTCATAATTACACCTTGCAATCAAGTAAAAAAAACAATTGAAAGCAGAGACATTGGACATACACCTTCACAAGCCAACATTTAAAGATCGCTGTATTCATCGGTCACAAAACTGCATCTTTGAAATATTCAATGGAACTTTGAAACTGTAGCATATACTGGCCTGTATTATAATAACAATAGCAACAGCAACAACAACAATTATAATAATGATGATAATAATAAACAGTAACAATATCAGTGGTATTTGAATGAAACAAAATAGGTTTATCATTACCTGTATGAATGACTGTCCAAATGTAATCGTCTTCTTTGAGGATTGAATGAAAAAGGGGGAATCGCGTCAGACTCTTACCTCGGAAAATTCCAACCGTATGACACTTAAAATCACCAATCGCTTTGAAAAAAATATATAATGACCGGTCGCTAACTCGTTTGGGGTCGAACTGAATCTTGTCCGTGAAAAACTGCACAAAACAGACTTGCTTCCCTTGCACTGATGTGTAATACAATTCGGAGACGGATCCCGAATTATGAAATAAGTGAGCAAACCACAGTTCACAATCGTTGCTGAGTGCAGCGTTAAACAACAAACATGCCACCGATTTTTAGGAAATTCGCTTCAGACGCCAACTCAGAGTTGCCTCCCCTGCATTGTCAAAGTTTATTCAATGTCTGTTTGGGGGTAACACAGAGCAATGTAAGTGGCTTCGAGGTGAGGACACCCTACTAGTGTTTCAAAAGTAAAGAGTGTCATGTAGAGAAGAAAACACATAACAGGACATGTTCACACACACTCACTCACTCACTCACTCACACACACACACACACACACACACACACACACACACACACACACACACACACACACACACACACACACACACACACACACACACACACACACACACACACACACACACACACACACCATTAATCTCCCTATGTTCTCCTACCTCTATCACTCGCACTGTCGCGGATACCAACAAACGTCGATAACAACAATTATACATAAACACTGAATAAACTTGTCTTACCTGTGTGGAACGTGAGGGGTGTGTCTGGGTGCTGATGTCGGAATCTAGGATGTCTGCACACTGCGTCTCCCGCTCCCGGCGTTATCACTGTGTATCTGACCTACATACAGGCGTCAGTGTTCTGGGAAATCTATTTTCACTTATATAAATTCTTAGTAGTGCAGCCCTGCATAACGATAACTCATTCAGTCTTCAACGGAGGTATGCCGTCAACAACAGCCACCCTGTGATATAAGGGTCGAGGAAAAAACGCTGATCGTGCGTGTATGCATGGAGATGTTGCAAGACTTGTGCTTAGTTGATGGGGGTTTTAACGTCGCATTCAAGACTATTGCGATTATCTAAAGCGACACGTATGCATATGTGCGTATGTGTGCGTGCGTGCGTGCGTGCGTGCGTGCGCTTGTACTAGTCCGGACTAATGCCGTATAATAGTGCGCTAGCCCACAGACTGCCAGTCAGGGTAACAACAAGTACCATCTTCTAACGGGATCGAACACCGACCTTCCGTCTCCGGGCAGACGCTCTATCCACCACGGAGGCAGGTGGCAAGTGTTTTGACAAACAAAAAGGGGAATATCTCACATCGCCAAGGTTAGCTGAGTATCTTATACAGATACAGGACTATACTGAGTTTAGTAACTCATAACCCGCCATTAATATAAGACATAAATAATTAATCCTCAATAGTTGTGGTTAAAAGCCTCAAAATAAAAACGAAATTATCTTGACCATATAATTTGGACAGACAAAAGTTAAAGTAATATAATTATTTCATGTTATGGTTGGGAAAACACCTATTTGTGTGCGCCACGACACACGCCCTGATACAGAGCATTAAGACTAACATCTTGTCTCTGAAATGAACATATCGTACAGAAAAACAGTTGTTCAATTATCTTAATAAAAATATAACAAAGGGGAGCCCAGAGACTCTCTTCATTTTCAGATACTGCAGTATCTAGACTTGCCAAACATTATAGACTTGCATGGGCTTTATTTGATATATTTGTATCAGGGTCTGTAAGACAGACTACAGAGCATTGTAACCCGTGGACTATTCCTGGGTAGAATAGTTCCCCAGCTCGTCGCACCGTCAGGCCAAATTATGCCCGGGTGGTAATATTGTGTGAGAAGGCTGGCGGCGTCATCGTACACCAACAGCAAGGGTCGTTGCTTATGTTTTCAACCACGGTTTGCGTGGCTCTGGCCACCGTGATTAAGCTGAAATATTGCGGACCGCAATTTAGTTTTGAGATACCCCTGATCCAGCTCATGTTTAAAGCTATGATGAAGATTCTGACCCAGAAGACGCCCTCCACAGATCACGCCTGGCCGTTGGCGAAATCAACGCGAGTCGGTGTTTGTCTTCTCTCGGTAACCCGCTGTCAACGAGTGAGTGGGTGAGTATAGTTTTACGCCGCTTTTAGCAATATTCCAGTAATATCACGGCGGGGGACACCAGAAATGGGCTTCGCACATTGTACCCATGTCGGGAATCGAACCCGGGTCTTCGGCGTGAAGAGCGAACGCTTATACCACTAGGCTACCCGACCGCCCCGCTGTCAACGAGGTTGGGGATCACGCGTATCGTTTGACATCGTTTAATATATTAACACATTGATTTTTGTTGCTATGTGTGTGAGCATTGATATTTCAATGCCCCTTCGATCGCAAAGCCAGGAAGTACATGACCAAATTTTTCGACGGAAGAACCAACAGGAAGGATTTTTAGGTCTCATAACATGGCTCCACCCAGTTGATTGCAGCATCTGTATGTGTATGTAAAGGCGTGAGTGTGTGCGTGCATACGTGCGTGTGTATGTTCATACATTTGTATCCGCGTATGTGTGTGTGTGTGCTTGGGTGTATGCATGCTTGTGTGTGTGTGTGTGTTTGTGCGTACGTGTGTTCGTGCGTGCTTGTGTTTGTGCGTGCGTGCGTGTTTGTGCGTACGTGTGTGTTCGTGCGTGCGTGTGTTTGTGCGTACGTGTGTTCGTGCGTGCCTGTGTTTGTGCGTACGTGTGTGTTCATGCGTGCGTGTGTTTGTGCGTACGTGTTTGTGCGTGCGTGTGTGTTCGTGCGTGTGTGTGTGTTCGTGCGTGCGTGTGTGTTTGCTTGTGCGTACGTTTTAAATAATCCAACTCCATATGAATACGCCCCGCTATAGGGTTTCATTTGACACCAAAATCGCCCAGCAGTGTGTAGACAGTTGGAGACATGCTATATGCCAAACCTGGACTGTCGCTACGAGACCCACGGAAACACAATAAGTGAAATTCTGGCCATGGACTTCTTCACCAATAACACCTTAGTGAAATGTGTGTATGAGACATTTGGGCACGAACTAGGCATCTCCATGGGCATCAGTTGTGTTCCCCTTCTTGCTGACCATGGCCGTTTGGAACATCAGCATATTCTGTTTCACTGTACACAGCCGCATACATTTTCCGGTCACTTGGAATTGTGCTTTGCCAGAAAATGATTCTGACGTATTACCTAAGTCTTTTTTACCACCACAAACCCGACAATTTTCTTCTCACACTGTGGGCTAACCCCTACTCAACACAATACGCATCCTACTGTAGTATACTGTTGTATACTAATCATTTTATAGATGTGATTAATCTTCTCTTCCTTTTAAAACTATTAAATGTATTATTATCGAAAATTCTTCTAAGTATGGAAGCTCTTCATATGCTGTGCCTCATGAATTTCAAACAGTATAAAATTCATGCCTGAATTTTAAACGGCTTAAAATAATTAATTCTTAAGTGTCTATTTAATATACTTCATGCAGTTCTCATACCCGACATAAAGTTCAACATTACGTTTCTACTTTTCTTTGATCACTCCACTCTAATACTTAAGTAACATAGTGCAGATCAGTCAGTGCCTTCAGCCATGACCAATGTTGTTTTAAGGTGTGTGACAAATGGGACGTGTAACTAATGGGAGGATACCCAATAGGCAGCCTATGCAATTATAGACTTGGCGACCACGAGGCGACCCGAACTTCATTCAAGCCATTAAACATAATATCTCTCACAACTTCCAAAACAATCAGGGCGGTCGGGTAGCCTAGTGGTTAAAGCGTTTGCTCGTCACGCCGAAGACCCGGGATCGATTCCCGACATGGGTACAATGTGTGAAGCCCATTTCTGGTGAAATAATGCTAAAAGCGGCGTTAAACCATACTCACTCACTCACTCATTACAAACTCTTACATTGTATCAGTTACCAAGGTGCCCAGTAGTTACCCACCGTTGACTTGAAAGTCGATCGGCCTTGCACCGAATAAATATCCCTTCATGTTAAGGTTGAATCTAATAACGATCCTTCCTTTGCCAATTTTAAGAGGTGGGCAGCGGAGTTCAAGAGGTGAAGACACGAGAGACGGTCTCGAAGATGTTTCAAGATCAAGAAGACCTTCAACTGCCACGGCTAAAGAAAACATATAAATATTTGATATGATAAGGGGGGCGGTCGGGTAGCCTAGTGGTTAAAGCGTTCGCTCGTCACGCCGAAGACCCGGGTTCGATTCCCGACATGGGTACAATGTGTGAAGCCCATTTCTGGTGTCCCCCGCCGTGATATTGCTGGAATATTGCTAAAAGCGGCGTTAAACCATACTCACTCACTCACTGATATGATAAGGGATGATTGACGACTCACCATACGCGACATAGCCAATACAATCAGCATCTCTCATAACAGAGTTAAAAACATTCTCAATGGTGAACAGTTTCAGCACGCTGGGTTCCAAGTCTTCTGAATTCTGATTAGAAACGCTTCAGGTTCATCCTCTCTAGTGAGACTTAACATCGTTTTGAAGCAGACCCAGCTCAATGAGTTGAGTGATTTGTAACCATGGACGTGTTTTGGCTTCCCCACTATCGGATTAAACAACAGTCAAAGCAGTTGAAACACTTGACGTCTCCTGACCCGTGAAGATTCCGATGTAGAATTGGTCTTCAGCAACCCATGCTTGCCGTAAAAGGCGACTATGCTTGTCGTAAAAGGCGACTAACGGGATCGGGTGGTCAGACTCGCTGACTTGGTTGATATATGTCATCGATCCCAATTGCGTGGATCGATGCTCATGATATCAATCACTGGATTGTCTGGTCCAGACTCGATTATTAACAGACCGCCGTCATATAGCTGGAATATTGCTGAGTGCGGCGTTAAACAACAAACCAACCAACCAACCTGACGTCTCCTCCGACGAAAATGGCAAAGCCTGTTCCATCAGCTGGCAAGGTGACCATGATGACTTCATTTTTCTGGTTTTCCAAAGGAGTCAAACTGATGGAGTATCTCCCGAAAGGTCAGACTATTAAAGGCCTATATTATGCTCATCTGCACAGGTAACTACGTGTGAATGGCAAGGAAAACGTCGTCATTGTAGAAAACTCACTAGAAGTGTCTGGTTCCACCAGGACAATGCAGGACAGATCGTTTTCACCAGATTTGGCCCGTCAGTTTTCCAACTCTTCCTTAAACTTGCGGAAAGTATTGCTGGAAAAATTACGTTATTTCTTCTGTGAAGGTCGTGATCTGAAAGGAGGATGTCTTCTGAACCAGTGAGATCCAGGCTTATAAAAAGAATTGCTGATAATATAATGTGGAGGAAATCATGAAAAATAATTATTAACCAATGAGTTGATGATTCACGTATTGGCATTTCTATCATCCGAGGCTCCAGTTAGACAAGTACACATTGTTCCACCTTACATTCACATTCATGTTTGGCTTCTTCATTGCAGGGGTATGAGTTATTATCTTCCTGTAATATCAGCAGCAAAACCCCAAGGAATAAATTACTGACACTTCCGCAAAACACAATCAGGGATAAAACAAGTTTGTCAGAAAGGATGAGAGTAAGTGAGTTGAGTTTAACGCCGCTTTTAACAGTATTCCAGTTATATTGCGGCGTGTCAGCTTAATGTGGGAGGAAAGCCCGAAGTGATGCAGGTCTCAGACGTTTATCACTTCGGTGAAACCAACGAACACGGGTATGGTGCTAACAAACCTAGAAACATAATTGGGGCGAACCGGGATTCGAAACCTCAATCATAGGTTTCTGGAGTGCCCAAGGGACCCAATCTGCACAGCGAATAGCGGCACTGCAGACGTAAGGTCTAAAACACAACAGTTTACTGTGATACCTGTATCAAACACATCACCATCGAATGACCATTTCCTGTTTGTTTTATTCATCATCAACCTCGGGTGAATACTTTCTTTTGTCCGACAGAGTACATCAGTTTGGGCTGCTGCCGCGCATCAACTGCACTCATGTTTAAAGCAGTGTATAAGCTCAGTGTTGTTTGAGCGTTTGCAACCCTACTGACCATCGTTTGAAGTTACAAATGGGTTCATCATATTCAAAACTTTCGAGCCAAAGATCTTGAGCACTGAGAATACCCCAACACCTTGCGTTGAATCTGTGCCTTTCGTAAGCAATTGTCGTGCCCTGATTTTACGTGTTTCTCCGGATGTTTTGTTTCTAACTTTTGTCTGAGAGTGTTGGATTGAGGAATATGTTTGCGTACTGGAGACAATGGACTCACAAACCAAAGTCTTTCCAGTATGGGAGCCTCGGCCTTTGTACTGTGGATTCTTGGTTTTACAGCCTCTACCTTCACCAGGCGTTTTTGTCTGACCAAGAAAGTTTGGTGGGTTCTGTTGGGTTGGTGCAGCTTTTAACATTCTCTCCAACAGTTTGGACACATTTAGTTCTGGTTTCTGGTTTACAGCATTAGGCGTGACCACAGACGGTTTGTTTGCAAAACTGTTATCGGAAATTGATTCGGAAGACACTGGAGTCATTTTCTTGTTCTTGGTAGGGTCATTTCCACTTGTTGTTGATACTTTCTGTTCTTGATCTGAATAGACATTGCCCCTCGTTCTCTTCTCAGGCTGCATAAGCTCATATCGAGGTGTTATTTTTGTGTGTTGAGAATGTACAGAACCGACAGTGTGTTTCTGGCCCTTCTCTGCAGAGGATGGTTCGAAACAAGGGGATCCTGTCTGTGAATGTTTCCCTAGAACCGTTGAGTGATCTCTTAATGTCTCTTTACTGGGAGATTTACATTTTCTTCTGATGCTCTGTCGTTGTAGCTTCTTTGGGGAATATTTATTTACCTGTATTGTGGAAGGACAGGCAGGTTGGTACTCTTTAGTGACAGTTGAAAGTGTCGCATCTACTCTTTTATCTTTTCTAATGATGTTCGTTGGTACAGCATGTCCAGTCACTTTCCCAATATTATCATTTTCGGTCCTGGCTTCAAATTCTGGTGACCGGGGAGAAATACCTAACTGCTGAAGCACATCATGGGTTGTCTGATTTTCATGAAAGTTTTGAAGGTTCATTGACTTATCTTCAGAAGGTCGTATTGGTTGAGATCTTCGTCCGGATGAGACGGCCAAGGCTGGTATTGTAGAAACATTGCTCAGTGACATCTCAGTTATTTTCATATTCAAGTTCATTACTGTACTCGGCACTGTGGCTGAAGAAGATAAGGTTGTTTGACGTCGACAGATGGGAATGTCCTTGGGACTCTTTGTCGGAAGATGCCTTGACAGTTGTCCATTTTGATCATACTTTATTTTCTTTGCATCGGTATGAAACTGTGATTTCTCTCCATCATCACACGCAGGTCTCTTTCTCGGCATCAAGCGGAATGTAGGTGCACTATGATCATCTAAAGGGCTATATCTGTCTGGATCTTCAGTAGCATGGCTAGGTAGGATAGATACATGCTGTGATTGTTCTCTATCATCTTTTGAAGTTTTGGATTCATTATTGATAACTGTCACACCGGCATTTGTCATTGAGCAGAGAATCGGTTGTATGTCGTTAAGCATTGGTTTCTTTCCCTGCAGGTCTCTAATACATTCCAGGTAGGACCTTCCACAGTGATGGACGTGTATGCTCTCATTAAGCCAGAACACTGACACCAGCTCAAGTTCCTCCTTGGTAAGATTCAGCAAGAACTTTACTATCTCCTGCTTGCCATCACCACTGAACTGTTTCCGAAGCTCCTTGATGATATTGCTTGTTGGCGAACTGACATAGATAGTTTCCCACTTGTAGGCTATCTTGTACACACCACTTGGCCTGCGCGTCGTCCGCACGATGACTGAGTATGGTACATGACCTCTGTGCAACAGCTTACATGGTTTCATCTGGAATAAAAAGCAGTATTTTGGTAACACCTCAATACAAGTCAGTAAGCGAGCCAGTAAAACATTATGAGTGAGTGGGTGAGTTTGGTTCAACACCGCTTTGAACAGTATTCCTGTCTTATCACGGGGTGTCAGTTTGACATGGGAGGAAAGCCCGAAGTGATGCAGGTCTTGGATGTTTACGAATTTGACAATCCTAGGAACATAATCAGGAGAATCTAGATTCAAACCCACGATCATAGTTTTCTGGCACGCTTAAGGAATTTCAGCGCCTTAGGCGACTATGACATAGACAAGAGGCACATTGTTGGTGTTCATGACGAGTTGATTACGAAATGAAATCAATGGTAAATTAACTAATATTGTTCATGAAACATTCCTATTACTTCTTGGGGCACGGGTGGCCCAGTCGTCTAAGGCGCCGCGATCCGCTGTGCAGCAGAGTTGCGTCCCTTGGGCACGCCAGAAACCTATGATTGTGGGTTCGAATCCCGGTTCGCCCCGATTATGTTTCTAGGTTTGTCAGCACCATACCCGTGCTCGTGGGTTTCACCGAAGTGGTAAACGTCTAAGACCTGCATCACCTCGGGCTTTCCTCCTACATTAAGCCGAGACGCCGCGATATAACTGTCGGCGTTAAACCCAACTCACTCACTCAGTCACTCCTATTACTTCGTTACGCCGAAGGCCCGGTTCGATTCCCCATATGGGTCCAATGTGTGAATCCCATTTCCGTTGTTCCCCGTCGTGATATATTGCTGGAATATTGCTAAAAGTGGCGTAAAGCCATACCACTTCATTCATTAAAACTACTTACGGCAATCAAGGGTATCGACATGCGGACTGTTTTTGGCACCATAGCCTGTTTGTCTTGTTTTCTATTCAATGGCCGCTCTGTCTTCGAAGATCTCTCTGTGTCCATATCTTGTCCTTTATTAATGCACGGTGTCTGGAAGTCCTTTAAACGTTCACACTCTTGTTTGGTATTTGTTTCAGGTTGCGACGTAACGTCATCAGAAGCACTAGCTATCAGCCCCAGTGCTGTCTCAGCAGTTCCCTGTTCGTCCTGGCAATGCAATACCCCATGTGCTGCAGGAGGCGGACAATCATTCCTCTGTGTGTGATCTCTTGGTTTTTCTCGAGGAACAGAGCTGTTTCGAACATGTGCAACAACCTTTGTTCCCTGTTCGTCCTGGCAATGCAATACCCCATGTGCTGCAGGAGGCGGACAGTCATTTCTCTGTGTGTGATCTCTTGGTTTTTCTCGAGGAACAGAGCTGTTTCGAACATGAGCAACAACCTTTGTCTGTTGGATTGAACCGTGCAAACTCGTACGAGATGTCGAGACCTGGCTCGGTTCCGGTTCAACCAGCTCCAGATTAGTCGGCCATGGGTGCTGGACATACACTGGTATGAAGTGTGAGTACAGCTTTATGTTGTGTGAGTTGTAGAGAGGATGCACCTGTGGCTTTCCAGAGTCATTCGTCCCAGGCAACACACCACGGTTATTCATGACTGTGCTGAAATGGAAAGTGTACATTAATGTATTGAGCGAGTGGGTGAGTGAGTCTGCTTTAACGCCGCTTTGAACAATATTTCAGTTATTTCATGGCGTTCCAACGAGTGGTAGTAAAGCCCGAAGTGATGCAGGTCTTAAACGTTTAGTGCAGTCCACGACCACGGGATTCGAACAAACGATCATGAACGATACGCTCCAAAGACCCACTACTCTGCACAGCGCATTGCGGCGCGTTGGAAGACTGGGCCGCCATACAATTGATACCCCATTACTTCATAACTGTAATAAAGTCACAACCTTGACTTATATTGCTGAAAACAAGACTTGATAAACATTACATATTAACACATAATAAACATTAATAATAATGGGGGCACGGGTGACCCAGTCGTCTTAGTCGCCACAATTCGCTGTGTTGAGTTGCGTCCCTTGGGTATGCCAGAAACCTATGATTTTGGGTTCGAATACCGGTGTGTTCAATTATGTTTCTAGTTTATCTAGCACCAAACCCATTACCGTTTGACAAAAGTGGTAAACGTCTGTGACCAGCAGCACTTCAGCCTTTCCTCCAACATTAAGCTGACACGCCGTGATATGACTGGAATATTGTTCAAAGCGGCGTTAAACCCAACTCACTGTCTCACTTAATAACAATGCTGATCGGAAATGTAGTGTTTACTACAATTATTAAAGTTTCAACATTCCAAAAGTAAAAAAATCTCTCTAGAATAAAGTGTGCGTGTGAAATAACGTTCAATAACAGTTGACCCTAAAAAGTGTGGGTTTCAGCTGCATGCTAAGAATGCTGGCAGGGGCCGACTGTGTGTTATCAGGGTCACGGTGACATTATACAGCTTGTTTCATAACACTGAATCGCTCAGATGAATCATTCTATGATTACTCCTCCTTACATTATATATCATCCGTTCTAAATCCCTCATTCATAATTGCTGACATTTAGCGCACTATTATACGACATTAATTCGAACTTGTTCAAGCAAGTAGAAACACACACACACACACACACACACACACACACACACACACACACACACACACACACACACACACACACACACACACACACACACACACACACACGTTAAGGACTGATTGTCGTTATGCAGGGCTGTTCTCGTCAGGATATGGCTGAAATACTGCCGATGTGACGTAAACTTTTAACTCACTCACTCTTCGACCCTTATATCACAGGGTGGCTGTTGTTGACGGCATACCTCTGTTGAGGACTGATTTAATTGTCGTTATGCAGGGCTGCACTACTAAGAATTTATCACAACGGAAGAGAAAGTAGATTTCCCAGAACACTGACGCCTATATGTAGGTCAGGTGCACAGTCTTACAACCGGGTGCAGGAGACGCAGTGTGCAGACATCCTAGATTCCTATTTCAGAACCCAAATACACCCCTCACGTTCCACACAGGTAAGACATGTTTATTCAGTGTTTATGTATAATTGCTCTTATCGTTAAAAGATGGAACTTGTTGTTACCCTGTCTGGCGCTCGGCATTAAGGGGCTAAAACAAGGACTGGTCGGCTCGGAGTAAGTATGCTGTGTCTGAGTGGGGTATTCATGTTAAACTGCGGCATGGTATCTCAGTGAGCTTGCACTATAAATCGGCATCAGTCCGGACCAGTACAACCAGCCACACACACACACACACACACACGCGTGCATGCACGTCGCTATATAAGTGCAATAATCTTGGACGCGACGTTAAACCCACCTCACCTCACTTGTTGGTATCGGCGACAGTGTGAGTGACAGGGGTGGGAGAACGTAGATAGGCACTAAATGGCTCATACAAAATTGCTGAGAATGGTCGGACAATCTATGTGGGCAATGCCGAAAGTGCATCAATCAGAAGAGCACTGAGGAGACATTTCAAAGGAATGGACAAACAACACATTGGAGCATATCTAAGCACCCTACACGAAGAATACAAAGAGGAATTTATAACAGTGTTTTGGCTTGATATTAACATCAAACATGCCTGTAATTGTAGCTACCTTAAGTGTTTTGAAAGAATGGAAGGAAGAAAGCCAATGTACAACATGCAGGGCCATGCCTTCATCGCGCGACCAAAGCGAGTCGGTTCTTGTTCTGAATCTGGCCCAGATGATCACAAAATGGATACTCATGAAATCGAAAAATCGGAGTAAAGGATACTTTGCGAACATTTTGAATTTGAATAGGGCAAATGTATTCTCATTTGCATAAGTTGTGGTTAATTACTGTTTCTTTGTCTCACCTATTATTTTCATATGACTTGGTTGAGCTGAATAAAGATATCGTCAAAAGGAAGATTAACTTCTTTATTTTTGAGGTCATATATTTGACATGGCATCAGAAGGGTTGTCGTCACGTTTACTGACAAGTTTGGTTATTAATATAGCCAGGCAGCCCATGAAAGTGAGTGAGTGAGTGAATTGAGTTTAACGTCGCTTTTAGCAATATCACGGCGATAGACACCAGACATAGGCTCCACACATTGTACCCATGTGGGGAATCGAACAAAGAGCTTCAACGTGACGAGCGAACGACAGACCATTTGTATTGGTTTAAAAGATTTATTTTTTATATAATAATAAGTGACCAAAACAATAACCTGTCTCGAACACATACACTTACGAAATGTGTTATATTGTGTAACATTGGTGATTTCGTCATGGCAGTCATATTGTGTGATTCATTATGCGTGCTGTCGTCCATTAGTTTGTCCGGACCTGGCATGATTGGGAACGGGGCGGTCGGGTAGCCTAGTGGTTAAAGCGTTCGCTCGTCACGCCGAAGACCCGGGTTCGATTCCCGACATGAGTACAATGTGTGAAGCCCATTTCTGGTGTCCCCCGCCGTGATATTGCTGGAATATTGCTAAAAGCGGCGTAAAGCCATACTCACTCACTCACTCATTCATGATTGGGAACAGGCCACAGGCCGTTATCGCCATAATATTGCTGACTGGTTGAAACAGCATTTTACTCGGTTACATTTCTAAATGACAATATTGTTTAGGGTAAATTTAAGTATTAATGTTATTTGTTGTATAAAGCTGCATTCAGCCCAGCTATAGTCCAGCTACATGATGGCATCTTTTTTAAAACTTTTTTTTTTTCTGTACGACTTCGAGTCGTGATGTCTAACAAACAGCAAAACCTATTGTATTTGGTCACGTTTCAGACATGGCAACGTTCACGGACATCAACCGAGACAAGCACGGAGTTGTTCGGGGTAAGTGTCGAGACTGCCCCGAGGACTGTCCTCAGTATTCCCAGCCTGTCCTCAGACACAACTGTACATATTGCGGGTGTCCGGCGGCTCATCATGAGAGGGTGGAACCTCGACCTGAACTCATCATCAAGATAGAACCAGGGGAGGAGGGGGCAGGATCTTCGGGGCGGAGTGATGACCGACCACCACGCGGTCCGTCGAGAAGAGCCCAGCCAAGTACCTCCAGGCGAAATGAGTCGCCCACTGGCTCACGAAATCACCAGGGTACATCACGTACAGTAATCCAGGTATCATTTCAACCCAGTTAACTTAGAAAGTTTTAGAAGTTAGTTTGTCATTCGTGAGGTTTCATTTTAATGTAACCTTTTCTGTATGGTTTATATTCTGTAAGCATCAGTAATGGATGGAGAACATGATAACTATCTTAGCTGCGACCGAGGCTTTGAACATAAGCACGTGCATACGTAGGTTATTTGTTGTTACACCACAAACCTATGGAATGGGGGATGAAATTGACTTGATTGAACAGGTTTCTATCAGCTGCACTTTTAAAATTTAACTTTAATGTTTCAGAAACGTTGTAAGACGTTATTTGTGGATGCTGGCGTCACATATTATCATCTTCAAGAGAAACTTACAAAAACTCAACGCGGCGTGTTTACAATCCTATGGAAGGGAAAAATAATTTATGTTGGGGAGCCAAAGAAGACGCCCCTATTAACTAACCTTCGTGGTATCTTTACTGGTGGAAGCCAACAAGACATCAGCAAGTATTTGAAAAGTTTACCCAACAATTTGAAAGAGAAGCATGTCCGAATCGCTTGGCTGACACACATGGATGACGACCCACACTGCCAAACGTGCAGAGAAGGCAGGAAAAAGCTTTCGTATCGACATTGTGTTTCAAATTTGCAAAGCAAGGATCCAAGGAAGGTCCTCTTGGATCTCAAGACAAAATTTTCACTCCATTAGAATCAAAATGTTTCTCGTGTTTCAACTGACCACTAATTGTAGTGTTTAGTTTGAAACCTTTCTACTCCTGGCATCGTCTTTGTAGCTGTATGTCTCTTTATCTCAACAGTCTGTAGCATAATTGTGGTTTTAAGGATTTTCTGGGAAAATATATTTGTAGGTAAAATCCCAACTCCCCAGTATGCAACAAACCACTCAGGGTATAACAGAAGATTATGATGTTTGAACATGTATTTGGGTGAAGGAAAATGTCACATCTCAAAGTTCCTTTACCTTTCAAAGCTCTATTTACAAGACATTTCTACATATCTTGTGATAAGAACATTATAATGCTGGGCAGAATGTGAATTAGAATCACCTCATCATATTTTGTGTGATCCCCAGTAAGGTGCTCTAGCTTTGGTTGCCAGTGGCATACTGTTTTACTGTTTTTGTCGATAGGTATTATCAAATAATTAACTTGTTTTCATCGCAATATTGCCGATGCGATGTAAAATGTTAAGTCGCTCACTCATCATATTTAGATATGATACAACCTGAGGCAAAGGAAATACGAGAGTATCCAGTAATTTAATATGTACTGTTTCCCTACTTTTGAACTACAGTAAACTACGGTTATAACGAACTCAAAGGGACTACCAATTTTAGTTCGTTATAACCGTAATTCGTTATCAGCATATATACAGCATAACTATAGCATATAGTCGGGACTAAAAAGTTAGTTCGTTATATCCGTTAGTTCGTTATAAGCGTGTTCGTTATAACCGTAGTTTACTGTATGCCTGTGAGTATGTGTTATGAGTAGATGCCCGAGCAGGAATAATCCCGAAGGCGTACGTGGGACTTAAAATATCAATCAACGGTTTATCTGGTTCAGAATCGGTTATCTACGATCGCCGTCATATTGACGTAAACGATTTACATTTGACTTAATCATTATCGTTATCATGACGTCTCAGGCAGCATAATAAGTACAGGTTGCTAGACAATCGCATCCGAGGTATTTACTGCCTTCCTGTGCACAGTACACTGTTTTTATATGTTTATACTTTAGACTAGTATATGTTTGACATTAACTTTTGCACTTTGCATATGTTTTTTTGTTCTCATAATCATATTTTACAGAAAAGACATGGTCTTATCATAACTTGTTTTATAAAAAATATTTCCTTCAAACTTATATTCAAATAAAATTTGCTCAGAGACTGTCATCTTTATTCCTGGGGGCACTGTTGCTGAAATTACAGTAGCCTCATACCTCGACAGCGAAAAAGACAAACATAATTCGTGAGTGAGTGAGTATGGTTTTACGCAGTTTTTAGCAATATTCCAGCAATATCACGGCGAGGGACACCAGAAATGGGCTACACACATTGTACCCATGTCGGGAATCGAACCCGGGTCTTCGGCGTGACGAGCGAACGCTTTAACCACTAGGCTACCCGACCGCCCCACAAACATGAATAGGAAAGCAAGGCGGAACAATGTGTACTTGTACTGGAGCATGGGAAAGCCAGTACCGTGGATCATGAGATCGACAGATCCGGGGTGGAATAGGTCTTCAGCAACCCATGCTTGCCGTAAAAAGTGACTATGCTTGTCATAAGAGGCGACTAACGAGATTGGATGGTCAGAGTCGCTGACTTGGTTGATACATGTCATCCTATCTCATTTGCGTGGATCGATGTTCATGATGTCAATCACTGGATTGTCTGGCCCATACGCTATTATTTACAGACCGCCGCCATATAACTGGAATTTTGCTGAGTGCGGCGTTAAACAAACAAACAAACAAACATTAGATTGACTCTTCAGCAGCTCCTGCTCTGCCACGACATCTAGGGGTCAAATACTGCCCTCATGACCTAATATGGACAATGAAGTTTCTGCACTCACGACACAGCTATATAGGCAAAACAGTTCCTTCACTCATGAGCAAACTATATCAGCAAAGCAATGCATGTTCTATTGATCCAACTATGTAGGCAAAACAATTCCCGAACTCATGCCGCATGTTCACAGGGAAACCAATTCATACACTTTTATGACTCCACTATTCTTGCTCTCTTCTTTGAATATTTCTAAGCAAAGTAGAGAAAAAACTTGTTTTTGCAACATCGCCTGTGTCTACCGAAGTTAAAGCATTTCATTATGCCTTGAATTTTTCGTTTGTCATTATCATGCTCTCAAAGGTTCAGCTATCTAAACCTCGTGGTTGTGAACAAAACCTTTTTTGTGACATTTGCATCTTTTAATGTTTTCGGCAAAATAAAATAAATGAAATTCGAATGATTTGAAAGTATGATGTCATCAAATGAAGAAGCATACATGCCAAAATATCGCTTCCACAATCCGACAGAGGATGGTATTTACACACCCGAAAATGCAAATGTCAAAATATATAATATAACCAAAAACGGGATATATATGTTTATGTTGAATCCGACTACTACACTCTAAACGTCATTACATTTTGAGTAAAGAGCATACAAATGGGTTTTCAATATGGCTTTACGTGTCCAGTAATTTAAAAGGGATAAAATCAGGGCGTGACTTACTCTTTGACCGAAATATGCATTTAGATAATATCACGCTTCACTAGTCAGTCAAGACATGTGATGAAAAATGCAGAAAAGAGAGTTTGGGTGATCCTGGAACAGTCAGGCTGGTTAAGCTCATCATCAGCTCAAGGCCCTTGCCCCCTCGACACGCAGCCCAGATTGCGAATGGGACTCCTCCCATGAAGCGCTGCCTTGTCAAACCCACTCAGACTCCCCAACACTGCAGCCTTCTGCATTATCCAGATTGTAAGAAGGGCTGTATTCCTGGTAGCAAACCCGAGTCGGACAACTTGGTACTTGGGATGCAAACGTGACATTCCGAAAGCGAGGTACGCATATTTGCCATGTTTTTCCTGAATCTTGTCAATCACATTAGTGTCAAAAGAGTCAGAAACGTCAATGATAGAAATGATTAATGATTGGATTTATCAAAAAAGACAAGATCAGGTTTGTTGGCTTGGATACGTCTGAGGCTGTGAACGGACCTATTCCAAAGAATTTTGTATTTATCCTTTTCTATGACCCGCCCTCTACATATTCCGGGTCGTACCATGGGTGTATCAAAACCACAAACTTTGCGAAAATGCGTGATTTCATAAAAAAACCCACCATGAACATGCCAAAATGTCAATTTACAAATCAATAGCGTGTGTGTCCACCTCTGGTTGCGATGCAAGCAACACATCTTCGTCTCATGGAATGGACCAGGCGTCGCACAAAGTCCTGTGGGATATCTGTCCATATCTGCTGGAGCATGTTTCGAAGTTCCTGGAGTGTCTGTGGAACACGTGGTTGACGTCGATCCATCTCATCCCACATGTGCTCGATTGGTGAGAGATCAGGGGAGCGAGCCGAACAGGGGATGACATTCACGTTGTTTTTGTTGAAGAGAATCCTGAACAAGTTGAGCAATATGAGGCCGGGCGTTGTCATGTTTATAGGTAATGCCTGGGCCATGACGACGTAAAAACGGTAGAACAACAGATGATCTCGTCGCGGTAGCACCGTCCATTGAGATTTCCCTCTACCACTATCAAACGGGTCCTCTGTCCTGCTGTAATCCCCCCCATACCATAACGCTGCCGCCCCCGAACCGATCTACTTCCATGACACAATGATTGACGTAACGTTCACCTCGACGTCGGTACACTGGAATCCGTCCATCGCTGTGGCTGAGGGGAAAACGAGACTCGTCAGTGAATAGAACTTGTCCCCACTGCATGGCCGTCCAACGTAGACGCTGTCTGCACCACTGTAGACGAGCTTTACGGAGGTTTCCCGTCAAAATGGGACGTCTGGCGGGTCTTCTTGCGACAATCCCTGCACATCTGAGGCGACGACGTACGGTTTGTGAAGATATTCTTCCAAGGCCAGAGATGCTTCTTGCAGTCACTGTTGCTGGCTGGAATCGATTTCGTAGGTGTGTTGTTCGAATCCAGTTGTCTTGTCGATTATTGGTTACGCGTGGCCTGCCACTCCGAGGATGGTATCTGACTGCATTCGTCTGTTGCCAACGTTGCCATAAACACCAAATGGTGTTTCTGTGGATGTTAAATTGTCTTACAACATCACGTTGACTCGATCCTGCTTCAAGCATACCAATGGCTCGCAGACGCTCATTTTGGGACAGGCGTGGCATTTCGTAATGTTGAATAATTGCGTAATTTTGTTGTTTTTCTGAGTGGTTGTTGTCAGCACGATGCCAAACAATGCATATGGAATCCCGTTAACGCACATGTTTTTATACCCATTCTTGGGTAGTGAAATGCATGGGGCTTGCATAAAAGTCAACTTTTGCATGGAATGCATGCTTTTTTGTAGCAGTTGCGTTTTTATGACATGATTCCATACATGTACTACAATATTGAAAACCAAACTTTACTTGTTTGAAAAATACACTAAAATATTGGTGTCACAGGAACTTTTGTTGTTGAGTATATTTACATTTTGATGCAAAATCACACATTGACGGTTTCGAGTGGGAAGTGACTGGTCTTGAGCAGCAAACAGAAAGCCTTCTGTTTCATTTTTCAGGCCAGCCGCCAGCCGCCTTCATCCAAGCGAAGGACTTCTCAACACATTGCACATAGGGGCGGTCGGGTAGCCTAGTGGTTAAAGCGTGATATTGCTGGAATATTGCTAAAAGCGGCGTAAAACCATATTCACTCACTCACTCACATTGCACATAAACTCGATGCAGCGGTCGTTCAGATAGCCTCTCCTTGAAAAACTGATTTTGATATGGCACTTCGCTTGGTTCACACTAATTTCTGTACCGCCCAGTAGTACAGAACAATCAACAAAATCAACAGTGACATTGAGATTATGTCCTACATACTTAGCTCGTTTAAGAAAACTGTGGAATGCCTTGTTTTCATCATGAGTCTTGATATGCTTCACAAAAAGATCATCAGGCAAGTAAATGAGTGCAAAAGTGCACAATACAAGTTTATTAATATTATTTTTATTATTATTTATGTCCTGCTGTGGGTATATATGACCAAAGCTACATTATCCTTTGAGAATATGCTATGCAAATGTGCTGTGGTTATGAAGAAGAGTGAATGTTGGGTTTCATGCAGCTTTGAACAGTATTCCAGTTTTATCACGGTGTGTCAGCTTGATGTGGGTGGAAAACCCGGAGTGATATAGGTCTTGATCCTATCTCACTCATGTGTATAGTTTAGTTGGACTCACCTTGACATATCTTTGAAATAACATGTATGGCGTGTTTATGTGCGTGTATGTATGTGTGAATGCGTACATGTATTTACCTGCGTGTGCGTTATGTAAGTGCGCGTCAGAATCTAATATTCGCGATGCAGGTCTTTGTTTGAATCTGCTACAGGACAAGTTAATGGGAAATTCTGTAAGAAAGAACTTTCTGGATCAACCAATATTTTTGTGACCAAAGAACAAAATTGAGATCCTCTGCCAAGGATTGATAGCTAGCTAAACGTGGCTACCCTTACTTAGGCTGGGCAAACATATAGTGATATACCTTAAGCTTGGCTCTCCCTAGACTAACACAAACTGCCGGGCAAAAGAAAGGATACACTGCAAACGTGGACTTGACCAAAACATTACAAACATCATCAAAGCGTTACAAGGCTCCGCACACCATGTACACAAAAAAACATTTGAGACGGCTCGATCCCCGCTCGCGCCATACCTAAAGACGTTAAAAGAAAGTACCTGGCTCTATTCTATAACAAAATGTTTCTTTTTATAGAGAGGTTGCATCGTTTTCACAACAAGAAGATGTCAGTACAACTGTAACACTTTATGAGTACAACTGGACTCAAACATAAATATAGTTATCATTCTTATTTGAAGTTGTTCTCAGGGTTTATACGCCAATATTTAAACTCTAAAGATGAAAAGCAAAAACATTATGCAAAATAGAGAAATTATATCAACCATACCATGATTTAAGTCGGAAAACAATCACTCGAATCTGTTCATTCCGGAAGAAGAATCAACTCGACCCTTTGGGGCTCGTTGATTCTATTACCGGTTTCTACAGATTCTCATGATTTGTCCATCACGGAATCATTCGAGAAAGGACACGAGTCCACGTTCGGCTTGTCCTGGGGTGATGTGTGTCACAAATGTATTGTCGGAGCAAGGCCATGAAATATAAGGCCACCAGAACACAAAGTCTGGAGGAGAAATACATAACTTATCGAACTTATACACCCAGACATAGGTATACATGCATGTGTAGTCTCTGGAGCATCGACAGACACGTGTGTAGTCTGGAGCACCAACAGACACGTGTGTAGTCTCTGGAGCATCAACAGACATATGTGAATTTACTGGAGCATCAACAGACATATGTGTAGTCTCTGGAGCTTCAACAGACACATGTGTAGTCTCTGGAGCTTCAACAGACACATGTGTAGTCTCTGGAGCATCAACAGACATATGTGTAGTCTCTGGAGCATCAACAGACATATGTGTAGTCTCTGAAGCATCAACAGACACATGTGCAGTCTCTGGAGCATCAACAGACACATGTGTAGTCTCTGGAGCTTCAACAGACATATGTGTAGTCTCTGGAGCACCAACAGACACATGTGTAGTCTCTGGAGCATCAACAGACACATGTACAGTCTCTGGAGCATCAACAGACATATGTGTAGTCTCTGGAGCTTCAACACACATATGTGCAGTCTCTGGAGCATCAACAGACATATGTGTATTCTCTGGAGCATCAACAGACACATGTGTAGTATCTTGAGCATCAACAGACATATGTGTAGTCTCTGGAGCTTCAACAGACATATGTGTAGTCTCTGGAGCATCAACAGTCACATGTGTAGTCTCTGGAGCTTCAACAGAAATATGTGTAGTCTCTGGAGCATCAACAGACATATGTGTAGTCTCTGGAGCATCAACAGATATATGTGTAGTCTCTGGAGCATCAACAGACATATGTGTAGTCACTGGAACATCAACAGACATATGTGCAGTCTCTGGAGCATCAACAGACACATGTGTAGTCTCTGGAGCTTCAACAGACATATGTGTAGTCACTGGAGCATCAAAAGACATATGTGCAGTCTCTGGAGCATCAACAGACACATGTGTAGTCACTGGAGCATCAACAGACATATGTGTAGTCTCTGGGGCATCAACAGACATATGTGTAGTCTCTGGAGCATCAACAGACACATGTGTAGTCACTGGAGCATCAACAGACACATGTGTAGTCTCTGGAGCATCAACAGTCATATGTGTAGTCATTGGAGCATCAACAGACATATGTGTAGTCTCTTGAGCATCAACAGACATATGTGTAGTCACTGGAGCATCAACAGACATATGTGTAGTCACTGGAGCATCAACAGACACATGTGTAGTATCTGTAGCATCAACAGTCACATGTGTAGTCTCTGGAGCATCAACAGACATATGTGTAGTCTCTGGAGCATCAACAGACATATGTGTAGTCACTGGAGCATCAACAGACACATGTGTAGTCTCTGGAGCATCAACAGTCACATGTGTAGTCTCTGGAGCATCAACAGACACATGTGTAGTCACTGGAGCACCAACAGACACATGTGTAGTCTCTGGAGAGCATCAATAGACACTTGTGTAGTCTCTGGAGTATCAAGACCAAATATGTGTAATGTCTGGAGCATCAACAGACATAAGTGTAGTCTCTGGAACATCAACAGATATATGTGTAGTCTCTGGAGCATCAACAGACATATGTGATGTCTCTGGAGCATCAACAGACACATGTGTAGTCTCTGGAGCATCAACAGACATATGTGTAGTCTCTGGAGCATCAACAGACACATGTGTAGTCACTGGAGCATCAACAGACATATGTGTAGTCTCTGGAGCATCAACAGACACATGTGTAGGCACTGGAGCATCAACAGACACATGTGTAGTCACTGGAGCATCAACAGACACATGTGTAGTCACTGGAGCATCAACAGACATATGTGTAGTCTCTGGAGCATCAACAGACACATGTGTAGGCACTGGAGCATCAACAGACACATGTGTAGTCTCTGGAGCATCAACAGACACATGTGTAGTCTCTGGAGCATCAACAGACACATGTGTATTCTCTGGAGCATCAACAGACATATGTGTAGTCACTGGAGCATCAACAGATACATGTGTAGTCTCTGGAGAGCATCAATAGACACTTGTGTAGTCTCTGGAGTATCAAGACCAAATATGTGTAATGTCTGGAGCATCAACAGACATATGTGTAGTCTCTGGAACATCAACAGATATATGTGTAGTCACTGGAGCATCAACAGACACATGTGTAGTCACTGGAGCATCAACAGACACATGTGTAGGCACTGGAGCATCAACAGACACATGTGTAGTCACTGGAGCATCAACAGACACATGTGTAGTCACTGGAGCATCAACAGACATATGTGTAGTCTCTGGAGCATCAACAGACACATGTGTAGGCACTGGAGCATCAACAGACACATGTGTAGTCTCTTGAGCATCAACAGACATATGTGTAGTCACTGGAGCATCAACAGACACATGTGTATTCTCTGGAGCATGAACAGACACATGTGTAGGCACTGGAGCATCAACAGACACATGTGTAGGCACTGGAGCATCAACAGACACATGTGTAGTCACTGGAGCATCAACAGACATATGTGTAGTCTCTGGAGCATCAACAGACACATGTGTAGGCACTGGAGCATCAACAGACACATGTGTAGTCTCTTGAGCATCAACAGACATATGTGTAGTCACTGGAGCATCAACAGACACATGTGTATTCTCTGGAGCATGAACAGACACATGTGTAGGCACTGGAGCATCAACAGACACATGTGTAGGCACTGGAGCATCAACAGACACATGTGTAGTCTCTGAAGCATCAACAGACATATGTGTAGTCACTGGAGTATCAACAGACATATGTGTAGTCTCTGGAGCATCAACAGACATGTGTAGTCACTGGAGCATCAACAGACACACGTGTAGTCTCTGGAGCATCAACAGACACATGTGTAGTCTCTGGGGCATCAACAGACATATGTGTAGTCTCTGGAGCATCAACAGACACATGTGTAGTCTCTGGAGCACCAACAGACATATGTGTAGTCACTGGAGCATCAACAGACACATGTGTAGTCACTGGAGCATCAACAGACACATGTGTAGTCTCTGGAGCATCAACAGACACATGTGTAGGCACTGGATCATCCACAGACACATGTGTAGGCACTGGAGCATCAACAGACACATGTGTAGTCTCTGGAGCATCAACAGTCACATGTGTAGTCTCTGGAGCATCAACAGACATATGTGTAGTCTCTGGAGCATCAACAGACATATGTGTAGTCACTGGAGCATCAACAGACACATGTGTAGTCTCTGGAGCATCAACAGTCACATGTGTAGTCTCTGGAGCATCAACAGACATATGTGTAGTCTCTTGAGCATCAACAGACACATGTGTAGTCTCTGGAGAGCATCAATAGACACTTGTGTAGTCTCTGGAGTATCAAGACCAAATATGTGTAATGTCTGGAGCATCAACAGACATATGTGTAGTCTCTGGAACATCAACAGATATATGTGTAGTCACTGGAGCATCAACAGACATATGTGATGTCTCTGGAGCATCAACAGACACATGTGTAGGCACTGGAGCATCAACAGACACATGTGTAGTCTCTGGAGCATCAACAGACACATGTGTAGTCTCTGGAGCATCAATAGACACATGTGTAGTCCCTGGAGCATCAACAGACATATGTGTAGTCACTGGAGCATCAACAGATACATGTGTAGTCTCTGGAGAGCATCAATAGACACTTGTGTAGTCTCTGGAGTATCAAGACTAAATATGTGTAATGTCTGGAGCATCAACAGACATATGTGTAGTCTCTGGAACATCAACAGATATATGTGTAGTCACTGGAGCATCAACAGACATATGTGATGTCTCTGGAGCATCAACAGACACATGTGTAGTCTCTGGAGCATCAACAGACATATGTGTAGTCTCTGGAGCATCAACAGACACATGTGTAGTCACTGGAGCATCAACAGACATATGTGTAGTCTCTGGAGCATGAACAGACACATGTGTAGTCACTGGAGCATCAACAGACACATGTGTAGTCACTGGAGCATCATCAGACACATGTGTAGTCACTGGAGCATCAACAGACACATGTGTAGTCTCTGGAGCATCAACAGACACATGTGTAGGCACTGGAGCATCAACAGACACATGTGTAGTCTCTTGAGCATCAACAGACATATGTGTAGTCACTGGAGCATCAACAGACACATGTCTATTCTCTGGAGCATCAACAGACACATGTGTAGGCACTGGAGCATCAACAGACACATGTGTAGGTACTGGAGCATCAACAGACATATGTGTAGTCTCTGGAGCATCAACAGACATATGTGTAGTCACTGGAGTATCAACAGACATATGTGTAGTCTCTTGAGCATCAACAGACATGTGTAGTCACTGAAGCATCAACAGACACACGTGTATTCTCTGGAGCATCAACAGACACATGTGTAGTCTCTGGAGCATCAACAGACACATGTGTAGTCTCTGGAGCTTCAACAGACACATGTGTAGTCTCTGGAGCATCAACAGACACATGTGTAGTCACTGGAGCATCAACAGACATGTGTGTAGTCTCTGGAGCACCAACAGAGATATGTGTAGTCTCTGGAGCATCAACAGACATATGTGTAGTCACTGGAGCATCAACAGACACATGTGTAGTCTCTGGAGCATCAACAGACACATGTATAGTCTCTGGAGCATCAACAGACACATGTGTAGTCACTGGAGCATCAACAGACATATATGTAGTCTCTGGAGCATCAACAGACATATATGTAGTCACTGGAGCATCAACAGACATATATGTAGTCTCTGGAGCATCAACAGACACATGTGTGTAGTCACTGGAGCATCAACAGACACATGTGTGTAGTCACTGGAGCATCAACAGATACATGTGTAGTCTCTGGAGCATCAACAGACATATATGTAGTCACTGGAGCATCAACAGACATATATGTAGTCACTGGAGCATCAACAGACATATATGTAGTCACTGGAGCATCAACAGACATATGTGTAGTCACTGCAGCATCAACATACACATGTGTGTAGTCACTGGAGCATCAACAGATACATGTGTAGTCTCTGGAGCATCAACAGAGATATATGTTGTCACTGGAGCATCAACAGACACATGTGTAGTCTCTGGAGCATCAACAGACACATGTGTAGTCTCTGGAGCATCAACAGACACATGTGTAGTCACTGGAGCATCAACAGACATATATGTAGTCACTAGAGCATCAACAGACACATGTGTAGTCTCTTGGGCATCAACAGACATATATGTAGTCACTGGAGCATCAACAGACACATGTGTAGTCACTGGAGCATCAACAGACACATGTGTAGTCTCTGGAGCATCAACAGACACATGTATAGTCTCTGGAGCATCAACAGACACATGTGTAGTCACTGGAGCATCAACAGACATATATGTAGTCTCTGGAGCATCAACAGACATATATGTAGTCACTGGAGCATCAACAGACATATATGTAGTCTCTGGAGCATCAACAGACACATGTGTGTAGTCACTGGAGCATCAACAGACACATGTGTGTAGTCACTGGAGCATCAACAGATACATGTGTAGTCTCTGGAGCATCAACAGACATATATGTAGTCACTGGAGCATCAACAGACATATATGTAGTCACTGGAGCATCAACAGACATATATGTAGTCACTGGAGCATCAACAGACATATGTGTAGTCACTGCAGCATCAACATACACATGTGTGTAGTCACTGGAGCATCAACAGATACATGTGTAGTCTCTGGAGCATCAACAGAGATATATGTAGTCACTGGAGCATCAACAGACACATGTGTAGTCTCTGGAGCATCAACAGACATATATGTAGTCACTGGAGCATCAACAGACACATGTGTAGTCTCTGGAGCATCAACAGACACATGTGTAGTCTCTGGAGCATCAACAGACACATGTGTAGTCACTGGAGCATCAACAGACATATATGTAGTCACTAGAGCATCAACAGACACATGTGTAGTCTCTTGGGCATCAACAGACATATATGTAGTCACTGGAGCATCAACAGACACATGTGTAGTCTCTGGAGCACCAATAGACACACGTGAAGTCTCTGGAGCATCAACAGACACATGTGTAGTCTCTGGAGCATGGATTTCAAAGACTTATAAAATAGTTGATAATTTTTTATTCTTTAAATTACTGAAAACATAACGTGATAAAAGGTAAAACTCAGTATACATGTATACCACCAGCTACAAATAATACCAGCATTTTCATACATTTCATAGCATATGATACATACATGTAGTTTGCTGACAGAACAAACTTTCATAGAATATTATTTTACATACCTATGTAAAATACATGTGCATATGAACGGGGTCTTAGATTGTGAAACAAATTTACAGTTTTGTGTATATAATGGACGATGTAATATTTAGCGATTCAGTATGCTGTTATTTCGAAACAATTGTTTGTCCATATGATTTTCTTGTAAGATTCCAACAAACAATATTCTTCATGGTACTTAACTATTTTCAATAATATTATGTTTTGTATGCTGAGAAAAGAATACGCTTCGCTTAAAACAAATATCCACCACTGCAGAGATACACCAACACTATCAGATGTTACTTTTAAACACATACCTATACACATACATAGTACTATATTCTTTACAAGGATTATACTAGACTGTACACGGAATCATTTGAAGTGGTATTTACAGCCGTGAACATATTTTCAGAAACAAAAGAAAACCGCGGAAGGTGCCGAGAAGATAGGGAAACATGCTTCATAGTTGAACCGAGAGTTACTAGGAAACCAACGTCCCTGCTATAAGGAGATCTTCAAATTTGTGACAGATTTCATAGCATATGGAAATGGGTTTCTGTGCTTGTAATTAGCCAATCGCCTATTACAAGATATCATTACTTATAGTCAACACTAGTATACAGTACACAGCAAATATATGCTGAAGAAACAATGTAACAAACAACTTTGATTAAATACGGAATCCATATTGGGGCATTAACACTGAAAAACGAACAACATAAACGTAAGTCGATAGATCACTAGCCTCCATCAGGGGTATCGATAATGGACGTTTTTTCGCCTGCAACGAATGCCTGTTCTCAGGACTCTCTGGTTCCACATTGGTCCATCAGAATCTCCATGATGTCGTTTGCCGTCTTCAAACACCTTTGGCGTCGACTTTATACCCCCTTGTGAAGACATGTCTGATGTACCAACCACTCCTGACTTGGAAGTTTCCCCAGACGATCTAACATTTACCACTATACGGATTTACACAGTGTGCACCCCGAAATTGTCGTTCCATAAACGCAAAAGAAATGTTGAAGTCAGTTCTAAACATGGAGCAAAATTAAGTTAACTATTTGCTCCTCTCTTACGAAACCATACACATAAACTGAATTGATGATCACTGTACACTTAAGAATTCATTTAATGCAAGAAAACAAGACCTTGAAAATATAACTTGATATCAATTGACAAATATCACAACTGGCTGTATAAAAAGGCCGCATCTTTTGAATGCTGTCGGTTCAGTCCCAGTTATAATCATCGCGAGTCTTCGCAAAAGCATAACCTGCCCGATGAGGACTCACCAGTGACCTTGAATATATGAGATATTTCATTGATATATAATTGCGATTCGTTAAGGTATTAATTGTACTTGATACAAGATGAAATAATAGAAGTCAATTCAGGACACATATATAACAAAACAATACAACAGGCGTCAACGTCTCTTGTTACCCATTTTGAAGGGCGACCACCCCGAACACTCACAAGACCAAATAGCGTCCATTCCAATTTGGAATGAACGTTGGAATGCTTTGGAAAGATCGCTCATTCCAAACTTTCCAAAGCTTGGAAAGATCGATCTTTCCAAAAAATCCAAAATTGGAATGGCAACATTTCCAAACATATTTCCAACACTGGAAATGTTTGGAATGACTTGGAATGGTTTGGAATTGTTTGGAAATGTTTGGAAATATGGTTAGAAGGAACAAGTTAAAATATGTTTTATCAGTAATTTGAACAATAAAAAGACTATGAATTAGGGGCTTTTGGGGGTTGCTTATACAGTAATTTTGAAATTTTGTGATTTGGAAAGAATGCCAAGAGTGGGTGGGGGACGAACTAAGGGAGCTGTGTGTTGGGTGGTTGTTAGATAAGGTAGTTTTGGTTTTATTATTTAATTTGGGGTTTAAATGCGACTTATTAGTCCTGTTTTAATTAGGTATAAACCTAAGACTTTGAATTTTTCTAATTTATTTTATGGATTTAGGAGTGATTCTAGTGTAAGTTCGGTTTTAAGATTTAGGGTGGTCTGTAGTGTTGTTCGGTGTGTTTGGTAGTGTGTGCAGTGAATGAGTACGTGTTCTGGTGTTTCTTGTTGTTTGCAATGTGGGCAGTTTCCTGTTTTGTGTAGATTAGCTATTTTACGGTGATTATTTAGTTTGGTGCCGCCTGTTTGTAGTTTAGTAATAATTCTGTCGATTGTTTTGGATGGGTGTAGTATTTTTGGTTTATTTAGGGTTTTTTTTGAGTACTTTCCTGATTTGGCTATTTAAGTTTTGGTATATATTTTGCCATTTTTTGTTGATTTTTTGTTTAGTGAGACCTTTGATTTCTGATTTTGAGCTGGGTAAGTTTAAGCTTATTTCTGGGAGTTAAAGGGATAATTTTGCTGCTTTATCTGCCTTTTCATTTCCAAAGATTCCTACGTGGGCGGGGGTCCAAAGGAACTCTATTTGTTTCCCTGCCCTAGTTAAGTTGTTTGAGCTATTGAGTATTTGATTTATTAGTTTGGGGTGGTTTTTTAGTGTTTTTGAGGGCTTGTAGTCCACTGAGGTAGTCGGTTAGGATGAGGATTTTTTGTTGTTTTTTAGATTGCTGATTGTCTAGTGCTGAGACAACTACTGACTGATATAGAAGATTTAACGTGCGCTTTCCGACTGCAGCGTATTTCGCACACGGGCCTGGCCGGACCATTTAGTGTATTCCGAAAAGGGTGAAAGTGGTGTGTACAACCCAAGAGTGGGTTTTAGGGGTTGCTTGTATTGAATTTTTTAGATTTTTAAATTTGGAATAAATGCCAAGGTGGGTGGAGGAGGGAACTAAGGGAGCCGGTTGAGGTGGGTGTTTGTATGTTTATTGGATTTTGGATTGGTAGATTAATTAGTTTTTAGATGCGCTTAATTAGGTCTGTTTTGATTAGGAATACGCCTAGGGCCTTGAAGTTTTCTAGTTTATTTTGAGGGTTTAGTATTTCATCTAGAGTAGGAACCTTATTTAGATTAAGGGTGGTTTGTAGTGTGGGCAGTTGCCTGTGGTGTGTCTTTTAAGTTTTTTTAGGTGGTTATTTAGGTTCGTGTGTCCTGTTTTGAGTTTTGTAATAAATCTGTCCATTTTTTTAGAGGGGTGTAGCATTTTAGGTTTGGCTAGTGGTTTTCTGAGCACTTTTTTGATTTGGCTATTTGAGTTTTGATATTGATTATGCCATTTTTTGGTTATTTTTTGTTTGTTTACACTTTTAATTTCTGATTTTGAGATGGGTAGGTTTAGGCTTATTTCTGATAAGAGATAATTTAGCTGCTTTATCGGCGCTTTCGTTGCCGTAAATTCCTACGTGGGCGGGGATCCACAAGAAGGTTATTTGTTTACCTGCTTTTGTTAGGTCGTTGGAGCTTTTAAGTATTTGGTTTATTAATTTAGGTCGTTTTTTTGTATTTTTGTTTTGGAGGGCTTGTAGTCCACTAAGGGAGTCGGTGAGAATTAGGATTTTATTGTTGTTTTTAGATTGTTGGTTTTGCAGGGCTGAGGCCATGCCCATAAGTTCGGCCGTGAATATAGATTGGTTGTTAGGGAGTCGGGAAGATTGTGTGGATATAACTGGTTGTGTGGTATGGACTCCGAAGCCTGTGTGGTTGGAGATCGGGTCTGAAGATCCGTCAGTGTACATGTGACACCCATTTGGCCAATTTTCGTGTATGTATGCAAGTGTGGTGGTTTTAGCTATGTTTGGGTCGGTTTGTTTATTTATTTGGTTAGCTAGCGTTGGGTCTATTTTGTGTATTTTGAGTTTAGGGGTGAAGATATTTGATTTTTTGCAGTTTTGTTTAAGATTTTGAGTTTGGTGTTCATTGAGATAGTTAGTTATTCTTTGGGATATTGGGGTGAGTAAGGGGTGTTTGCGAGCTAGAGTTTGGTTTCTTGGGCTTATGTTTTGGTTAATTATGAGACAACTAATAGGTCCCAAGATTAAGTATTCGGCTGGATGACAGCTGCCATTTAATTACAAAACAGACAGTCGTCTAGACGGCTCACATGTAAGTGCGCCGACATGTGCCTAAGATCATAAAATGGACAATCTTTGGTAACATCTAATTTATTGTTGTCTCACGCCAGAGCTGTGAATAATTCTGTTCATTGAACAATTGGAATTCAGGAAGTTATCAATAATTGTTTTACTTAAGATAAGATAAGATAAGTTGTTTATAACATAATATTATGATGTCAGGACGTACTACATTCAAAACCATATATTTTAAAATCAATTTAATGACAGACTATGATTTCCAAGTCCCGATTAGCAAATCAATGAGGTATCAGTTTCACCACATGTGCACAGACCGCCTATACTTATATATATATATATATATTTTCATAACTATTCTCCAGTTAAAGTCCTATCCTCTTATCAAAAAATCTGTGAGAGTGATCATCATTAACGAAACTCATTCTCGTCAAAGAATACAGAACAAATGAAGAATCAGATGCATACATTTATTGCCATGCTTCATTTATCACGAAGTAGATTTACATACATTTGTGAATAGCACTTAAACTGTGATAATGAATTTTACCATTGTCTATATTATATTATAAGTATTAACCATAATATGGATTTCCGAATTTATAAACGACTCCAAACGTTGATATTTCAGACAAAAACAAAGTCAGCCGTCTTTTAACGTTCAAGGGAAAAGGGTTTGCTTTCACAATTGAACATTTGTTTTCACCAAAGGACAATCAAATCAAGCCAAAAACAGTAAAAATACACATATATGGTTAGCGACCGTCATTTATAATAATAATATAGTTTATTACAGTGTCATGTGTTACAAAGCAATACAACATTTAGCACATACTTAAAATACAAACACCAGGCCTCAGTGGGCCGAAATGACACCTTAAGGTATTACAAATATTAAAATACAATTAGATATAAAAAGTAATCATGCACATTCTTAATATCTACATATACACATATTCACTAACACAATCACATAATGCACTCATGCATACACACATATATACATACGCACTCACGCACGCACATTATACAGCGAGGGGGGAAATTCGTCTGCTCTAACTGCCTTCACAAAAACATTCCAGCCCTTAATTACCGAGGCAGCTGTGACGTAGTAGCATTACATTCGCTGCGTTTGCAGCATATAAGATGTGTAATCTGTGGAGTGACTAAAGTAATATTACGGCTGAAATCTTACTTGCATGGTTGTTTTAATAGAAAACTTACGGTTTAAAAACACAATTGTTCTTATATAATGTTTTTAGGTTTGGTTTATAAATACAAGAGAAGATTTTTTATACATATAAAACTGGTCGAAAATACAGCTCAACAATAGAAACATAAAAATAGGAGTTGTGAATAGTGACAAATTTTAATTACATCACCGTGTCAATAATTATTGATTGATTCCGTCAAACTTTCAAACCATTTATTGCCATGGACGTACACTACTGCCTAAAAGTTCATTCCCCTAACACGCGTTGAGAACGCGTGTAACACGCATGTGACACGGGTGCTCAACGGGTAGCAGGTGTGTAACACGGGACCGGGTTCCAGTTGAAGTTGACAAAATTATCAAATGAATAATGAGATAAAACAAAACAGTGAGATGTGAAATTTGAGTTAATGAGCGGCCATTGAGCTGTGTTCACCAGACCGTAAATACAAGGTCGGCCCGTCTTAATTAGTGTTCGGTTGTTAGACTTTTATGGCATGAACCATTCCACTAGGGTCCCGTCTAGCCATTGTGGCTAGCCGACAGTAGAACAGTAGTGAATTTAGATGCGAGTTTATTGCTAGGGGAACCCCCGTGTTGACACGATTGTCGCGGGTTGGTAAATGTTCGCCATTAATAAAATGATTGTTTGTGGATTGCGAACATATTCATTTGCCCACACGAGTCATTCCATTTGATTGCAAATATAACGTTTTTCGTTCGCCAAATTTATGCTTTAGACAGTACAATTATGATATAGCCGTCACCACACTAATGTCTCATTATTTCACGTAGAAATATGTCACATTTCCCCACACCCCACTTTCTGTTTTGTATTTTGAAAGAATAAATAAAAGAAGGTTTTGTGTGGGACACTTTTATACTAATTATAAGAGGATGTTGTAAATGAATATGAACAGCCATGCTGTCTGACTGTTGATAGAATTTGAGATCTTCACAATCACCGGGTGTGACCATGTAGACAGAATCTCGTTAGGGTTTGTGATTTTTACATTTGCCCAATGACCATAGTGAGTATTGCTGGGGATACCAAACGTAACAGTTTATTATTAGAGGTTGTGAGTACCTACACCACGTAGATAGGATATATTTAGGATTTTAATCCTTCTTTGAGAGGCATTTAGAAGTTGGAGTACTACGTTAGGATAAGATTTGTGGGTGACTTTAATCCTTTCTTTCTCTGTGGGTAATCCTTTCACGTTGATTGGAGGAAGTCACTCAACCAGGTCATGACAGGTCGTGAGTTTACTCACTAACTACTGTGAACGTTTTTGGCATAACATCCTTCTTGTATAAACATAGAAACGATGCTCACTCACTGTTAATCTTCTGCAGTTTGCTGGCAAAGTGGGGATAAACCTCAGTGTCAAAGACGATCAAACTTAGTTCGAATCCTTGTTTATATGTGACATCTCCCAAATGGGGACATGTTCATAAACTTGGCAAGTGATGATGAATTTTAATATTAATATTATTATAGTTTATGAAATTGTTAATAAAACTTTAATAAAATTGTGCTTCACTCTCACGAAAAATATATTGTCTGTGAGTAAATTTATACGTCACGTTTCATCGGCATTTTTCAGTGATATTGGGACTACATTAAACTGGCTGGTTTTACATTTCTGATACAGGTGCTTGACTGACTGAGTAGTTCATGATCAATTAGATATGTTTAAATCAGTCAAGTTTGCAACAATAGATGAATAAGTTGATACATTTGGACCGCAGTTACCGATTAACAACTTAAGACATAGAGACAGGGAGGAGATATATAACCAAACCTATGGTCCTTTTGAGACAGTTGACAGTTAGAACGTTGGATTAAATGACAGTAACTAATTTGAACATTCCCCAGTAATATCATAAAATACATCATAACTCATAACAGTCCGAGAAACAGCTTCCAGCCATATACTAGTATTGAAGGGACAATCGCTTTTGACAGTTTAAAAATAAACTCACCTTAAGGTGCTTGGCAAGTCAAAACTGACCTCCCTGAATATGTTTTTTAGGTTTGACAGCAACTATGCTTGTGGATTTCAGCGATAGACATGATTTGTTAGCTAGATGTTATTACAATAAGCGAAAATGTCTTAAAAGTCCACAGTTTGTTTAATAGTACAAAAAGTGTTTAATAGTACAAAAAGTGTGTCATAGATCTATCAACGTTTTCTTTTATTGAACATAATATTTGCACTATATTGCTGTTAGCTGTAAATAATCTAGCCTCCCCATGTACGTAACTGACATATATTTATGTATGACCAGAACAGCAAATAAAGCTCTGGTAGATAGGTACCTCGGAGATTTAACGTGCGCTTTCCGACTTAAGCCTATCTCGCACACGTGGAAGCACTTATACAATTAGGGTAAAAAAGTGTAATGATTAAATAAAGAAGTGCACCCCCTCCCCCCCAAATATATAAGTTTGCAGCCTATTCTAATAAAGTTAAAGGGGTTGGGGTTTGGCTGGTTGGAGTGGGTGATAAAAGAATATTCAATAATATGGAAAAGTTTGGGCCTGGGGGTGGGGGTGGGGGGGGGGGGGGGGGGGGGGGGGCACGGCGTCGGCTGGCGAGCATGTGTGGCGGTATCCTTCTAGTAGTCTCTTGGTCAGCTTCTCATCCTGGGGGTTGGGATTCTGGTAGAGACTCTTGGCAAGGAGGGCGGCGGTATTGGCGACGAAGTGGTTTGAGGTCGGTACGCCACTACTCTGGAAGAAGTGGTACAAGTCTGTGTAGTTTGTGATGTCGTACTCGATGTCCTGTCCCCCCTTCTTGTGCACCATGACGAAAGGGACTCCTTGTTTGGCGTAGAGATGTTCCTTTGGGGTGTTGATCTGGTCAACCTTGAGATCCGGTGTCCCGGTATAAACTCTCCCCCGTACAAATTCTCCCCCCGGAGATTTTATACCGGTACAGATTCTCCCCCGGCGAATCTGTTCTGAAATAAAATCTCCCCCGGGCGGATATATTTCGCGCCCCCCTCAGTATAAAGTCTCCCCCCTGATTATTCGGTTTGTTGCAATGTCTTTAAGTACTATATTCTTTAAATAGTTATCTTTAATGTAAGGAGGGTTACTTTAAAAAATAGATTATGAAATATGGTCATAATGAATTGATATTTCAGAATATTTTATTTGGTAACTGTACCTTCCATCCTAAAATAATTATAAGACATAATCATACCAAACAAAGGATGGGAGACATGTGTCTCTACAGAACTTGTTGTTTCTAATACAGTTGTTGTTGTCTGTATACATTTTTTTAATATACCAGTTTGAGTCTACATGCGAACACAATCGATGGTTGAAATGTTAGTCTAAGAACAAAACATGAACTAATTCTAAAGAACTCTGATGTATAAAGTTACCTTCATCTTTGATTGACTGATGTATTTTCAATCTTTATTCAGCACTGAAGAGGCCACAGGCCTATAGTACGAAGCATTAAGTTTATGAATAAACTGTTATAAAATATTCATAAAGTATCAGGGGTCATTTCAACTTGCAAAATGATTGACATAGTCCTTTATAGAGCGAGGATTGGGCTGTTTTCTCACCCGACTGACTGACATACAACATTCACATGGTTTAGAATGGTACAATGAATGGTAAAGCATGCAAATTACTCTAATACGCGATATTTCATAAGAAAATATCATATCTCCGTTAAAACATAAAACCAATATTTATGAGTCTACATATTGATATAAGACTTTATCACTGTATCCAATTCCAACATTTTAGATATAAACTTTCGGACAGTTCAGTTCAAAATTCTTCAACCTTTAATACATCACAGGGATTTGTAGCAAGACGACGGGAATCTACAGTCTTGACTGTGTGTGTGTTTTTTTATGAGAATGTTTCTCACCGACCTTAGCGTGTAGGGGTGTGATGTCCTGGGCAGGAAATGACAGTGTTTTGACTACTCGTCTTTCATTAATTAACGTTATGGGCATCCCTAATTAACATTTACTAATTCATGTTAAACCAACACAGGATGTTTTCTGGAAGTGGACAATCGCGAATGTAATAGGGCTGACACGACATGTGTTAATAACTGTCCTAGAACTTCTTAAGTTACTAAACATTCTTTATATCTAACGACTAATATTATATCCACCTATATACCACTTTATTGTCTCATATTGCGGTAGTAAAGAAAACACAGTGCTGAAAGTGAAGCCCTTTTCACTCCACATTCCCAACATCGTCTCTATCAGAAGTGTTTGGCAACTATTGAACTGACTGACTGACTGATATAGAAGATTTAACGTGCGCTTTCCGACTGCAGCGTATTTCGCACACGGGCCTGGCCGGACCATTTAGTGTATTCCGAGAAGGGTGAAAGTGGTGTGTGCAACCCAAGAGGGGGCTTTTAGGGGTTGCTTATATCGATTTTTGAAATTTTAAAATTATGAATAAATGCCGAGGTGGGTGGAGGAGGGAACTAAGGGAGCCGGTTGAGGTGGGTGTTTGTATGTTTATTGGATTTTGGATTGGTAGATTAATTAGTTTTTAGATGCGCTTAATTAGGCCTGTTTTGATTAGGAATACGCCTAGGGCCTTGAAGTTTTCTAGTTTATTTTGAGGGTTTAGTATTTCATCTAGAGTAGGAACCTTATTTAGATTGAGGTTGGTTTGTAGTGTGGTTCTGTGTGTTTGGTAGTGGGTGCAGTGGATGAGTGCGTGTTCTGTGGTTTCGGGTTGTTTGCAGTGGGGGCAGTTGCCTGTGGTGTGTCTTTTAAGTTGTTTTAGGTGGTTATTTAGGTTCGTGTGTCCTGTTTGGAGTTTTGTAATTAATCTGTCAATTTTTTTAGAGGGGTGTAGGATTTTAGGTTTGGCTAGTGGTTTTCTGAGCACTTTTTGGATTTGGCTATTTGAGTTTTGATATTGATTATGCCATTTTTTGGTTATTTTTTGTTTGTTTACACTTTTAATTTCTGATTTTGAGATGGGTAGGTTTAGGCTTATTTCTGGTATTTTGAGAGATAATTTAGCTGCTTTATCGGCGCTTTCGTTGCCGTAAATTCCTACGTGGGCGGGGATCCACAAGAAGGTTATTTGTTTGCCTGCTTTTGTTAGGTCGTTGGAGCTTTTAAGTATTTGGTTTATTAATTTAGGTCGTTTTTTTGTATTTTTGTTTTGGAGGGCTTGTAGCCCACGAAGCGAGTCAGTGAGAATTAGGATTTTTTGTTTGTTTTTTGATTGTTGGTTATGCAGGGCTGAGGCCATGCCCATAAGTTCGGCCGTGAATATAGATTGGTTGTTAGGGAGTCGGTAAGATTGTGTGGATATAACTGGTTGTGTGGTATGGACTCCGAAACCTGTGTGGTTGGAGATCGGGTCTGAAGATCCGTCAGTGTATATGTGACACCAATTTGGCCAATTTTCGTGTATGTAAGAAAGTGTGGTGGTTTTAGCTATGTTTGGGTCGGTTTGTTTATTTATTTGGTTAGTTAGCGTTGTGTCTATTTGGGGTATTTTGAGTTTAGGGGTGAAGATATTTGATTTTTTGCAGTTTTGTTTAAGATTTTGAGTTTGGTGTTCATTGAGGTAGTTAGTTATTCTTTGGGATATTGGGGTGAGTAAGGGGTGTTTGCGAGCTAGAGCTTGGTTTCTTGGGCTAATGTTTTGGTTAATTAGGTTTTGGATGAGAGGGTTTGTTTGGGACGCGGCCCAGAAATTAAGGCTTAGATGTTCCCTGCGTAGATTTAGTGGCATTTCTCCTGTAAGGGCCTGAAGTGAGGTGTAGGAGGTGCCATGTTGGGTGCGTGTAATTAGTTTAAGGGCTTGGTATTGTATTGAGTCAAGTTTTTTAGATAGAGAGTTGTTTAGGGTATTGTATATGGCGCAGCCGTAGTCTAGTTTTGATCTAATTAGTGTTGTATATAGTGAGAGGAGGGTATCTTTGGAGGCTCCCCAGTTAGAGCCGGTGAGACATCTTAATGTGTTAAGGTCTTTGCTGCATCTAGTTTTTAGGTTTTGGACGTGAGCCTCCCAGGTGAGGTGTTGATCGAAAATAAGTCCTAAGAATTTGGTTTGTTTTTGGAATTTGATTGTTTGGTTGTTTAGCTGGAGGATTGGGTAGGCAGGTTTCATGTTTTTATGTTTGAATACTATTCCTGTTGTTTTATCTGAGTTAATGGAGAAGCCCCATTTGTCTGCCCATTGTTGTATTTTATTTAGAGATTTTTGGATTAGGTTTTCTGCCATTTTAATGCTTTTAGTGCGGATCCATAGGGCTCCATCATCCGCGAATTTTGAAGTGTTTAGTTTAGGGGATAAGCCCTCGAATAGATCATTTATCATTATATTGAAGAGGGTTGGGCTGAGAATGCTGCCCTGGGGAGTGCCATTTTCTAGGGGACACTGGTCCGATAGCGTATGGTCTATACCCACGGTAATTTTGCGATTGTTGAGGAAATCTTGGATGAAGTTTATTATTTGGCCTTTTAGTCCTATTTTTTTTAGTTTTTGTATTAGCCCGTGGTGCCATACCATATCGAAAGCTTTAGAGAAGTCGAGGAATATGCCTATGGTGTATTGCTTGTTTAGCTGTCCTGTTTTTATATCCTGTTCTAGTCAGGCAAGGTTATCGAGAGTTGATCGGCCAGGAGTGAAGCCGCTTTGGTCGGGGTTTATGATGTTGTTTTGGTCTAGGTAGTGCTGTAGCCTATTTTTAGTCATAAGTTCCATTATTTTGCAGAGATTTGAGGTTAGGGATATGGGCCTATAGGAGTTTGTCTGATCTGCTGGTTTATTTGGTTTAGGTATTGGGATTACTAGAGCTTCCTTCCATGAGGATGGGACCTGTCCGTTTAGGTAAACTAGGTTGTATAGTTTAAGTAAAGTTTGGAGTAGTTTGGTAGGTAAGTGTTTGATTATTTGGTAAGAGGTGAGGTCTAGGCCAGGGGCTGTTCCTTTTTTTCTATTGTTTAGTACGTGATTTAGTTCTTCTATGGTGTAACTATTGAACTGCATGGCAAGTATTTATAAAACGACCGGGGGAGGAAATATTCTGGGGGGAGATTTTATTTCGTAGGGAGGGGGAGAATTTATTTCGAGAGGGGCGGAACTGTACCGGTATTATTGACACCGGCCACATGGAACTCTGGGTTGGAGAGTGTAGTTGTCGCAGCGCGCATTGATCCGGGAACCAGACCGGAAGTGACAGTTTGGACCGTCGCTTATGTCATTTCCAAAGGAGAGTTATTTCCCTTTGGAACAAAAAGATTGCCCAATAGTCAGTGTTGATAAGTCAATAATGATCGGTTAATCATCACACGAACAGTGATGATGGCGTTGAAATATGAGCACATACAGTCGTGCTGTGACTCGTTTGATTGAATTTGTTGTTATTTATTGTCAAAAAAGAAAGACGATATTTGCAATTGCAATAAGCTCCCAATTTATGCATCACACAATATGTTATTGCAAATTTCCATTTCATCTACCCTGAGCCTTTTTCCAATATTAAATGTTCAGCTCTTACAAGGAACGTCACAGAAAGTAGTATAGGTAATGGTGATTCTGCCGCAACCCCAGTGGAGCCAGATTTATATACCTATACTGCTACTACAGGGGGAATTTTTTATGTGTAAACGCTGATGCGATTCAACGATCGTCATGAGATTAAGTTAAATTGACTCTAGCTCACCACTACCTTGAGTCAATCAATGATACCATAGAGGGAATTTTTAGCACAAAAACGATGATGAGACTAAACTAAATTGTAATGAAAATATTCTCTATTATTTTTACTCATACGCATACCATAATTTTTAAACAAAGTGATATTCAACATTTTTACTAAATTCTTCGTTCATTTTACTAGGAGACCAGACTATATACTCTTCTTGGTAATTGGAAAGAAACAATTGATGACCGTATTTTGTTTAACATTTTTGTGTGTTGAAACACTGTTATATTAAAGGGAAATATAACCATTTAGTCTGTTCGGGTAACCAATTCTAGCTATTGTTTCCTGAATAAAATATTATCTACTTCAGGCATACACATATTGTTTTGTGTCATGTGACACCAGATGTTGTCATGAACCAATACTCATGTCGAAAACAACCATAGAAATGTGAAACATCAATACTAGAGAATAACCAAGTTCGATTTTCCAACGAGAAAATTCCTTTTGGCGTGAACGTTGACAATAGCGGTACAAATATATTAATGGATCACTGAGCATCTGTTGCCTCCGATGAATAGATGAAGTTATGCCGCAACAGTAAGCTCTTAGAAGTCTTGTTTGCCAGCTGGGACCATGTCAATATATCAGGTATGAAATACATTTACACGTTGAACGCATTTGACAGAGAGTATTAGTTATCTTGAACGGTTGGTGAAACCGCGCAAATCGAAACAGTTCATGTATGGTGTAGTATTGTCCACATGTTGATATAAGACTTTATCACTGTATTCTGGGGGCGAATATATTTCGTGACACCGGAACTACTGATGCAACTGATTTCAGAGATCTTATTAATCCTCGCAAACATGCGGTTTTAACACTAACTACGTAAAAACTGTCAACATATCCACGCCGTTATACTCTGATTAAAGATCTAAAATATGTTCCTTAATACAGGCTACCATTTGAAAATGGTATCAGTGTAATACCAGGGGCTAGAATATCATGGTGCAACCAGGTTTCTGTTAAACATACAACATCATAACTATCTAATTCAGCACTGATTAAATCTACTTTAAAATCTACTAAGACTCCTTTCGTTTATATGTATAATCTTTATAAGCAAAGTAACCCAAAATATAGATAATGTGTATCATCTTCCCGAAATGATTAGCATGTAGAATAGATTCGAAAACACCTGTATTGAACAACATCAACCGGCATCGTCAAAGCAAAGTGTACATGTAATTGTTACAATGGTGCTGGCGGTGAATATTAATGAAGAACATCTTGTTAAAAAGACACACCGAAACTGATTTGCATAACTGATGACCACAACATATTGCAAAATATCAAAATAGTAAAAATGATACAGTTTAACCTAACACTGAAGAGAAAACAAGAACGACACAGAAAAGTAAAATAGTACGTCATATAGAACTGAGATAAAGTAATCTGAGAAGGGATTCATACGTTATATACAACTTAAAACTATAATATTATGAAAAACGAAAGGAAAGGTGGGACACCCCCCACCCCACACCCCACACCCCACACAAGTAACTAAATGTATAATTCAGAAAAAATAAAGGAGATAAAAAAAAAGAATAAAAAAACACATAAACAAATGAACATTAAAACTATTGGCAACTGCATGGCAAGTATTTATAAAACGACCGGGGGAGGAAATATTCTGGGGGGAGATTTTATTTCGTAGGGTGGGGGAGAGATTATTTCGAGAGGGGCGGAACTGTACCGGTATAAATTCGCCGGGGGGGGAGATTTTATTCTGGGGGCGAATATATTTCGTGACACCGGCCGGGCCCTGTAGTGGTTGATCGGAATGTCTGACTTTTCCACTAGTAATTAAAGTTCTTTGGTATGACCTCTTTTATCCCTGCTGACCTTATCCTAATGTTCAATTTCAGTCTGCCTAACCAAGCGTAAGAAAGCATTGTACATGTTCTGATAAACTATACTGATGCAATTAAGCAAATGAATATTTGCTGTGGGCAAATATCTATTTTCTATATATATAATTTTTGGATATGAAGCATTCTAGTTAATTGTGGATACACTGGGCAGACAGAATTGTGTTTATTTCCAGGCCATCCTGATCGTCGTTTACTACTATAAGGTGTATGTTTTGAGGCAAGATCAAAGGCGCCGCACAGCATTTATTAGATAACAGACGGGGTCGTCCGTTTCGCTTTAAACAACCACCCCACCCTGTCTGTAGGAGTTATATAATCGGTGCGCAAATAACTGTGTCAAGTCCACTGCCGGGCTGATGCGGTGTCAGTGTCAGCAATGAACATGAATGCTCAAATTATAGTCCTGTAGCACTCACAAGTTGCTCAGCCAAAATATTTGAAAAGTGTATATTCAATTCTCTGATAACAGCATATATAACCTTAGAAATAGATTCAACATACAAACAATCAAATGTAGAACACAGACCTATGCTTAATAATAATTTCTTCTGGATATGATCAACCTGCGGAACCCTCTATCCGATGAAGTAACTAATGCTCGCTCATTAAAAGAAATCAAATCATTAATTAATCGTTCTGATGCAATTACTAATAATTTTGACTTCAAATATTTTCATAGATCATGCCAAATTGTCCACTGTCGACTTAGGCTCGGATGCAGTGACTTAAACGCTGATAAGTTTAGACGACATGTATCAGACATACCAGACTGCACTTGTGGATATCACCTTGAAGATGCAATTTACTTTTTCTATAACTGTCAAAAAATACGATAATATCAGAAACACTGTGTATTTCTACACACATGGGTATGGTCTAAAAATGATACTACGTGGCAGTAGTTAAGCAGTTCTACGAACATGACTCTTCTTAAATCAGTTCACGACATCATTGTCAAAAGAAAAAGGTTTGAGTAGCTTAATTTTATGCATGTAGTAAAGGAAAACTGCATTACCTTATTTCACAGACACCACTTGCTTCAGTGTATTGGCTTCGTGTTTTTCATTTGTGCATTTTGTATGTTTATGTTCATCACTCTCTTATATATATCCAGCTGTTGTTAAGTTGTTACCTGGAGAGGTATTACATAAGCAAGTTATGCTTGTTTACCGATCCATATTTCTTTTGAAATAAAAATACGTTTAAGCCAACACAGCTAACCCTAAAACACATGATTGTAAACTATTCAAAAAGGGGCATTAATCTCTGGCTTCTTCTCGGATGTCGGACTCAAACTCAAACTCATTTATTCTTAGAATAACATGACATACAATTATCTACAATTTTTATTATGTACAATTTAACAAAAATAATAAAAATAGGATACGTGGATACTAATACAATTTACCAATTGTATTGTACACATTGTTAAGGAATTTAGATAGGCCTTTTAGATTTCTTACACTGTTAGTGGTCATAATTTTCTTAAATGTTTGGAAACTTAAGATATTGCTTATTTAAGAGTTCATATCGCCGTTGGTGAAAAGCTTCACATTGGAATAAATAATGCAATTCATCTCCCACAGCGATAGATTCGCAGAGTGGACACTGGCTGTCTTCCCTGGGAATGTTCAGCCATCGACCTGTTTCAACTGGTAATCCTTGGTTAGAAAGTTCTGACTTTAATTTTGAGAGCAGTAGATATTTCGCAAATAAAGGTTGATTCTTCAGGTAATACGACCTTTGGATTTCCGCTTGGGCTTTCTAGCTGCCGTGAGTCAATTTGCTCGTTAACGCAACCGAGCGTGACAAGAGACTGGGCTACCAGTCTGCAAGGACAGCTAAATAAGCTTACGCATTTTTTAAAACTGATTGGTTACCCGTGATCTATGAAGATTTCAACAAAGGGCGCATGGTAATTAATTTCATCAGCCTAAACAAGCAGACAAATAACGGCGAAAGCTCATCGGATGTCGTTATTTGGAAATACCCCTGATGGTTACAGTTAATTAATAAAAAAGTATCCCTGAGTGAAAGCATTTGCGGATTTCGGATTGCGTGGATGATACAATTACTACTCCCTTGTTGTCATCCACATTTACTGGTATAACCCTACACTTGTGTATTTGTCGTAATTCACTTGCTGCTCAGTTAATGACTTTATAACATGTATACTTAGTTGTAGCACCACTCAGATTATAAAGGTTCAAATTTGGTCTTTCTTGTACCTGGGGTAATTATTCAATCTAAATCCAGGTTTGAAGTGAGGTGGAATGTGAGTTATGTGATATGCACGTGGCAGCCCAGCAAGAGATGCATGGTCAGTTGCTTTACTTTTTTGTAAATCAACTGATCATTCCCAGACATCAAAGGATCAACAGGAAATACGTTGATTGATTAATTACTGTTATCTTGCACAGTGGATATGTCAAAAGTAAGTGTTTACATGTGAAGGTAGGTTTACTAGACCTAGGCAATACACTCATATCATGGCGTGAAGTACAGATGTAAAAACAACATACTTTGTTCAAAGAGTAACCGATATTACACTGACTGGTTGTTCATTGTTATTTAACACAATGTATGTTTTTAAGAACCGAGGACATTATAAAAATAGTTGTCACGTGGGCTTTCTCAGCAAACTTGGCACCTATGTGAAACAATTGAAACAAACTAAGTGATCAGTTAAGAAACAAACACGGGTTATAATATTCGATACATTTAAATAACGTTTAAAAACGATATATTTAAATATTTAAATATATTTCATATATATTCCAAATATTGTTTCCAAATAATTATTATTAAAGTATTTGATTCTCACATAGACATTTGACATCGGATAAGTATTTTTGTACAGCTGCAGACGCAATGGATATTGTTCCTTTATGTTGATATTCCCGGATACATTATAACTTTGGTAGGTTGTAATAATTATATTTGCATTTTGTCTCATTCATTCGCTGCAGCTTTGAACAGAATCATTCTTGTTCCTTTCCGTTTGGTTGGGAAGTTTTTCGATGCGCGATAGACGTTGTTTTCGCAAGTATTTTCTTTTGTAAGCGTGTATATGTTACAGTCAATGTGTAAAATATGATTCACTCAGGCAATTTTTTAAATATCTAAATATTTCAGTCATTTTACAAATTGACTGAATAATCCATTCATTTATTTAACCGACTGACTAAAAATGATAAAGACGATCAAAAGAGCTTAAACACATCACAATATATTAATTATGCTAAGAAAAGAAGCCCAACAATACAGAACTGTACTTGGTGATGATATTAAACATAAACAAATATTTGGAATTCGTTATCATATTAACAAAGATGGACATATTTTTCAGTTAATTTGTAAAATAAACTGAATATTTAGGCGTTTAATAAATTTACTTAGTGAAATATGTTTACATTTTGAATGTAAACATATACACACGGTAAAATAAGCAATGTTCAGATAAAATATTTACTTAGTGTTGCAAGTCAAAATAGTGTACACAAAGATCGCACAATTACCAAGCAAGTGACTTACAAAAACTGCATCACCATTACCGATGCTCCCCACAAATATACCTACATTTCCAAAACTGTATTTCATTTTTGTTGATCAATGTGACCATACGTCCTTCTACTATCAATAAAAATGCGCTTACGAATGGCGAGCACAGGTCGCGAACAAGTCTAGATTTCTGCTATATCATCCGGGTACTCACTGGGAAAATACAGTGATGCACAGGTAACAACTACTCCCGCGGAATTGCTTTAGATCAGTGCTCCTTTGTACGTTGAAATACTATATATTGTGAATGCCAAAATGATGTATCAAGGATCAAGTAGAAGATACATTGACCGTAGCGCTGGGAGTTTATTCAACAGACCCGTGAAAATAACACTGCTGTATCTTACTATTTATTTTAGATGACGCAGTCAAAGCTCACTTCTCCTGGCGGCCATTATCGAACGGCCAGCTAAAACACAACCCCGCGCTTACGTCTACAGGTCTCTTCCTGTAGTACGGTAATTAGTATTCTCTCCTCTGTTGTTGTTGCATTAGGTGTTTAAGAGGTCGCCTTCTGCCTAGGCAATTTCGGCTGACCTGTCCCTCTTTGGGACTCCTGTGTGTGAGAAGGGTTCACATATCTATTGTGAGTTCGGTGTTCACATAATTTCTGTTTTTGCATTGATATGATTTCTATTTTCTTATATTGATATGATTTCATTTTTATCCTTGGCTGCTCTGTTTATATACGTTCGAGCAGCTGTCCATCTCTCAGAAATAGAGTTAGTTTGGCCTTCGCTATTGCATCTCTTGGCTTTAGGAGATCTATGACAGATAGCGGATCTAACTGCAATTCTTGTTTTAACCTAGCCCGGGCCGGGGCATGGTCTTGACATTCTAGTAACAGGTGGTCAATGGTTTCAGCCTGATTGCAAGATGAACAAACCTTGTCATAGTGCTTTTTGTGACCAAGTCTGAGGCGTGAGATAGCAGTTTCAATTTTCCTTTCATTTGAGTATGAGTTTGGCTTTTGTTGGACCTTGGGTTGAATTTTGTATAGCCATCTGCCGATCTTACTTGCGTCCCATTGGGTTTGCCATCTTTTTGCTATGGAGGCTTTGATTTTGCTTTTTATCTCTAGTTTACTAAAGGGAATAGGCTGTATATCCGCTTTGTCTAGAGCTAGCTTCGCCAGTGAGTCTGCTTTTTCATTTCCATGAATATCTATGTGAGAGGGGATCCAACACAGCTCCACCTGTTGCCCTTGGTCCGATAGTTTTGTATATTCGTATAGAATATTGTTGACTGTGTTTGGCCTGGAGTTTGAGTTTCTTCCACTGATGGCCTGAAGTGCACTTAGCGAGTCTGATAGGACGACTGCCTTTGCTTCCGGGAGTTCCGGTATGAGTTTGAGTGCATGATGAATTGCCTCCAATTCAGCCGTGAATACTGACTGACCATCGGGCAAGCGAACTGAATGTGCTTGGGGTTTGGAGCTGTGGATATGGATCCCGTAACCAGCACTGTTGTTGATAGGATTCTTGGATCCATCAGTGTATATATGGGCCCAGCTGTCCCAGGTAGTTTGAATTTTAGTGATAGCTACTGAACGTAGTAGGGTTGGGTTTTCTCTTTTAGTGACTTCTGATGTTAAAGCAGTGTCAACTTTGGGAGTTTGTAAAGTCCAGGGAGGGTGTAACCCTTTGTAGTGACTTTCTGGAGGCTGAATGTCATCGCAATTGTGACTTCGAATGAGTTCACGTACTAATATCCCAGATGGCTTTAGTGAGGGATTTTTTCGAGCTAGGGCCTCATCTCGAGCGTTTTTGTCTTGCCATATCTTTTTAACCAAAGGGTTTGATGTTCGTCCCCAGAACGATAATATTGCCTGCTCTCGTCTTAGTTTCAATGGGAGTTCTCCCGTTTCTACTTGTAGTGCTTCTAGTGAGGTGCCTGTCGCTGCGCCTGTGGCCAGTATTAGGGCTTTGTATTGTATTCTGTCTAGTCGCCTCAAGACAGTATTTGATGCTGAGTGAAAAGCCTCACAACCATAGTCAATTTTTGATCTGATAAGAGCTTTGTAGAGGTCCAGCTGAGTGTCCCTCGATGTGCCCCAAGATGTGCCTGAAATTGCCCGTAATACGTTCAGGTCTTTTTGACATCTGTTTTCCACATATTCGATATGCTTGCGCCAAGTGAGGTGTTGATCAAGGATAACTCCAAGAAATATTGCAGATTTTTCGAATTTGATAGGTTTGCCTTTTATGGAGACACGGGGTATCATAGCATCTTTCCCCCGGCGTTTGAATAGAACTCCAACAGTTTTTTCACTTGAAAGGGTGAATCCCCATTTATTGCACCATTGATCTACTCCGTCCAGGGCTGACTGGAGTTTTTTTCTGATTTGTGAGATATCTCTGTGCTTTACCCATATTGCTCCGTCATCAGCGAACTTAGAAGTTTGGGTAGGAGAGTTGACATGGTCAATTCTCTCCTCAAGTGTATCCTCAATGATATAACCCACCCTCATTAATTACATGCTGCTCTTTTCCAGCCTCACGGCTATGGAGCTGAGATAAAGAGTCCAAGTCATCATAAAGTAATTAGGGTCCAATAAAAACAATGCGCCGCCAAACCTCATACATATTATCACTGAAAGTCGTACTACAGACGGTTAATGTCAAATCACAATAAAAGCATTTTAATTGCAATAACATGTTCCAGGACCATGTATTATCTTAACACCATCGGATTTAGAAGCAATGGTCGTATAAAACAAGACAGATCTATTTAAACACAACAGTATTCATGTTATTCCCACAAAATCACATAAAGAAAGGAGACATTAGCAAATACATGTGTATTATCATTTTTCGTCAGGATAACAAAATGTTCTCTCCTTGTTACCACCTCCAGGTTCAGCTTAAGACGGGTCCTCCTTTGGTCAAAAGTTTGTTCCCCCTCTAATGAGTGTGTCACGCGTTGCACACGAGTGGCGGTTGGGGTGCGTGTAAGGGGAATGGACTTCTAGGCAGTAGTGTACACGTACACAGGAAGTCGGCGCTGTCGGAGGCTCCAGGTAAATAAACATCGTGGTTTTATGACGGGAGATCAGACGAACCGTGAACCAGGGGCATGCGACGTAATTACACCTAAAGGTGGTAGAACCAGGGTATTGTCTCTTGGACTTGCTAATTGACCGTACGTATAATTGGTAAATATATTCGTTTTGACACCCGTGTTTCATGCGCATCCCGGCTCATAAGCAGAATACAGAATCCGTGATCAGCGGAGCGTGAACAACATGGATGCCGCCTTTCGGCCGTACCGAACAGTCAAGCTGCGATCTCGGAACTGAATCCAATTGCAAGCGGAGATAAGATTACTTCCTTTACCCAAACATGATCGTTGCTCAGAAATGTTCAAATCTATCTTCAGTAAATCATGAAATTAATGCGAGCATGACATTTATGCGAAAAATGCGATCGTCAGTCCCTCTGATTATTTTAATATGTTTCATTTCATCATGATAAAACAGTTAGTCACTTATAAGGTTACCACGTTGAAAATGGAAACGATCATTTACAAAAACAACAAAATGTATTCTCTCATCACTCAGCCTAACAGTGATATAACTGCAAATTAAACAATCAAGTACGCTAAAGTATTACACATGGTGGGTGGAGGACCAGGGGCACTTTGAGTTTGACAGGTGTCATCAACTGGTCAAGTAACATCACGGTTTGTATATTCACGTTGATTGGACAGTCTAGACTGGCGCCAACTAATCATGACGGCGTCTTCAGAACAGAACACAACTTTATTTCTCTCAGGTTTAGGCTTACGTGGATAACGGAACATTTTGTTTAAGTGATAGCACATTTGTAATTCAATCTAATATACTTTCCTTGATTGATTATATGGCTGCGGTCGTAGATCCGGATGTATCTTAATATGCTCAGTATATACACAGGGTTTATTGTTATACTATTAGGATTAATAGAAACAATTGAGTATTTATACCCTTGATCATAAAGTTAGTCACTACTTTCACACTTTGATTTGTATGATTTGGGTTATGATTAAATTGTCAACAACAAAAATCAATCCGTGTATATGTGTATTATATAGTGTACCCCAATACGTAATTAAATTGTGTATAAATAAGGACACTAGGTTACTTACTGTAATTGATTATTTGATAAACATATTCACATTTAGTTGTGTGATATGTCACAGAAGTAAAGCTAATTCATAACAACTAATTGTCCCATTTATTTGGTTTCTATCTTTTATATGAAACAAATGCTATAACATGGGGTGATAAACTTCATTGGAAATAGACGTAGCATATAATTGTCCACATGAACAGTCAACTCTGTTCCAGATATGTTTATTCATTTGTTCAGCATTTAAATCGTTGCATTCCTGGCTCAATAATTCATTTGACGAAATATTGTTCCCTGTTTTGAATTACAGTCAGATAGTTCCAGAACAATTATACAATTTTCAGCCCTATGTGTTGCGCATAATTCCGAGATAATTCGCATTTCATATTCTTGTACGAACACTTATCAAAATTCATTTATACCTAGTACTATTATGTACATATGTATATTAGTTCAAATTATAATAATGAGGCCCTCTATATTCTCGAAACGGTCTTTGTTCTACGACAACCGTAAGTCGGTATGGGAAAACAAAATATTTGTTTAATTGTTCAAAGTTCAAAGTCAATGTCATATGATTATAGGCAAGGAAGATAAGAAATTAGATATAAAGAGTAGCCACTTTAAATGACAGAATTTCTTTTAGTTAAATTTGCTCATGATTTGGTCTTTTTCGTGGAACATAGTGCCAAAATACTCTTAATTATTTACTTTCATGTCATTACTAATCTCACATAAGGTCAAAAGTTGTACAACGTTTAACAGATATGATTATGACATGTTGTATCCAAATATTTCCAAACATTTCCAAACAAATCCAAACAAATCCAAACAAATCCAAGCTTGGAAATATGACCTTTCCAAATATTGGAATGGTCATATTTCCAATTGGAATGGTGGTATTTCCAAGTTTTGGATTTTTTGGAATGGATGATATTTTGTCCAGTGAAAGATGGCATTCTCCATAAGCAAATTTTATTGGAATATAAGGTTAACAGAAATATTTTTTTTAAAAACAAGTTATGCTGAGACGTTTGGTTTTCTGTCGACATATTGGTAAAATTTGTTATTTATCATAACAAAAAAACATATACTCGCCTAAAGTATAAACATAAAGGCATGGTCAAAGTGCAAAATCAAATGTCAGACATATACTAGTCTAAAGTACAAAACATATTAAACACTGCATACTGTGTACAGAAAGGCGGTGAATACTAATCTGAACTAGATAAACCAGTGATTGGTATTTTTAGTATAAACACGTTTTAACAGCTACGATGAGAATTCCTAGCCCCAACCATATAGATAATAGAATCTGGACCAGACAAACCAGTGATATATATTATAAGCAACGCCCCAGCCACGCATTCGGCATATGATGCCACCAATCTACGAAGTCGCCTCTTACCACAAGCATATGTTGCTGGTACACTTGAAGGCGACAAGGGATAGTCCATGATAGTTACGTTAGAGTGAGTGAGTGAGTTTGGTTTAACGCCGCTCTAAACATCATTGTCAAAGCATTGTGTGTGTGTCTGTGATTAGATAATTTGTTTTGAGATAGGTGATTACTGAATTTCTTTGATACATTGTCAATCTCTTGGTATACCAACAAAAACGATATTACACTGAATGTAGTACCCATATCCTGACGCGCCTTCTGATTGGCTTGCGCCGTTGAGACGCATGGCGGCCCTTGAGGTGGACGAGCCTTGTTGTAGATCACGGACACATGTGGTGATGAATGTTAAAACACGACAACCATTTTGATTCTATCGCCTGATGTTTTGTCCACTCATGTAATACCTGAGGATATCCTTTGGAGTCTTCCCTTGCAGTTTTGAAATACACTGTCGGTACGAGACCACCTTTTTCTTGCCTTTGCCACAAGTTTGGCGATGTGGGTCGTCATCCATGCGTTTCAGCCAGGCGATTCTGATGTGCTTCTTTTTCAAATCTTTGGGTAGACTTTTCAAAAATGTGCTGATGTCTTGGTTGCTTCTACCAGCAAAGATACTACGGAGGCTTGATAATATGGGCGTTTTCTTTGGCTCACCAACATAAATTATATATCCCTTCCATAGGATTGTGAACACGCCACGTTGTGTTCTTCTTTTAAGGTTTCTTTTAAGAAGAGAAACATTGACGCCAGTATCCTCAAATAACGTCTCACAACGTTTCTGAAATATACAAGTAAAATTTAAAAAGGTTAGTTATGAAAATTCGTTTAATCAACCAAACTCAATATTTAATTGCAAAAACCTAAGTATAAAAACTCAGCATCTAATGTCTAAGAGACCAACTACTAAATATCTTGTGGTGGAGGGGTTTGGGGAAAACACCATTTAGTATGACAACAAATAACCGACGTAAATATGTGCTATGTTCAAAGCCTCGTTTGCAGCTGAGATTAAACATAAATTAATAACGTTTGCCCTCGATCACTTGTGGTCACACAATAGTAGCCATAAGGTTATATAAAACGAAGATAATCAAGAATAACAAAGAACTTCTAAAAACATTCAAAAGCTCAAGAACTAATTAAACTGAAATTATACCTGGGTTACTGCTCCCGATGTATCCGGATGTTTTCGTGAAACAATTGGCGACTTATTTCGCCTGGAGGAACGAGGTTGGGCTTGAGCTGTAGGCAGCCCGTCCTGTTTTCTCGACAGACCAGGTTGTGATCTTCCAACAGGCCGCCCCGAAGATCCTGCCCCCTCCTTCCCTGGTTCTATCTTGATGATGAGTTCAGGTCGAGGTTCCACCCTCTCATGCTGACCCGCCGGACACCCGCAATATGTACAGTTGTGTCTGAGGACAGGTAGGGAATACTGAGGACAGTCCTCGGGGCAGTCTCGACACCTACCCCGAACAACTCCGTACTTGTCTCGGTTGAAGTCCGTGAACATTGCCATGTCTGAAACGAGAACAAATACAATAGGTTTGGCTATTTGTTGGACAGCACGACTCGGGATCGTACAGAAAAAAGGTTAAAAAGAAGCCGCCATCATGCAGCTGGACTATTCCTGAGCTGAATGCAGAGTTAAACAACAAACAATAAGTAACATTAATACTTAAATCTACCACAAACAATATTGTCATTAAGAAATGTAACCGAGTATAACGCTTTTTCAACCGCAGTCAGCAATGTTATGACGATAACGGCCTGAGGCCTGTTCCAAATCATGCCAGGTCAAGACAAACTATTGGATGACAGCATGCATAATGAACCCTACTATCCAAATGCCATGACGAAATCACCAATGCCGCACAAAATAACAACACCCTTAACCCTTACCTTTCGTAATATTTTTTGGTCACTTCTTATCATTAAAAACAACAACATGCACTTATTCTGTGAATTGATATCTTTTAAATCTCTGCAAATGGTCCGTCGTTCACTCGTCACGTTGAAGCTCTTTGTTCGATTCCCCACATAGGTACTATGTGTGGAGCCTATTTCTGGTGTCTATCGCCGTGATATTGCTAAAAGCGACGTTAAACTCAGTTCACTCACTCACTCTGATAAGCTGACTGGCTATATTAATAACCAAACATGTCAGTAAAGGTGATGCCATATCAAATAATGACCTCAATAATAACGAAGTTAATCTTGCTTTTGACGAAATCTTTATTCAGCTCGACCAAGTAATATAAAAAGAAATTGGTCAGACAAAGAAACAGTAATTAACCACAACTTATGCAAATGAGAATACATTTGCCCTATTCAAATTCAAAATGTTCGCAAAGTATCCTTTACTCCGATTTTTCGATTTCATGAGTATCCATTTTGTGATCATCTGGGCCAGATTCAGAACAAGAACCGACTCGCTTTGGTCGCGCGATGAAGGCATGGCCCTGCATGTTGTACAGTGGCTTTCTTCCTTCCATTCTTTCAAAACACTTAAGGTAGCTACAATTACAGGCATGTTTGATGGTAATATCAAGCCAAAACACTGTTATAAATTCCTCTTTGTATTCTTCGTGTAGGGTGCTTAGATATGCTCCAATGTGTTGTTTGTCCATTCCTTTGAAATGTCTCCTCAGTGCTCTTCTGATTGATGCACTTTCGGCATTGCCCACATAGATTGTCCGACCATTCTCAGCAATTTTGTATGAGCCATTTAGTGCCTATCTACGTTCTCCCACCCCTGTCACTCACACTGTCGCCGATACCAACAAGTGACGTGAGGTGGGTTTAACGTCGCGTCCAAGATTATTGCACTTATATAGCGACGTGCATGCACGCGCGCGCGCGTGTGTGTGTGTGTGTGGCTGGTTGTACTGGTCCGGACTGATGCCGATTTATAGTGCAAGCTCACCGAGATACCATGCCGCAGTTTAACATGAATACCCCACTCAGACACAGCATACTTACTCCGAGCCGACCAGTCCTTGTTTTAGCCCCTTAATGCCGAGCGCCAGACAGGGTAACAACAAGTTCCATCTTTTAACGATAAGAGCAATTATACATAAACACTGAATAAACATGTCTTACCTGTGTGGAACGTGAGGTGTGTATTTGGGTTCTGAAATAGGAATCTAGGATGTCTGCACACTGCGTCTCCTGCACCAGGTTGTAAGACTGTGCACCTGACCTACATATAGGCGTCAGTGTTCTGGGAAATCTACTTTCTCTTCCATTGTGATAAATTCTTAGTAGTGCAGCCCTGCATAACGACAATTAAATCAGTCCTCAGAGGTATGCCGTCAACAACAGCCACACTGTGATATAAGGGTCGAAGAGTGAGTGAGTTAAAAGTTTACGTCACATCGGCAGTATTTCAGCCATATCCTGACGAGAACAGCCCTGCATAACGACAATCAGGGGTTTGTGAGAGATACACATATGTCCCACATGTTGATATATCCCAATTGCAGAGCTATAAATAGGCTTTTGGTTTTTTGGGTATTTTACCCAGGGGTTTGATTTTGATTGGGTATCAACAAATTTTAGAGGGTTTTGAATTTTTCTTAACCCACCTATTTCTTGACATCTGAGCATTTTAACTTGAAAACCTGTTTCTTAATAAACCCTGTACGTTATTTAACTATGTGAATAGTAGTATACCTGTCTGCGTCTGCTTGCGGCTCCCTCTGCCGGAAGCCGTTTGCAAAACCTAGCACACTGTAAGTAAGGCGCTATTTCTTTAATCACCAATCAGCGACTATTAAAAAAAACAGCATGTACATTGACTAGGCAGTATGTGCTTTTTCATTGACATCTATCAGTGTGTGGTCAAGCTCGCCGACCTTTCAGATGCATGTCATCTTATCTCAGTTGCGAAGAATGATGCTTTTGATGTCAATCACAGGGTTGTCTGGTCCAGATTCGATTATTTACAGACCGCCGTCATATAGCTGAAATATCACTCAATGCGACATGAAACAACAAACAAACAAACAAATAAACAAGATCATTCAGTTCATTCATGTGGAGTGACTAAATTTTACAAGGAGCGATATGACTCTTCGCCGACAAACAAATCGTCAATCGGAAAGTCCTTGACATTGCTGTTCGTAAGGAAGGCTGAAAACACTGATAAAGCCAACAGCGGTGAGTAAATCCCGATCTAGTTCATTTTAAGAACTGTTTTCAACAGCGTTAGTTGACAACAGCTTAGCGAGAAGTAGCGTACATGGATATGCGTACTTGTAGTGTCACTCTGACTAAATGTCCTTTCGTTGATAACTACACTACATCTAAAGGTGGGTAATTATGTATCCTTTTTGCCAATTAATATATAATGTAACAATATATAACTTATAACATATAATACCCCATTCTGTCGTAAATTAGAATATAGCAAATGTCAGCAATTATGAATAAGGGGTTTAGAACGGATGATATATAATGTAAGGAGGAGTAATCATAGAATGATTCATCTGAGCGATTCAGTGTTATGAAACAAGCTGTATAATGTCACCGTGACCCTGATAACACACAGTCGGCCCCTGCCAGCATTCTTAGCATGCAGCTGAAACCCACACTTTTGTGGGTCAACTGTTATTGAACGTTATTTCACACGCACACTTTATTCTAGAGAGATTTTTTTTACTTTTGAAATTTTGAAACTTTAATAATTGGAGTAAACATTACATTTCCGATCAGCATTGTTATTAAGTGAGACAGTGAGTTGGGTTTAACGCCGCTTTGAACAATATTCCAGTCATATGAGGGCGTGCCAGCTTAATGTTGGAGGAAAGGCTGAAGTGATGCAGGTCACAGACGTTTACCACTTTTGTCAAACGGTAATGGGTTTGGTGCTAGATAAACTAGAAACATAATTGAACACACCGGTATTCGAACCCACAATCATAGGTTTCTGGCATACCCAAGGGACGCAACTCTACACAGCGAATTGTGGCGACTAAAACGACTGGGTCACCCGTGCCCCCATTATTATTAATGTTTATTATGTGTTAATATGTAATGTATATCAAGTCTTGTTTTCAGCAATAGAAGTCAAGGTTGTGACTTTATTACAGTTATGAAGTAATGGGGTATCAATTGTATTGGCGGCCCAGTCTTCCAACGCGCTGCAATGCGCTGTGCAGAGTAGTGGGTCTTTTTAAGCGTATCGCTCATGATCAGTTGTTCGAATCCCGTGGTCGTGGACTGCACTAAACGTTTAAGACCTGCATAACTTCGGGCTTTACTCCCACTCGTTGGAACGCCATGAAATAACTGAAATATTGTTCAAAGCGGCGTTAAAGCAGACTCACTCACCCACTCGCTCAATACATTTATGTACACTTTCCATTTCAGCACAGTCATGAATAACCGGGGCGTGTTGCCTGAGCCGAATGACTCTGGAAAGCCACAGGTGCATCCTCTCTACAGCTCACACAACATAAAGCTGTACTCACACTTCATACCAGTATATGTCCAGCACCCATGGCCGACTAATCTGGAGCTGTTTGAACCGGAACCGAGCCAGGTCTCGACATCTCGTACGAGTTTGCACGGTTCAATCCAACAGACAAAGGTTGTTGCACATGTTCGAAACAGCTCTGTTCCTCGAGAAAAACCAAGAGATCACACACAGAGGAATGACTGTCCGCCTCCTGCAGCACATGGGGTATTGCATTGCCAGGACGAACAGGGAACTGCTGAGACAGCACTGGGGCTGATAGCTAGTGCTTCTGATGACGTTACGTCGCAACCTGAAACAAATACCAAACAAGAGTGTGAACGTTTAAAGGACTTCCAGACACCGTGCATTAATAAAGGACAAGATATGGACACAGAGAGATCTTCGAAGACAGAGCGGCCATTGAATAGAAAAAAAGACAAACAGGCTATGGTGCCAAAAACAGGCCGCATGTCGATACCCTTGATTGCCGTAAGTAGTTTTAATGAATGAAGTGGTATGGCTTTACGCCACTTTTAGCAATATTCCAGCAATATATCACGACGGGGAACAACGGAAATGGGATTCACACATTGGACCCATATGGGGAATCGAACCGGGCCTTCGGCGTAACGAAGTAATAGGAGTGACTGAGTGAGTGAGTTGGGTTTAACGCCGACAGTTATATCGCGGCGTCTCGGCTTAATGTGAGAGGAAAGCCCGAAGTGATGCAGGACTCAGACGTTTATCACTTTGGTGAAACCCACAAGCTCGGGAATGGTGATGACAAACCTAGAAACATAATCGGGGCGAACCGGGATTCGAACCCACAATCATAGGTTTCTGGCGTGCCCAAGGGACGCAACTCTGCTGCACAGTGAATCGTGGCGCCTTAGACGACTGGGCCACCCGTGCCCCAAGAAGTAATAGGAATGTTTCATGAACAATATTAGTTAATTTCCCATTGATTTCATTTCGTAATCAACTCGTCATGAACACCAACAATGTGCCTCTTGTCTATGTCATAGTCGCCTAAGGCGCTGAAATTCCTTAAGCGTGCCAGAAAACTATGATCGTGGGTTTGAATCTAGATTCTCCTGATTATGTTTCTAGGATTGTCAAATTCGTAAACATCCAAGACCTGCATCACTTCGGGCTTTCCTCCCATGTCAAACTGACACGCCGTGATAAGACAGGAATACTGTTCAAATCGGTGTGGAACCAAACTCACCCACTCACTCATAATGTTTTACTGGCTGGCTTACTGACTTGTATTGAGGTGTTACCAAAATACTGCTTTTTATTCCAGATGAAACCATGCAAGCTGTTGCACAGAGGTCATGTACCATATTCAGTCATCGTGCGGACGAAGCGCAGGCCAAGTGGTGTGTACAAGATAGCCTACAAGTGGGAAACTATCTATGTCAGTTCGCCAACAAGCAATATCATCAAGGAGCTTCGGAAACAGTTCAGTGGTGATGGCAAGTAGGAGATAGTAAAGTTCTTGCTGAATCTTCCCAAGGAGGAACTTGAGCTGGTGTCAGTGTTTTGGCTTAATGAGAGCATACACGTCCAACACTGTGGAAGGTCCTACCTGGAATGTATTAGAGACCTGCAGGGAAAGAAACCAATGCTTAACGACATACAACTGATTCTCTGCTCGATGACAAATGCCAGTGTGACAGAAGATCCAGACAGATATAGCCCTTTAGATGATCATAGTGCACCTACATTCCGCTTGATGCCGAGAAAGAGACCTGCGTGTGATGATGGAGAGAAATCACAGTTTCATACCGATGCAAAGAAAATAAAGTATGATCAACATGGACAACTGTCAAGGCATCTTCCGACAAAGAGTCCCAAGGACACAGTGCCGAGTACAGTAATGAACTTGAATATGAAAATAACTGAGATGTCACTGAGCAATGTTTCTACAATACCAGCCTTGGCCGTCTCATCCGGACGAAGATCTCAACCAATACGACCTTCTGAAGATAAGTCAATGAACCTTCAAAACTTTCATGAAAATCAGACAACCCATGATGTTCTTCAGCAGTTAGGTATTTCTCCCCGGTCACCAGAATTTGAAGCCAGGACCGAAAATGATAATATTGGGAAAGTGACTGGACATGCTGTACCAACGAACATCATTAGAAAAGATAAAAGAGTAGATGCGACACTTTCAACTGTCACTAAAGAGTACCAACCTGCCTGTCCTACCACAATACAGGTAAATAAATATTCCCCAAAGAAGCTACAACGACAGAGCATCAGAAGAAAATGTAAATCTCCCAGTAAAGAGACATTAAGAGATCACTCAACGGTTCTAGGGAAACATTCACAGACAGGATCCCCTTGTTTCGAACCATCCTCTGCAGAGAAGGGCCAGAAACACACTGTCGGTTCTGCACATTCTCAACACACAAAAATAACACCTCGATATGAGCTTATGCAGCCTGAGAAGAGAACGAGGGGCAATGTCTATTCAGATCAAGAACAGAAAGTATCAACAACAAGTGGAAATGACCCTACTAAGAACAAGAAAATGACTCCAGTGTCTTCCGAATCAATTTCCGATAACAGTTTTGCAAACAAACCGTCTGTGATCACGCCTAATGCTGTAAACCAGAAACCAGAACTAAATGTGTCCAAACTGTTGGAGAGAATGTTAAAGGCTGCACCAACCCAACAGAACCCACCAAACTTTCTTGGTCAGACAAAAACGCCTGGTGAAGGTAGAAGCTGTAAAACCAAGAATCCACAGTACAAAGGCCGAGGCTCCCATACTGGAAAGACTTTGGTTTGTGAGTCCATTGTCTCCAGTACGCAAACATATTCTTCAATCCAACACTCTCAGACAAAAGTTAGAAACAAAACATCCGGAGAAACACGTAAAATCAGGGCACGACAATTGCTTAAGAAAGGCACAGATTCAACGCAAGGTGTTGGGGTATTCTCAGTGCTCAAGACCTTTGGCTCGAAAGTTTTGAATATGATGAACCCATTTGTAACTCCAAACGATGGTCAGTAGGGTTGCAAACGCTCAAACAACACTGAGCTTATACACTGCTTTAAACATGAGTTCAGTTGATGCGCGGCAGCAGCCCAAACTGATGTACTCTGTCGGACAAAAGAGAGTATTCATCCGAGGCTGATGATGAATAAAACAAACAAGATATGGTCATTCTATGGTGATGTATTTGATACAGGTATCACAGTAAACTGTTGTGTTTTAGACCTTACGTTTGCAGTGTTGCAGCGACTGTTTTCCGCCTTGTAACGTTTTGATAACGTTTGGCATTTTTTGTCATCTCCAATTTTCAAGTGTATCCTTTCTTTTGCCCGGTCACAGACATACACACTTACCACTGAAAACCCACCTTCACTCGTATTGTGCTGACAAACATAATCAGGTGAATATTGGAATCGAGGCATCTTGATGCAGCTCTGAACAGTCGGGGGGCACGGTTGTCTGAGGCGCCGCGATTCGCCGTGCAGAGTTGCGTCCCTTGGGCTGGCTGGAAACCTATGATTGTGGGTTCGAATCCCGGTTCGCCCCGATAATGTTTCTAGGTTTGTCAGCACCCGTGCTCCTGGGTTTCACCGAAGTGGTAAACGTCTGAGACCTGCATCACTTCGGGCTTTCCTCCCACATTAAGCTGACACGCCGCGATATAACTGAAATAATGTTAAAAGCGGCGTTAAACCAACTCACTCACTCACTCACTCTGAACAGTCAGTACATGGCGGACGCTTTAGTAAGCCGTACACACCCCATCAAACCACCACATACACTTTCTTTGTAAATGCAAAATACGCCGGACAAGTTTGGATCATCTGCCGAAACAGATTCCACCAGGTGTAAAAGGCAAAAAATTGTTTTTACTTCAAGAACCGTGCGTATTTCATGACTTCGCTTATGACCTCATCCTTTGGGGGCACGGGTGGCCCAGTCGTCTAAGGCGCCGCGATTCGCTGTGCATATTGGGTCCCTTGGGCACTCCAGAAACCTATGATTGAGGGTTCGAATCCCGGTTCGCCCCAATTATGTTTCTAGGTTTGTCAGCACCATACCCGTGTTCGTGGGTTTCACCGAAGTGGTAAACGTCTTAGACCTGCATCACTTCGGGCTTTCCTCCCACATTAAGCTGACACGCCGCAATATAACTGGAATACTGTTAAAAGCGGCGTTAAACTCAACTCACTTACTCTCATTCTTTCTGACAAACTTGTTATATCCCTGATTGTGTTTTGCGGAAGTGTCAGTGTTCGGGGTGGTCGCCCTTCAAAATGGGTGACATGAGACGTTGACGCCTGTTGTATTGTTTTGTTATATATGTGTCCTGAATTGACTTCTATTATTTCATCTTGTATCAAGGACACTTAATACCTTAACGAATCGCAATTATATATCAATGAAATATCTCATATATTCAAGGTCACTGGTGAGCCCTCATCGGGCAGGTTATGCTGTTGCGAAGACTCGCGATGATTATAACTGGGACTGAACCGACAGCATTCAAAAGATGCGGCCTTTTTATACAGCCAGTTGTGATAATTGTCAATTGATATCAAGTTATATTTTCAAGGTCTTGTTTTCTTGCATAAAATGCATTCTTAAGTGTACAGTGATCATCAATTGATGTGTATGGTTTCGTAAGAGAGGAGCAAATAGTTAAATTAATTTTGCTCCATGTTTAGAACTGACTTCAACATTTCTTTTGCGTTTATGGAACGACAATTTCGGGGTGCACACTGTGTAAATCCGTATAGTGGTAAATGTTAGATCGTCTGGGGAAACTTCCAAGTCAGGAGTGGTTGGTACATCAGACATGCCTTCACAAGGGGGTATAAAGTCGACGCCAAAGGTGTTTGAAGACGGCAAACGACATCATGGAGATTCTGATGGACCAATGTGGAACCAGAGAGTCCTGAGAACAGGCATTCGTTGCAGGCGAAAAAACGTCGATTATCGATACCCCTGATGGAGGCTAGTGATCTATCGAAACACGTTTATGTTGTTTCTTTTTTCAGTGTTAATGCCCCAATATGGATTCCGTATTTAATCAAAGTTGTTTGTTACATTGTTTCTTCAGCATTTATTTGCTGTGTACTGTATACTAGTGTTGACTATAAGTAATGATATCTTGTAAAAGGCGATTGGTTAATTACAAGCACAGAAACCCATTTCCATATGCTATGAAATCTGTCACAAATTTGAAGATCTCCTTATAGCAGGGACGTTGGTTTCCAAGTAACCCTCGGTTCAACTATGAGGCATGTTTCCCTATCTTCTCGGCACCTTCCGTGGTTTTCTTTTGTTTCTGAAAATATGTTCACGGCTGTAAATACCACTTCAAATGATTCCCTGTACAGTCTAGTATAATCCTTGTAAAGAATATAGTACTATGTATGTTTATAGGTATGTGTTTAAAAGTAACATCTGATAGTGTTGGTGTATCTCTGCAGTGGTGAATATTTGTTTTAAGCGAATCGTATTTTTTCTTAACATACAAAACATAATATTATTGAAAATAGTTAAGTACCATGAAGAATAATGTTTGTTGGAATCTTACAAGAAAATCATATGGACAAATAATTGTTTCGAAATAACAGCATACTGAATCGCTAAATATTACATCGTCCATTATATACACAAAACTGTAAATTTGTTTCACAATCTAAGACCCCGTTCATATGCACATGTATTTTACATAGGTATGTAAAATAATATTCTATGAAAGTTTGTTCTGTCAGCAAACTACATGTATGTATCATATGCTATGAAATGTATGAAAATGCTGGTATTATTTGTAGCTGGTGGTATACATGTATACTGAGTTTTACCTTTTATCACGTTATGTTTTCAGTAATTTAAAGAATAAAAAATTATCAACTATTTTATAAGTCTTTGAAATCCATGCTCCAGAGACTACACATGTGTCTGTTGATGCTCCAGAGACTTCACGTGTGTCTATTGGTGCTCCAGAGACTACACATGTGTCTGTTGATGCTCGAGTGACTACATATATGTCTGTTGATGCCCCAGAGACTACACATGTGTCTGTTGATGCTCCAGAGTCTACACGTGTGTCTGTTGATGCTCCAGTGACTACACATGTCTGTGATGCTCAAGAGACTACACATATGTCTGTTGATGCTCCAGTCAATACACATATGTCTGTTGATGCACCAGAGACTACACATGTGTCTGTTGATGCTCCAGTGCCTACACATGTGTCTGTTGATGCTCCAGTGCCTACACATGTGTCTGTTGATGCCCCAGAGTCTACACGTGTGTCTGTTGATGCTCCAGTGACTACACATGTCTCTTGATGCTCAAGAGACTACACATATGTCTGTTGATGCTCCAGTCAATACACATATGTCTGTTGATGCTCCAGAGACTACACATGTGTCTGTTGATGCTCCAGTGCCTACACATGTGTCTGTTGATGCTCCAGTGCCTACACATGTGTCTGTTGGTGCTCCAGAGACTACACATGTGTCTGTTGATGCTCCAGTGCCTACACATGTGTCTGTTGATGCTCCAGTGCCTACACATGTGTCTATTGATGCTCTCCAGAGACTACACATGTATCTGTTGATGCTCCAGTGACTACACATATGTCTGTTGATGCTCCAGAGACTACGCATATGTATGTTGATGCTCGAGAGACAACACATGTGTCTGTTGATGCTCCAGAGACCACACATGTGTCTGTTGATGCTCCAGAGACTACACATGTGTCTGTTGATGCTCCAGTGACTACACATGTGTCTGTTGATGCTCCAGTGCCTACACATGTGTCTGTTGATGCTCCAGAGACTACACATATGTCTGTTGATGCTCCAGAGACTACACATGTGTCTGTTGATGCTCTAGTGACTACACATGTGTCTGTTGATGCTCCAGTGCCTACACATGTGTCTGTTGATGCTCCAGAGACTACACATATGTCTGTTGATGCTCCAGTGACTACACATGTGTCTGTTGATGCTCCAGTGACTACACATGTGTCTGTTGATGCTCCAGTGCCTACACATGTGTCTGTTGATGCTCCAGAGACTACACATATGTCTGTTGATGCTCCAGTGACTACACATGTGTCTGTTGATGCGCCAGAGACTACACATATGTCTGTTGATGCTCCAGAGACTACACATGTGTCTGTTGATGCTCCAGAGACATCACATATGTCTGTTGATGCTCCAGTGACTACACATATATCTGTTGATGTTCCGGAGACTACACATATGTCTGTTGATGCTCCAGACATTACACATATTTGGTCTTGATACTCCAGAGACTACACAAGTGTCTATTGATGCTCTCCAGAGACTACACATGTGTCTGTTGATACTCCAGTGACTACACATGTCTGTTGATGCTCCAGAGACTACACATATGTCTGTTGATGCTCCAGAGACTACACATGTGTCTGTTGATGCTCCAGAGACTACACATGTGTCTGTTGATGCTCCAGTGACTACACATATGTCTGTTGATGCTCCAGAGACTACACATATGTCTGTTGATGCTCCAGAGACTACCCATGTGACTGTTGAAGCTCCAGAGACTACACATGTGTCTGTTGATGCTCCAGTGACTACACATATGTCTGTTGATGCTCCAGAGACTACACATATGTCTGTTGAAGCTCCAGAGACTACACATGTGTCTGTTGATGCTCCAGAGACTACACATATGTCTGTTGATGCTCCAGTGACTACACATATGTCTGTTGATGCTCAAGAGACTACACATATGTCTGTTGATGCTCCAGAGACTACACATGTGTCTGTTGATGCTCAAGTGACTACACATGTGTCTGTTGATGCTCCAGAGACTACACATATGTCTGTTAATGCTCCAGAGACTACACATATGACTGTTGATGCTCAAGAGACTACACATGTGTCTGTTGATGCTCCAGTGACTACACATGTGTCTGTTGATGCTCCAGAGACTACACATATGTCTGTTGATGCCCCAGAGACTACACATATGTCTGTTGAAGCTCCAGAGACTACACATGTGTCTGTTGATGCTCCAGAGACTGCACATATGTCTTTTGATGCTCCAGAGACTACACATGTGTCTGTTGAAGCTCCAGAGACTACACATGTGTCTGTTGATGCTCCAGAGAATACACATATGTCTGTTGATGTTCCAGTGACTACACATATGTCTGTTGATGCTCCAGAGACTACACATATGTCTGTTGATGCTCCAGAGACTACACATGTGTCTGTTGATGCTCCAGAGACTACACATATGTCTGTTGAAGTTCCAGAGACTACACATGTGTCTGTTGATGCTCCAGAGACTGCACATATGTCTGTTGATGTTCCAGTGACTACACATATGTCTGTTGATGCTCCAGAGACTACACATATGTCTGTTGATGCTCCAGAGACTACACATATTTCTGTTGAAGCTCCAGAGACTACACATGTGACTGTTGATGCTCCAGAGACTACACATATGTCTGTTGAAGCTCCAGAGACTACACATATGTCTGTTGATGCTCAAGAGACTACACATGTGTCTGTTGATGCTCCAGAGAATACACATATGTCTGTTGATGCTCAAGAGACTACACATGTGTCTGTTGATGCTCCAGAGACTCCACATGTGTCTGTTGAAGCTCCAGAGACTACACATGTGTCTGTTGATGCTCCAGAGACTGCACATGTGTCTGTTGATGCTCCAGAGACTACACATGTGTCTGTTGATGCTCAAGAGACTACACATGTGTCTGTTGGTGCTCCAGAGACTACACATATGTCTGTTGAAGCTCCAGAGACTACACATGTGCCTGTTGATTCTCCAGAGACTGCACATGTGTCTGTTGATGCTCCAGAGACTACACATATGTCTGTTGATGCTCCAGAGACTACACATATGTCTGTTGATGCTTCAGAGACTACACATGTGTCTGTTGAAGCTCCAGAGACTACACATGTGTCTGTTGAAGCTCCAGAGACTACACATATGTCTGTTGATGCTCCAGTAAATTCACATATGTCTGTTGATGCTCCAGAGACTACACACGTGTCTGTTGGTGGTCCAGACTACACATGTGTCTGTAGATGCTCCAGAGACTACACATGCATGTATACCTATGTCTGGGTGTATAAGTTCGATAAGTTATGTATTTCTCCTCCAGACTTTGTGTTCTGGTGGCTTTATATTTCATGGCCTTGCTCCGACAATACATTTGTGACACACATCACCCCAGGACAAGCCGAACGTGGACTCGTGTCCTTTCTCGAATGATTCCGTGATGGACAAATCATGAGAATCTGTAGAAACCGGTAATAGAATCAACGAGCCCCAAAGGGTCGAGTTGATTCTTCTTCCGGAATGAACAGATTCGAGTGATTGTTTTCCGACTTAAATCATGGTATGGTTGATATAATTTCTCTATTTTGCATAATGTTTTTGCTTTTCATCTTTAGGTTTAAATATTGGCGTATAAACCCTGAGAACAACTTCAAATAAGAATGATAACTATATTTATGTTTGAGTCCAGTTGTACTCATAAAGTGTTACAGTTGTACTGACATCTTCTTGTTGTGAAAACGATGCAACCTCTCTATAAAAAGAAACATTTTGTTATAGAATAGAGCCAGGTACTATCTTTTAACGTCTTTAGGTATGGCGCGAGCGGGGATCGAGCCGTCTCAAATGTTTTTTTGTGTACATGGTGTGCGGAGCCTTGTAACGTTTTGATGATGTTTGTAATGTTTTGGTCAAGTCCACGTTTGCAGTGTATCCTTTCTTTTGCCCGGCAGTTTGTGTTAGTCTAGGGAGAGCCAAGCTTAAGGTATATCACTATATGTTTGCCCAGCCTAAGTAAGGGTAGCCACGTTTAGCTAGCTATCAATCCTTGGCAGAGGATCTCAATTTTGTTCTTTGGTCACAAAAATATTGGTTGATCCAGAAAGTTCTTTCTTAGAGAATTTCCAATTAACTTGTCCTGTAGCAGATTCAAACAAAGACCTGCATCGCAAATATTAGATTCTGACGCGCACTTACATAACGCACACGCAGGTAAATACATGTACGCATTCACACATACATACACGCACATAAACACGCCATACATGTTATTTCAAAGATATGTCAAGGTGAGTCCAACTAAACTATACACATGAGTGAGATAGGATCAAGACCTATATCACTCCGGGTTTTCCTCCCACATCAAGCTGACACACCGTGATAAAACTGGAATACTGTTCAAAGCGGCATGAAACCCAACATTCACTCTTCTTCATAACCACAGCACATTTGCATAGCATATTCTCAAAGGATAATGTAGCTTTGGTCATATATACCCACAGCAGGACATAAATAATAATAAAAATAATATTAATAAACTTGTATTGTGCACTTTTGCACTCATTTACTTGCCTGATGATCTTTTTGTGAAGCATATCAAGACTCATGATGAAAACAAGGCATTCCACAGTTTTCTTAAACGAGCTAAGTATGTAGGACATAATCTCAATGTCACTGTTGATTTTGTTGATTGTTCTGTACTACTGGGCGGTACAGAAATTAGTGTGAACAAAGCGAAGTGCCATATCAAAATCAGTTTTTCAAGGAGAGGCTATCTGAACGACCGCTGCATCGAGTTTATGTGCAATGTGAGTGAGTGAGTGAATATGGTTTTACGCCGCTTTTAGCAATATTCCAGCAATATCACGCTTTAACCACTAGGCTACCCGACCGCCCCTATGTGCAATGTGTTGAGAAGTCCTTCGCTTGGATGAAGGCGGCTGGCGGCTGGCCTGAAAAGTGAAACAGAAGGCTTTCTGTTTGCTGCTCAAGACCAGTCACTTCCCACTCGAAACCGTCAATGTGTAATTTTGCATCAAAATGTAAATATACTCAACAACAAAAGTTCCTGTGACACCAATATTTTAGTGTATTTTTCAAACAAGTAAAGTTTGGTTTTCAATATTGTAGTACATGTATGGAATCATGTCATAAAAACGCAACTGCTACAAAAAAGCATGCATTCCATGCAAAAGTTGACTTTTATGCAAGCCACATGCATTTCACTACCCAAGAATGGCTATAAAAACATGTGCGTTAACGGGATTCCATATGCATTGTTTGGCATCGTGCTGACAACAACCACTCAGAAAAACAACAAAATTACGCAATTATTCAACATTACGAAATGCCACGCCTGTCCCAAAATGAGCGTCTGCGAGCCATTTGTATGCTTGAAGCAGGATCGAGTCAACGTGATGTTGTAAGACAATTTAACATCCACAGAAACACCATTTGGTGTTTATGGCAACGTTGGCAACAGACGAATGCAGTCAGATACCATCCTCGGAGTGGCAGGCCACGCGTAACCAATAATCGACAAGACAACTGGATTCGAACAACACACCTACGAAATCGATTCCAGCCAGCAACAGTGACTGCAAGAAGCATCTCTGGCCTTGGAAGAATATCTTCACAAACCGTACGTCGTCGCCTCAGATGTGCAGGGATTGTCGCAAGAAGACCCGCCAGACGTCCCATTTTGACGGGAAACCTCCGTAAAGCTCGTCTACAGTGGTGCAGACAGCGTCTACGTTGGACGGCCATGCAGTGGGGACAAGTTCTATTCACTGACGAGTCTCGTTTTCCCCTCAGCCACAGCGATGGACGGATTCGAGTGTACCGACGTCGAGGTGACGTTACGTCAATCATTGTGTCATGGAAGTAGATCGGTTCGGGGGCGGCAGCGTTATGGTATGGGGTGGGATTACAGCAGGACAGAGGACCCGTTTGATAGTGGTAGAGGGAAATCTCAATGGACGGTGCTACCGCGACGAGATCATCGGCCCTGTTGTTCTACCGTTTTTGCGTCGTCATGGCCCAGGCATTACCTATAAACATGACAACGCCCGGCCTCATATTGCTCAACTTGTTCAGGATTCTCTTCAACAAAAACAACGTGAATGTCATCCCCTGTTCGGCTCGCTCCCCTGATCTCTCACCAATCGAGCACATGTGGGATGAGATGGATCGACGTCAACCACGTGTTCCACAGACACTCCAGGAACTTCGAAACATGCTCCAGCAGATATGGACAGATATCCCACAGGACTTTGTGCGACGCCTGGTCCATTCCATGAGACGAAGATGTGTTGCTTGCATCGAAACCAGAGGTGGACACACACGCTATTGATTTGTAAATTGACATTTTGGCATGTTCATGGTGGTTTTTTTTATGAAATCACGCATTTTCGCAATGTTTGTGGTTTTGATACACCCATGGTACGACCCGGAATATGTAGAGGGCGGGTCATAGAAAAGGATGAATACAAAATTCTTTGGAATAGGTCCGTTCACAGCCTCAGACGTATCCAAGCCAACAAACCTGATCTTGTCTTTTTTGATAAATCCAATCATTAATCATTTCTATCATTGACGTTTCTGACTCTTTTGACACTAATGTGATTGACAAGATTCAGGAAAAACATGGCAAATATGCGTACCTCGCTTTCGGAATGTCACGTTTGCATCCCAAGTACCAAGTTGTCCGACTCGGGTTTGCTACCAGGAATACAGCCCTTCTTACAATCTGGATAATGCAGAAGGCTGCAGTGTTCAGGAGTCTGAGTGGGTTTGACAAGGCAGCGCTTCATGGGAGGAGTCCCATTCGCAATCTGGGCTGCGTGCCGAGGGGGCAAGGGCCTTGAGCTGATGATGAGCTTAACCAGCCTGACTGTTCCAGGATCACCCAAACTCTCTTTTCTGCATTTTTCATCACATGTCTTGACTGACTAGTGAAGCGTGATATTATCTAAATGCATATTTCGGTCAAAGAGTAAGTCACGCCCTGATTTTATCCCTTTTAAATTACTGGACACGTAAAGCCATATTGAAAACCCATTTGTATGCTCTTTACTCAAAATGTAATGACGTTTAGAGTGTAGTAGTCGGATTCAACATAAACATATATATCCCGTTTTTGGTTATATTATATATTTTGACATTTGCATTTTCGGGTGTGTAAATACCATCCTCTGTCGGATTGTGGAAGCGATATTTTGGCATGTATGCTTCTTCATTTGATGACATCATACTTTCAAATCATTCGAATTTCATTTATTTTATTTTGCCGAAAACATTAAAAGATGCAGATGTCACAAAAAAGGTTTTGTTCACAACCACGAGGTTTAGATAGCTGAACCTTTGAGAGCATGATAATGACAAACGAAAAATTCAAGGCATAATGAAATGCTTTAACTTCGGTAGACACAGGCGATGTTGCAAAAACAAGTTTTTTCTCTACTTTGCTTAGAAATATTCAAAGAAGAGAGCAAGAATAGTGGAGTCATAAAAGTGTAAAAATTGGTTTCCCTGTGAACATGCGGCATGAGTTCGGGAATTGTTTTGCCTACATAGTTGGATCAATAGTACATGCATTGCTTTGCTGATATAGTTTACTCATGAGTGAAGGAACTGTTTTGCCTATATAGCTGTGTCGTGAGTGCAGAAACTTCATTGTCCATATTAGGTCATGAGGGCAGTATTTGACCCCTAGATGTCGTGGCAGAGCAGGAGCTGCTGAAGAGTCAATCTAATGTTTGTTTGTTTGTTTGTTTAACGCCGCACTCAGCAAAATTCCAGCTATATGGCGGCGGTCTGTAAATAATAGCGTATGGGCCAGACAATCCAGTGATTGACATCATGAACATCGATCCACGCAAATGAGATAGGATGACATGTATCAACCAAGTCAGCGACTCTGACCATCCAATCTCGTTAGTCGCCTCTTATGACAAGCATAGTCACTTTTTAAGGCAAGCATGTGTTGCTGAAGACCTATTCTACCCCGGATCTGTCGATCTCATGATCCACGGTACTGGCTTTCCCATGCTCCAGTACAAGTACACATTGTTCCGCCTTGCTTTCCTATTCATGTTTGTGGGGCGGTAGGGTAGCCTAGTGGTTAAAGCGTTCGCTCGTCACGCCGAAGACCCGGGTTCGATTCCCGACATGGGTACAATGTGTGTAGCCCATTTCTGGTGTCCCTCGCCGTGATATTGCTGGAATATTGCTAAAAACTGCGTAAAACCATACTCACTCACTCACGAATTATGTTTGTCTTTTTCGCTGTCGAGGTATGAGGCTACTGTAATTTCAGCAACAGTGCCCCCAGGAATAAAGATGACAGTCTCTGAGCAAATTTTATTTGAATATAAGTTTGAAGGAAATATTTTTTATAAAACAAGTTATGATAAGACCATGTCTTTTCTGTAAAATATGATTATGAGAACAAAAAAACATATGCAAAGTGCAAAAGTTAATGTCAAACATATACTAGTCTAAAGTATAAACATATAAAAACAGTGTACTGTGCACAGGAAGGCAGTAAATACCTCGGATGCGATTGTCTAGCAACCTGTACTTATTATGCTGCCTGAGACGTCATGATAACGATAATGATTAAGTCAAATGTAAATCGTTTACGTCAATATGACGGCGATCGTAGATAACCGATTCTGAACCAGATAAACCGTTGATTGATATTTTAAGTCCCACGTACGCCTTCGGGATTATTCCTGCTCGGGCATCTACTCATAACACATACTCACAGGCATACAGTAAACTACGGTTATAACGAACACGCTTATAACGAACTAACGGATATAACGAACTAACTTTTTAGTCCCGACTATATGCTATAGTTATGCTGTATATATGCTGATAACGAATTACGGTTATAACGAACTAAAATTGGTAGTCCCTTTGAGTTCGTTATAACCGTAGTTTACTGTAGTTCAAAAGTAGGGAAACAGTACATATTAAATTACTGGATACTCTCGTATTTCCTTTGCCTCAGGTTGTATCATATCTAAATATGATGAGTGAGCGACTTAACATTTTACATCGCATCGGCAATATTGCGATGAAAACAAGTTAATTATTTGATAATACCTATCGACAAAGGACAGTAAAACAGTATGCCACTGGCAACCAAAGCTAGAGCACCTTACTGGGGATCACACAAAATATGATGAGGTGATTCTAATTCACATTCTGCCCAGCATTATAATGTTCTTATCACAAGATATGTAGAAATGTCTTGTAAATAGAGCTTTGAAAGGTAAAGGAACTTTGAGATGTGACATTTTCCTTCACCCAAATACATGTTCAAACATCATAATCTTCTGTTATACCCTGAGTGGTTTGTTGCATACTGGGGAGTTGGGATTTTACCTAAAAATATATTTTCCCAGAAAATCCTTAAAACCACAATTATGCTACAGACTGTTGAGATAAAGAGACATACAGCTACAAAGACGATGCCAGGAGTAGAAAGGTTTCAAACTAAACACTACAATTAGTGGTCAGTTGAAACACGAGAAACATTTTGATTCTAATGGAGTGAAAATTTTGTCTTGAGATCCAAGAGGACCTTCCTTGGATCCTTGCTTTGCAGATTTGAAACACAATGTCGATACGAAAGCTTTTTCCTGCCTTCTCTGCACGTTTGGCAGTGTGGGTCGTCATCCATGTGTGTCAGCCAAGCGATTCGGACATGCTTCTCTTTCAAATTGTTGGGTAAACTTTTCAAATACTTGCTGATGTCTTGTTGGCTTCCACCAGTAAAGATACCACGAAGGTTAGTTAATAGGGGCGTCTTCTTTGGCTCCCCAACATAAATTATTTTTCCCTTCCATAAGATTGTAAACACGCCGCGTTGAGTTTTTGTAAGTTTCTCTTGAAGATGATAATATGTGACGCCAGCATCCACAAATAACGTCTTACAACGTTTCTGAAACATTAAAGTTAAATTTTAAAAGTGCAGCTGATAGAAACCTGTTCAATCAAGTCAATTTCATCCCCCATTCCATAGGTTTGTGGTGTAACAACAAATAACCTACGTATGCACGTGCTTATGTTCAAAGCCTCGGTCGCAGCTAAGATAGTTATCATGTTCTCCATCCATTACTGATGCTTACAGAATATAAACCATACAGAAAAGGTTACATTCAAATGAAACCTCACGAATGACAAACTAACTTCTAAAACTTTCTAAGTTAACGGGTTGAAATGATACCTGGATTACTGTACGTGATGTACCCTGGTGATTTCGTGAGCCAGTAGGCGACTCATTTCGCCTGGAGGTACTTGGCTGGGCTCTTCTCGACGGACCGCGTGGTGGTCGGTCATCACTCCGCCCCGAAGATCCTGCCCCCTCCTCCCCTGGTTCTATCTTGATGATGAGTTCAGGTCGAGGTTCCACCCTCTCATGATGAGCCGCCGGACACCCGCAATATGTACAGTTGTGTCTGAGGACAGGCTGGGAATACTGAGGACAGTCCTCGGGGCAGTCTCGACACTTACCCCGAACAACTCCGTGCTTGTCTCGGTTGATGTCCGTGAACGTTGCCATGTCTGAAACGTGACCAAATACAATAGGTTTTGCTGTTTGTTAGACATCACGACTCGAAGTCGTACAGAAAAAAAAAAAGTTTTAAAAAAGCCGCCATCATGTAGCTGGACTATAGCTGGGCTGAATGCAGCTTTATACAACAAATAACATTAATACTTAAATTTACCTTAAACAATATTGTCATTTAGAAATGTAACCGAGTAAAATGCTGTTTCAACCAGTCAGCAATATTATGGCGATAACGGCCTGTGGCCTGTTCCCAATCATGAATGAGTGAGTGAGTGAGTATGGCTTTACGCCGCTTTTAGCAATATTCCAGCAATATCACGGCGGGGGACACCTGAAATGGGCTTCACACATTGTACTCATGTCGGGAATCGAACCCGGGTCTTCGGCGTGACGAGCGAACGCTTTAACCACTAGGCTACCCGACCGCCCCGTTCCCAATCATGCCAGGTCCGGACAAACTAATGGACGACAGCACGCATAATGAATCACACAATATGACTGCCATGACGAAATCACCAATGTTACACAATATAACACATTTCGTAAGTGTATGTGTTCGAGACAGGTTATTGTTTTGGTCACTTATTATTATATATAAAATAAATCTTTTAAACCAATACAAATGGTCTGTCGTTCGCTCATCACGTTGAAGCTCTTTGTTCGATTCCCCACATGGGTACAATGTGTGGAGCCTATGTCTGGTGTCTATCGCCGTGATATTGCTAAAAGCGACGTTAAACTCAATTCACTCACTCACTCACTTTCATGGGCTGCCTGGCTATATTAATAACCAAACTTGTCAGTAAACGTGACGACAACCCTTCTGATGCCATGTCAAATATATGACCTCAAAAATAAAGAAGTTAATCTTCCTTTTGACGATATCTTTATTCAGCTCAACCAAGTCATATGAAAATAATAGGTGAGACAAAGAAACAGTAATTAACCACAACTTATGCAAATGAGAATACATTTGCCCTATTCAAATTCAAAATGTTCGCAAAGTATCCTTTACTCCGATTTTTCGATTTCATGAGTATCCATTTTGTGATCATCTGGGCCAGATTCAGAACAAGAACCGACTCGCTTTGGTCGCGCGATGAAGGCATGGCCCTGCATGTTGTACATTGGCTTTCTTCCTTCCATTCTTTCAAAACACTTAAGGTAGCTACAATTACAGGCATGTTTGATGGTAATATCAAGCCAAAACACTGTTATAAATTCCTCTTTGTATTCTTCGTGTAGGGTGCTTAGATATGCTCCAATGTGTTGTTTGTCCATTCCTTTGAAATGTCTCCTCAGTGCTCTTCTGATTGATGCACTTTCGGCATTGCCCACATAGATTGTCCGACCATTCTCGGCAATTTTGTATGAGCCATTTAGTGCCTATCTACGTTCTCCCACCCCTGTCACTCACACTGTCGCCGATACCAACAAGTGACGTGAGGTGGGTTTAACGTCGCGTCCAAGATTATTGCACTTATATAGCGACGTGCATGCACGCGTGTGTGTGTGTGTGTGTGTGTGGCTGGTTGTACTGGTCCGGACTGATGCCGATTTATAGTGCAAGCTCACCGAGATACCATGCCGCAGTTTAACATGAATACCCCACTCAGACACAGCATACTTACTCCGAGCCGACCAGTCCTTGTTTTAGCCCCTTAATGCCGAGCGCCAGACAGGGTAACAACAAGTTCCATCTTTTAACGATAAGAGCAATTATACATAAACACTGAATAAACATGTCTTACCTGTGTGGAACGTGAGGGGTGTATTTGGGTTCTGAAATAGGAATCTAGGATGTCTGCACACTGCGTCTCCTGCACCAGGTTGTAAGACTGTGCACCTGACCTACATATAGGCGTCAGTGTTCTGGGAAATCTACTTTCTCTTCCGTTGTGATAAATTCTTAGTAGTGCAGCCCTGCATAACGACAATTAAATCAGTCCTCAACAGAGGTATGCCGTCAACAACAGCCACCCTGTGATATAAGGGTCGAAGAGTGAGTGAGTTAAAAGAGTACGTCACATCGGCAGTATTTCAGCCATATCCTGACGAGAACAGCCCTGCATAACGACAATCAGTCCTTAACGTGTGTGTGTGTGTGTGTGTGTGTGTGTGTGTGTGTGTGTGTGTGTGTCTGTGTGTGTGTGTGTGTGTGTGTGTGTGTGTGTGTGTTTTCTACTTGCTTGAACAAGTTCGAATTAATGTCGTATAATAGTGCGCTAAATGTCAGCAATTATGAATGAGGGATTTAAAACGGATGATATATAATGTAAGGAGGAGTAATCATAGAATGATTCATCTGAGCGATTCAGTGTTATGAAACAAGCTGTATAATGTCACCGTGACCCTGATAACACACAGTCGGCCCCTGCCAGCATTCTTAGCATGCAGCTGAAACCCACACTTTTTAGGGTCAACTGTTATTGAACGTTATTTCACACGCACACTTTATTCTAGAGAGATTTTTTTACTTTTGGAATGTTGAAACTTTAATAATTGGAGTAAACACTACATTTCCGATCAGCATTGTTATTAAGTGAGACAGTGAGTTGGGTTTAACGCCGCTTTGAACAATATTCCAGTCATATCACGCCGTGTCAGCTTAATGTTGGAGGAAAGGCTGAAGTGCTGCTGGTCACAGACGTTTACCACTTTTGTCAAACGGTAATGGGTTTGGTGCTAGATAAACTAGAAACATAATTGAACACACCGGTATTCGAACCCAAAATCATAGGTTTCTGGCATACCCAAGGGACGCAACTCAACACAGCGAATTGTGGCGACTAAGACGACTGGGTCACCCGTGCCCCCATTATTATTAATGTTTATTATGTGTTAATATGTAATGTTTATCAAGTCTTGTTTTCAGCAATATAAGTCAAGGTTGTGACTTTATTACAGTTATGAAGTAATGGGGTATCAACTGTATGGCGGCCCAGTCTTCCAACGCGCCGCAATGCGCTGTGCAGAGTAGTGGGTCTTTGGAGCGTATCGTTCATGATCGTTTGTTCGAATCCCGTGGTCGTGGACTGCACTAAACGTTTAAGACCTGCATCACTTCGGGCTTTACTACCACTCGTTGGAACGCCATGAAATAACTGAAATATTGTTCAAAGCAGCGTTAAAGCAGACTCACTCACCCACTCGCTCAATACATTTATGTACACTTTCCATTTCAGCACAGTCATGAATAACCGTGGTGTGTTGCCTGGGACGAATGACTCTGGAAAGCCACAGGTGCATCCTCTCTACAACTCACACAACATAAAGCTGTACTCACACTTCATACCAGTGTATGTCCAGCACCCATGGCCGACTAATCTGGAGCTGGTTGAACCGGAACCGAGCCAGGTCTCGACATCTCGTACGAGTTTGCACGGTTCAATCCAACAGACAAAGGTTGTTGCTCATGTTCGAAACAGCTCTGTTCCTCAAGAAAAACCAAGGGATCACACACAGAGAAATGACTGTCCGCCTCCTGCAGCACATGGGGTATTGCATTGCCAAGACGAACAGGGAACAAAGGTTGTTGCACATGTTCGAAACAGCTCTGTTCCTCGAGAAAAACCAAGAGATCACACACAGAGGAATGATTGTCCGCCTCCTGCAGCACATGGGGTATTGCATTGCCAGGACGAACAGGGAACTGCTGAGACAGCACTGGGGCTGATAGCTAGTGCTTCTGATGACGTTACGTCGCAACCTGAAACAAATACCAAACAAGAGTGTGAACGTTTAAAGGACTTCCAGACACCGTGCATTAATAAAGGACAAGATATGGACACAGAGAGATCTTCGAAGACAGAGCGGCCATTGAATAGAAAACAAGACAAACAGGCTATGGTGCCAAAAACAGGCCGCATGTCGATACCCTTGATTGCCGTAAGTAGTTTTAATGAATGAAGTGGTATGGCTTTACGCCACTTTTAGCAATATTCCAGCAATATATCACGACGGGGAACAACGGAAATGGGATTCACACATTGGCCCCATATGGGGAATCGAACCGGGCCTTCGGCGTAACGAAGTAATAGGAGTGACTGAGTGAGTGAGTTGGGTTTAACGCCGACAGTTATATCGCGGCGTCTCGGCTTAATGTAGGAGGAAAGCCCGAGGTGATGCAGGTCTTAGACGTTTACCACTTCGGTGAAACCCACGAGCACGGGTATGGTGCTGACAAACCTAGAAACATAATCGGGGCGAACCGGGATTCGAACCCACAATCATAGGTTTCTGGCGTGCCCAAGGGACGCAACTCTGCTGCACAGCGGATCGCGGCGCCTTAGACGACTGGGCCACCCGTGCCCCAAGAAGTAATAGGAATGTTTCATGAACAATATTAGTTAATTTACCATTGATTTCATTTCGTAATCAACTCGTCATGAACACCAACAATGTGCCTCTTGTCTATGTCATAGTCGCCTAAGGCGCTGAAATTCCTTAAGCGTGCCAGAAAACTATGATCGTGGGTTTGAATCTAGATTCTCCTGATTATGTTCCTAGGATTGTCAAATTCGTAAACATCCAAGACCTGCATCACTTCGAGCTTTCCTCCCATGTCAAACTGACACGCCATGATAAGACAGGAATACTGTTCAAAGCGGTGTTGAACCAAACTCACCCACTCACTCATAATGTTTTACTGGCTGGCTTACTGACTTGTATTGAGGTGTTACCAAAATACTGCTTTTTATTCCAGATGAAACCATGTAAGCTGTTGCACAGAGGTCATGTACCATACTCAGTCATCGTGCGGACGACGCGCAGGCCAAGTGGTGTGTACAAGATAGCCTACAAGTGGGAAACTATCTATGTCAGTTCGCCAACAAGCAATATCATCAAGGAGCTTCGGAAACAGTTCAGTGGTGATGGCAAGCAGGAGATAGTAAAGTTCTTGCTGAATCTTCCCAAGGAGGAACTTGAGCTGGTGTCAGTGTTTTGGCTTAATGAGAGCATACACGTCCATCACTGTGGAAGGTCCTACCTGGAATGTATTAGAGACCTGCAGGGAAAGAAACCAATGCTTAACGACATACAACCGATTCTCTGCTCGATGCCAAATGCCGGTGTGACAGTTATCAATAATGATTCTAAAACTTCAAAAGATGATAGAGAACAATCACAGCATGTATCTATCCTACCTAGCCATGCTACTGAAGATCCAGACAGATATAGCCCTTTAGATGATCATAGTGCACCTACATTCCGCTTGATGCCGAGAAAGAGACCTGCCTGTGATGATGGAGAGAAATCACAGTTTCATACCGATGCAAAGAAAATAAAGTATGATCAACATGGACAACTGTCAAGGCATCTTCCGACAAAGAGTCCCAAGGACATTCCCATCTGTCGACGTCAAACAACCTTATCTTCTTCAGCCACAGTGCCGAGTACAGTAATGAACTTGAATATGAAAATAACTGAGATGTCACTGAGCAATATTTCTACAAATACAGCCTTGGCCGTGTCATCCGGACAAAGATCTCAACCAATACGAGCTTCTGAAGATAAGCCAATGAACCTTCAAAACTTTCATGAAAATCAGACAACCCATGATGTGCTTCAACAGTTAGGTATTTCTCCCCGGTCACCAGAATTTGAAGCCAGGACCAAAAATGATAATATTGGGAAAGTGACTGGACATGCTGTACCAACGAACATCATTAGAAAAGATAAAAGAGTAGATGCGACACTTTCAACTGTCACTAAAGAGTACCAACCTGCCTGTCCTTCCACAATACAGGTAAATAAATATTCCCCAAAGAAGCTACAACGACAGAGCATCAGAAGAAAATGTAAATCTCCCAGGAAAGAGACATTAAGAGATCATTCTACGGTTCTAGGGAAACATTCACAGACAGGATCCCCTTGTTTCGAACCATCCTCTGCAGTGAAGGGCCAGAAACACACTGTCGGTTCTGCACATTCTCAACACACAAAAATAACACCTCGATATGAGCTTATGCAGCCTGAGAAGAGAACGAGGGGCAATGTCTATTCAGATCAAGAACAGAGAGTATCAACAACAAGTGGAAATGACCCTACTAAGAACAAGAAAATGACTCCAGTTTCTTCCGAATCAATTTCCGATAACAGTTTTGCAAACAAACCGTCTGTGGTCACGCCTAATGCTGTAAACCAGAAACCAGAACTAAATGTGTCCAAACTGTTGGAGAGAATGTTAAAAGCTGCACCAACCCAACAGAACCCACCAAACTTTCTTGGTCAGACAAAAACGCCTGGTGAAGGTAGAGGCTGTAAAACCAAGAATCCACAGTACAAAGGCCGAGGCTCCCATACTGGAAAGACTTTGGTTTGTGAGTCCATTGTCTCCAGTACGCAAACATATTCCTCAATCCAACACTCTCAGACAAAAGTTAGAAACAAAACATCCGGAGAAACACGTAAAATCAGGGCACGACAATTGCTTACGAAAGGCACAGATTCAACGCAAGGTGTTGGGGTATTCTCAGTGCTCAAGACCTTTGGCTCGAAAGTTTTGAATATGATGAACCCATTTGTAACTTCAAACGATGGTCAGTAGGGTTGCAAACGCTCAAACAACACTGAGCTTATACACTGCTTTAAACATGAGTGCAGTTGATGCGCGGCAGCAGCCCAAACTGATGTACTCTGTCGGACAAAAGAAAGTATTCAACCGAGGTTGATGATGAATAAAACAAACAGGAAATGGTCATTCGATGGTGATGTGTTTGATACAGGTATCACAGTAAACTGTTGTGTTTTAGACCTTACGTCTGCAGTGCCGCTATTCGCTGTGCAGATTGGGTCCCTTGGGCACTCCAGAAACCTATGATTGAGGTTTCGAATCCCGGTTCGCCCCAATTATGTTTCTAGGTTTGTCAGCACCATACCCGTGTTCGTTGGTTTCACCGAAGTGATAAACGTCTGAGACCTGCATCACTTCGGGCTTTCCTCCCACATTAAGCTGACACGCCGCAATATAACTGGAATACTGTTAAAAGCGGCGTTAAACTCAACTCACTTACTCTCATCCTTTCTGACAAACTTGTTATATCCCTGATTGTGTTTTGCGGAAGTGTCAGTACTAGTGTTCGGGGTGGTCGCCCTTCAAAATGGGTAACAAGAGACGTTGACGCCTGTTGTATTGTTTTGTTATATATGTGTCCTGAATTGACTTCTATTATTTCATCTTGTATCAAGTACAATTAATACCTTAACGAATCGCAATTATATATCAATGAAATATCTCATATATTCAAGGTCACTGGTGAGTCCTCATCGGGCAGGTTATGCTTTTGCGAAGACTCGCGATGATTATAACTGGGACTGAACCGACAGCATTCAAAAGATGCGGCCTTTTTATACAGCCAGTTGTGATATTTGTCAATTGATATCAAGTTATATTTTCAAGGTCTTGTTTTCTTGCATAAAATGAATTCTTAAGTGTACAGTGATCATCAATTCAGTTTATGTGTATGGTTTCGTAAGAGAGGAGCAAATAGTTAACTTAATTTTGCTCCATGTTTAGAACTGACTTCAACATTTCTTTTGCGTTTATGGAACGACAATTTCGGGGTCCACACTGTGTAAATCCGTATAGTGGTAAATGTTAGATCGTCTGGGGAAACTTCCAAGTCAGGAGTGGTTGGTACATCAGACATGTCTTCACAAGGGGGTATAAAGTCGACGCCAAAGGTGTTTGAAGACGGCAAACGACATCATGGAGATTCTGATGGACCAATGTGGAACCAGAGAGTCCTGAGAACAGGCATTCGTTGCAGGCGAAAAAACGTCCATTATCGATACCCCTGATGGAGGCTAGTGATCTATCGACGTACGTTTATGTTGTTCATTTTTCAGTGTTAATGCCCCAATATGGATTCCGTATTTAATCAAAGTTGTTTGTTACATTGTTTCTTCAGCATATATTTGCTGTGTACTGTATACTAGTGTTGACTATAAGTAATGATATCTTGTAATAGGCGATTGGCTAATTACAAGCACAGAAACCCATTTCCATATGCTATGAAATCTGTCACAAATTTGAAGATCTCCTTATAGCAGGGACGTTGGTTTCCTAGTAACTCTCGGTTCAACTATGAAGCATGTTTCCCTATCTTCTCGGCACCTTCCGCGGTTTTCTTTTGTTTCTGAAAATATGTTCACGGCTGTAAATACCACTTCAAATGATTCCCTGTACAGTCTAGTATAATCCTTGTAAAGAATATAGTACTATGTATGTGTATAGGTATGTGTTTAAAAGTAACAACTGATAGTGTTGGTGTATCTCTGCAGTGGTGGATATTTGTTTTAAGCGAAGCGTATTCTTTTCTCAGCATACAAAACATAATATTATTGAAAATAGTTAAGTACCATGAAGAATATTGTTTGTTGGAATCTTACAAGAAAATCATATGGACAAACAATTGTTTCGAAATAACAGCATACTGAATCGCTAAATATTACATCGTCCATTATATACACAAAACTGTAAATTTGTTTCACAATCTAAGACCCCGTTCATATGCACATGTATTTTACATAGGTATGTAAAATAATATTCTATGAAAGTTTGTTCTGTCAGCAAACTACATGTATGTATCATATGCTATGAAATGTATGAAAATGCTGGTATTATTTGTAGCTGGTGGTATACATGTATACTGAGTTTTACCTTTTATCACGTTATGTTTTCAGTAATTTACAGAATAAAAAGTTATCAACTATTTTATAAGTCTTTGAAATCCATGCTCCAGAGACTACACATGTGTCTGTTGATGCTCCAGAGACTTCACGTGTGTCTATTGGTGCTTCAGAGACTTTCACATTTGTCTGTTGGTGCTCCAGAGACTACACATGTGTCTGTTGATGCTCCAGTGACTTCACGTGTGTCTATTGGTGCTCCAGAGACTACACATTTGTCTGTTGGTGCTCCAGAGACTACACATGTGTCTGTTGATGCTCCAGTGACTACACATATGTCTGTTGATGCCCCAGAGACTACACATGTGTCTGTTGATGCTCCAGAGACTACACGTGTGTCTGTTGATGCTCCAGTGACTACACATATGTCTGTTGATGCTCAAGAGACTACACATGTGTCTGTTGATGCTCCAGTGACTACACATATGTCTGTTGATGCTCAAGAGACTACACATGTGTCTGTTGATGCTCCAGAGACTACACATGTTTCTGTTGATGCTCCAGAGACTTAACGTGTGTCTATTGGTGCTCCAGAGACTACACATGTGTATGTTGATGCTCCAGAGACTACACATATGTCTGTTGAAGCTCCAGAGACTACACATGTGTCTGTTGAAGCTCCAGAGACTACACATATGTCTGTTGATGCTCCAGTAAATTCACATATGTCTGTTGATGCTCCAGAGACTACACACGTGTCTGTTGGTGCTCCAGACTACACACGTGTCTGTAGATGCTCCAGAGACTACACATGCATGTATACCTATGTCTGGGTGTATAAGTTCGATAAGTTATGTATTTCTCCTCCAGACTTTGTGTTCTGGTGGCTTTATATTTCATGGCCTTGCTCCGACAATACATTTGTGACACACATCACCCCAGGACAAGCCGAACGTGGACTCGTGTCCTTTCTCGAATGATTCCGTGATGGACAAATCATGAGAATCTGTAGAAACCGGTAATAGAATCAACGAGCCCCAAAGGGTCAAGTTGATTCTACTTCCGGAATGAACAGAGTCGAGTGATTGTTTTCCGACTTAAATCATGGTATGGTTGATATAATTTCTCTATTTTGCATAATGTTTTTGCTTTTCATCTTTAGAGTTTAAATATTGGCGTATAAACCCTGAGAACAACTTCTAATAAGAATGATAACTATATTTATATCTATATTAGTTGTACTCATAAAGTGTTACATCTTCTTGTTGTGAAAACGACGCAACCTCTCTATAAAAAAAAACATTTTGTTATAGAATGGAGCCAGGTACTATCTTTTAACGTCTTTAGGTGTGGCGCGAGCGGGGATCGAGCCGTCTCAAATGTTTTTTTTTGTGTACATGGTGTGCGGAGCCTTGTAACGTTTTGATGATGTTTGTAATGTTTTGGTCAAGTCCACGTTTGCAGTGTATCCTTTCTTTTGCCCGGCAGTTTGTGTTAGTCTAGGGAGAGCCAAGCTTAAGGTATATCACTATGTGTTTGCCCAGCCTAAGTAAGGGTAGCCACGTTTAGCTAGCTATCAATCCTTGGCAGAGGATCTCAATTTTGTTCTTTGGTCACATAAATATTGGTTGATCCAGAAAGTTCTTTCTTAGAGAATTTCCGATTAACTTGTCCTGTAGCAGAGTCAAACAAAGACCTGCATCGCGAATATTAGATTCTGACGCGCACTTACATAACGCAGACGCAGGTAAATACATGTACGCATTCACACATACATACACGCACATAAACACGCCATACATGTTATTTCAAAGATATGTCAAGGTGAGTCCAACTAAACTATACACATGAGTGAGATAGGATCAAGACCTATATCACTCCGGGTTTTCCTCCCACATCAAGCTGACACACCGTGATAAAACTGGAATACTGTTCAAAGCGGCATGAAACCCAACATTCACTCTTCTTCATAACCACAGCGCATTTCCATAGCATATTCTCAAAGGATAATGTAGCTTTGGTCATATATACCCACAGCAGGACATAAAAAATAATAAAAATAATATTAATAAACTTGTATTGTGCACTTTTGCACTCATTTACTTGCCTGATGATCTTTTTGTGAAGCATATCAAGACTCATGATGAAAACAAGGCATTCCACAGTTTTCTTAAACGAGCTAAGTATGTAGGACATAATCTCAATGTTACTGTTTATTTTGTTGATTGTTCTGTACTACTGGGCGGTACAGAAATTAGTGTGAACCAAGCGAAGTGCCATATCAAAATCAGTTTTTCAAGGAGAGGCTATCTGAACGACCACTGCATCGAGTTTATGTGCAATGTGAGTGAGTGAGTGAGTGAATATGGTTTTACGCCGCTTTTAGCAATATTCCAGCAATATCACGCTTTAACCACTAGGCTACCCGACCGCCCCTATGTGCAATGTGTTGAGAAGTCCTTCGCTTGGATGAAGGCGGCTGGCGGCTGGCCTGAAAAGTGAAACAGAAGGCTTTCTGTTTGCTGCTCAAGACCAGTCACTTCCCACTCGAAACCGTCAATGTGTGATTTTGCATCAAAATGTAAATATACTCAACAACAAAAGTTCCTGTGACACCAATATTTTAGTGTATTTTTCAAACAAGTAAAGTTTGGTTTTCAATATTGTAGTACATGTATGGAATCATGTCATAAAAACGCAACTGCTACAAAAAAGCATGCATTCCATGCAAAAGTTGACTTTTATGCAAGCCACATGCATTTCACTACCCAAGAATGGGTATAAAAACATGTGCGTTAACGGGATTCCATATGCATTGTTTGGCATCGTGCTGACAACAACCACTCAGAAAAACAACAAAATTACGCAATTATTCAACATTACGAAATGCCACGCCTGTCCCAAAATGAGCGTCTGCGAGCCATTGGTATGCTTGAAGCAGGATCGAGTCAACGTGATGTTGTAAGACAATTTAACATCCACAGAAACACCATTTGGTGTTTATGGCAACGTTGGCAACAGACGAATGCAGTCAGATACCATCCTCGGAGTGGCAGGCCACGCGTAACCAATAATCGACAAGACAACTGGATTCGAACAACACACCTACGAAATCGATTCCAGCCAGCAACAGTGACTGCAAGAAGCATCTCTGGCCTTCGAAGAATATCTTCACAAACCGTACGTCGTCGCCTCAGATGTGCAGGGATTGTCGCAAGAAGACCCGCCAGACGTCCCATTTTGACGGGAAACTCCGTCAAGCTCGTCTACAGTGGTGCAGACAGCGTCTACGTTGGACGGCCATGCAGTGGGGACAAGTTCTTTTCACTGACGAGTCTCGTTTTCCCCTCAGCCACAGCGATGGACGGATTCGAGTGTACCGACGTCGAGGTGAACGTTACGTCAATCATTGTGTCATGGAAGAAGATCGGTTCGGGGGCGGCAGCGTTATGGTATGGGGTGTGATTACAGCAGGACAGAGGACCCGTTTGATAGTGGTAGAGGGAAATCTCAATGGACGGTGCTACCACGACGAGATCATCGGCCCTGTTGTTCTACCGTTTTTACGTCGTCATGGCCCAGGCATTACCTATAAACATGACAACGCCCGGCCTCATATTGCTCAACTTGTTCAGGATTCTCTTCAACAAAAACAACGTGAATGTCATCCCCTGTTCGGCTCGCTCCCCTGATCTCTCACCAATCGAGCACATGTGGGATGAGATGGATCGACGTCAACCACGTGTTCCACAGACACTCCAGGAACTTCGAAACATGCTCCAGCAGATATGGACAGATATCCCACAGGACTTTGTGCGACGCCTGGTCCATTCCATGAGACGAAGATGTGTTGCTTGCATCGCAACCAGAGGTAGTCACACGCGCTATTGATTTGTAAATTGACATTTTGGCATGTTCATAGTGGGTTTTTTTATGAAATCACGCATTTTCGCAATGTTTGTGGTTTTGATACACCCATGGTACCACCCGGAATATGTAGAGGGCGGGTCATAGAAAAGGATAAAAAATTCTTTGGAATAGGTCCGTTCACAGCCTCAGACGTATACAAGCCAACAAACCTGATCTTGACTTTTTTGATACATCCAATCATAAATCATTTCTATCATTGACGTTTCTGACTCTTTTGACACTAATGTGATTCAGGAAAAACATGGCAAATATGCGTACCTCGCTTTCGGAATGTCACGTTTGCATCCCAAGTACCAAGTTGTCCGACTCGGGTTTGCTACCAGGAATACAGCCCTTCTTACAATCTGGATAATGCAGAAGGCTGCAGTGTTGGGGCGTCTGAGTGGGTTTGACAAGGCAGCGCTTCATGGGAGGAGTCCCATTCGCTATCTGGGCTGCGTGTCGAGGGGGCAAGGGCCCTGAGCTGATGATGAGCTTAACCAGCCTGACTGTTCCAGGATCACCCAAACTCTCTTTTCTGCATTTTTCATCACATGTCTTGACTGACTAGTGAAGCGTGATATTATCTAAATGCATATTTCGGTCAAAGAGTAAGTCACGCCCTGATTTTATCCCTTTTAAATTACTGGACACGTGAAGCCATATTGAAAACCCATTTGTATGCTCTTTACTCAAAATGTAATGACGTTTAGAGTGTAGTAGTCGGATTCAACATAAACATATATATCCCGTTTTTGGTTATATTATATATTTTGACATTTGCATTTTCGGGTGTGTAAATACCATCCTCTGTCGGATTGTGGAAGCGATACTTTGGCATGTATGCTTCTTCATTTGATGACATCATACTTTCAAATCATTCGAATTTCATTTATTTTATTTTGCCGAAAACATTAAAAGATGCAAATGTCACCAAAAAGGTTTTGTTCACGAGAACCACGAGGTTTAGATAGTTGAACCTTTGAGAGCATGATAATGACAAACGAAAAATTCAAGGCATAATGAAATGCTTTAACTTCGGTAGACACAGGCGACAAGTTTTTTTCTCTACTTTGCTTAGAAATATTCAAAGAAGAGAGCAAGAATAGTGGAGTCATAAAAGTGTAAAAATTGGTTTCCCTGTGAACATGCGGCATGAGTTCGGGAATTGTTTTGCCTACATAGTTGGATCAATAGTACATGCATTGCTTTGCTGATATAGTTTGCTCATGAGTGAAGGAACTGTTTTGCCTATATCGCTGTGTCGTGAGTGCAGAAACTTCATTGTCCATATTAGGTCATGAGGGCAGTATTTGACCCCTAGATGTCGTGGCAGAGCAGGAGCTGCTGAAGAGTCAATCTAATGTTTGTTTGTTTGTTTGTTTAACGCCGCACTCAGCAAAATTCCAGCTATATGACGGCGGTCTGTAAATAATAGCGTATGGACCAGACAATCCAGTGATTGACATCATGAACATCGATCCATGCAAATGAGATAGGATGACATGTATCAACCAAGTCAGCGACTCTGACCATCCAATCTCGTTAGTCGCCTCTTATGACAAGCATAGTCACTTTTTACGGCAAGCATGGGTTGCTGAAGACCTATTCTACCCCGGATCTGTCGATCTCATGATCCACGGTACTGGCTTTCCCATGCTCCAGTACAAGTACACATTGTTCCGCCTTGCTTTCCTATTCATGTTTGTGGGGCGGTCGGGTAGCCTAGTGGTTAAAGCGTTCGCTCGTCACGCCGAAGACCCGGGTTCGATTCCCGACATGGGTACAATGTGTGTAGCCCATTTCTGGTGTCCCTCGCCGTGATATTGCTGGAATATTGCTAAAAACTGCGTAAAACCATACTCACTCACTCACTAATTATGTTTGTCTTTTTCGCTGTCGAGGTATGAGGCTACTGTAATTTCATCAACAGTGCCCCCAGGATTAAAGATGACACTCTCTGAGCAAATTTTATTTGAATATAAGTTTGAAAGAAATATTTTTTATAAAACAAGTTATGATAAGACCATGTCTTTTCTGTAAAATATGATTATGAGAACAAAAAAACATATGCAAAGTGCAAAAGACGTCATTATAACGATAATGATTAAGTCAAATGTAAATCGTTTACGTCAATATGACGGCGATCGTAGATAACCGATTCTGAACCAGATAAACCGTTGATTGATATTTTAAGTCCCACGTACGCCTTCGGGATTATTCCTGCTCGGGCATCTACTCATAACACAAACTCATAGGCATACAGTAAACTACGGTTATAACGAACACGCTTATAACGAACTAACGGATATAACGAACTAACTTTTTAGTCCCGACTATATGCTATAGTTATGCTGTATATATGCTGATAACGAATTACGGTTATAACGAACTAAAATTGGTAGTTCCTTTGAGTTCGTTATAACCATAGTTTACTGTAGTTCAAAAGTAGGGAAACAGTACATATTAAATTACTGGATACTCTCGTATTTCCTTTGCCTCAGGTTGTATCATATCTAAATATGATGAGTGAGCGACTTAACATTTTACATCGCATCGGCAATATTGCGATGAAAACAAGTTAATTATTTGATAATACCTATCGACAAAGGACAGTAAAACAGTATGCCACTGGCAACTAAAGCTAGAGCACCTTACTGGGGATCACACAAAATATGATGAGGTGATTCTAATTCACATTCTGCCCAGCATTATAATGTTCTTATCACAAGATATGTAGAAATGTCTTGTAAATAGAGCTTTGAAAGGTAAAGGAACTTTGAGATGTGACATTTTCCTTCACCCAAATACATGTTCAAACATCATAATCTTCTGTTATACCCTGAGTGGTTTGTTGCATACTGGGGAGTTGGGATTTTACCTACAAATATATTTTCCCAGAAAATCCTTAAAACCACAATTATGCTACAGACTGTTGAGATAAAGAGACATACAGCTACAAAGACGATGCCAGGAGTAGAAAGGTTTCAAACTAAACACTACAATTAGTGGTCAGTTGAAACACGAGAAACATTTTGATTCTAATGGAGTGAAAAATTTCTCTTGAGATCCAAGAGGACCTTCCTTGGATCCTTGCTTTGCAGATTTGAAACACAATGTCGATACGAAAGCTTTCTCTTGCCTTCTCTGCACGTTTCGCAGTGTGGGTCGTCATCCACGTGTGTCAGCCAAGCGATTCGGACATGCTTCTCTTTCAAATCGTTGGATAAACTTTTCAAATACTTGCTGATGTCTTGTTGGCTTCCACCAGTAAAGATACCACGAAGGTTAGTTAATAGGGGCGTCTTCTTTGGCTCCCCAACATAAATTATTTTTCCCTCCCACTTAATTGTGAACACGCCGCGTTGAGTTTTTGTAAGTTTCTCTTGAAGATGATAATATGTGACGCCAGCATCCACAAATAACGTCTTACAACGTTTCTGAAACATTAAAGTTAAATATTAAAAGTGCAGCTGATAGAAACCTGTTCAATCAAGTCAATTTCATCCCCCATTCCATAGGTTTGTGGTGTAACAACAAATACCGTACGTATGCACGTGCTTATGTTCAAAGCCTCGGTCGCAGCTAAGATCAAACGTTAGTTAATCATGTTCTCCATCCATCACTGATGCTTACACAATATAAGCCATATAGGAAAGGTTACATTAAAATGAAACCTCACGAATGACAAACTAACTTCTAAAACTTTCTAAAGCTAAAGAGCTAAGTTAACGGGTTGAAATAATACCTGGATTACTGTACGTGATGTATACTGGTGATGTCGTGAATCAGTGGGCGACTCATTTCGCCTGGAGGTACTTGGCTGGACTTGGGCCTTGGACCACCCGTCCGGTCTTCTCGACGGACGGCGTGGTGGTCGGTCATCACTCCGCCCCGGAGATCCTGCCCCCTCCTTCCCTGGTTCTATCTTGATGATGAGTTCAGGTCGAGGTTCCACCCTCTCATGATGAGCCGCCGGACACCCGCAATATGTACAGTTGTGTCTGAGGACAGGCTGGGAATACTGAGAACATTCCTCGGGGCAGTCTCGACACCTACCCCGAACAACTCCTCTCTTGTCTCGGTTGATGTCCGTGAACATTGCCATGTCTGAAACGTGAACAAATACAATAGGTTTTGCTATTTGTTAGACAGCTCGACTCGGAATCGTACAGAAAAAAAACAGTTTTAAAAAAGCCGCCATCATGTAGCTGGACTATAACTGGGCTGAATGCAGCTTTGAACAACAAATAACATTAATACTTAAATTTACCACAAACAATATTGTCATTTAGAAATGTAACCGAGTAAAATGCTGTTTCAACCAGTCAGCAATGTTATGGCGATAACTGCCTGTGGCCTGTTCCCAATCATGAATGAGTGAGTGAGTGAGTATGGCTTTACGCCGCTTGTAGCAATATTCCAGCAATATCACGGCCGGGGACACCAGAAATGGGCTTCGTACATTCTTCCCATGTCGGGAATCGAACCCGGGTCTTCGGCGTGACGAGCGAACGCTTTAACCACTAGGCTACCCGACCGCCCCGTTCCCAATCATGCCAGGTCAAGACAAACTAATGGACAACAGCATGCATAATGAATCACACAATATGACTGCCATGACGAAATCACCAATGTTACACAATATAACACCCTTATCCCTCACCTTTCGTAAGTGTTCGAGACAGGTTATTGTTTTGGTCACTTATTATTATATAAAAAATATCCTATCTTTTAAACCAATACAAATGGTCTGTCGTTCGCTCGTCACGTTGAAGCTCTTTGTTCGATTCCCCACATGGGTACAATGTGTGGAGCCTATTTCTGGTGTCAATCGCCGTGATATTGCTAAAAGCGACGTTTAACTCAATTCACTCACTCACTCTGATAAGCTGACTGGCTATATTAATAACCAAAAATGTCAGTAAACGTGACGACAACCCTTTTGATGCCATGTCAAATATATGACCACAATAATAACGAAGTTAATCTTCCTTTTGACGATATCTTTATTCAGCTCAACCAAGTCATATGAAAATAATAGGTGAGACAAAGAAACAGTAATTAACCACAACTTATGCAAATGAGAATACATTTGCCCTATTCAAATTCAAAATGTTCGCAAAGTATCCTTTACTCCGATTTTTTGATTTCATGAGTATCCATTTTGTGATCATCTGGGCCAGATTCAGAACAAGAACCGACTCGCTTTGGTCGCGCGATGAAGGCATGGCCCTGCATGTTGTACATTGGCTTTCTTCCTTCCATTCTTTCAAAACACTTAAGGTAGCTGCAATTACAGGCATGTTTGATGGTAATATCAAGCCAAAACACTGTTATAAATTCCTCTTTGTATTCTTCGTGTAGGGTGCTTAGATATGCTCCAATGTGTTGTTTGTCCATTCCTTTGAAATGTCTCCTCAGTGCTCTTCTGATTGATGCACTTTCGGCATTGCCCACATAGATTGTCCGACCATCCTCGGCAATTTTGTATGAGCCATTTAGTGCTTCTGAGGGTTCAGTTCCGTAGGCAAGATGGCTCATTCTAAGACGCCAGCAAGATGGTTTCTACAAACAAAGCAAACACTGTGTTTATGACCAAGACATGTTTGGGTGACTGGGCAAGATGATTCACAGTGTTGGCTCCGAATTAAGGACTCATCAACTTGAAAGGTCTTCAAAAAAGTATTCCGAAAAAAAATAGTATTTTTTTCATCATCTTCATCATCATCAAACATCATATATCCACCACCAACACCATGATCATCATCTTCAAAGTTTATCATCACACGTCGAAGCTTTATAGCTTTTGTATGATATGTCATAAAAACATCTATTACAAAGTACCAATACATACCGGTCCATTGTAAGGTGCTGGAGCTACGAACACATTGGATGCCTTTATCGGTGTCCTCTTTGGGGTACTGATCTCAGACGCTGTTCGTTTAGGAACTGGACTTAACTGTTCTTTGTCTGGCTTCGCATCTATTGATCTTGGTGCTGCAGTAGAATGACTATTACCTTCACTAGATCCGATATCTCCATCCTTTCCTGTCATTGGTGATACTCGCTTTGTGATGACTGCACCTCTATCATGGGGCTTGACGAAATGTCCATGCGCCAAGTCAGACGGTGCGCGGACTTCCCACGTCTCTTCGAAACATACGTCAGGGGCTCCTTGTTCAAACGCCTCTCCCGTGTGCATCAGGCTAACATCCACCGTGGCAGCATCCATTGTGTTCTGAACAGATGATTCACCGGTCTTGCTGGTTGGTGTCCCAACAGTTGGTTGTGGTTGATATTTGACGACGTGAAGGTCCATCTCGTGGTTGCAGTGGTAACATTTCTCTCCCTCTGGTGGCTTCACGTATTCTCTACATCCACAGTGGCGACATCCTCCTCGCCCGATGAATGACATCGTCGACAAATTGCGTCTATGGATATGAACAATCTCATAATTACACCTTGCAATCAAGTAAAAAAAACAATTGAAAGCAGAGACATTGGACATACACCTTCACAAGCCAACATTTAAAGATCGCTGTATTCATCGGTCACAAAACTGCATCTTTGAAATATTCAATGGAACTTTGAAACTGTAGCATATACTGGCCTGTATTATAATAACAATAGCAACAGCAACAACAACAATTATAATAATGATGATAATAATAAACAGTAACAATATCAGTGGTATTTGAATGAAACAAAATAGGTTTATCATTACCTGTATGAATGACTGTCCAAATGTAATCGTCTTCTTTGAGGATTGAATGAAAAAGGGGGAATCGCGTCAGACTCTTACCTCGGAAAATTCCAACCGTATGACACTTAAAATCACCAATCGCTTTGAAAAAAATATATAATGACCGGTCGCTAACTCGTTTGGGGTCGAACTGAATCTTGTCCGTGAAAAACTGCACAAAACAGACTTGCTTCCCTTGCACTGATGTGTAATACAATTCGGAGACGGATCCCGAATTATGAAATAAGTGAGCAAACCACAGTTCACAATCGTTGCTGAGTGCAGCGTTAAACAACAAACATGCCACCGATTTTTAGGAAATTCGCTTCAGACGCCAACTCAGAGTTGCCTCCCCTGCATTGTCAAAGTTTATTCAATGTCTGTTTGGGGGTAACACAGAGCAATGTAAGTGGCTTCGAGGTGAGGACACCCTACTAGTGTTTCAAAAGTAAAGAGTGTCATGTAGAGAAGAAAACACATAACAGGACATGTTCACACACACTCACTCACTCACTCACTCACACACACACACACACACACACACACACACACACACACACACACACACACACACACACACACACACACACACACACACACACACACACACACACACACCATTAATCTCCCTATGTTCTCCTACCTCTATCACTCGCACTGTCGCGGATACCAACAAACGTCGATAACAACAATTATACATAAACACTGAATAAACTTGTCTTACCTGTGTGGAACGTGAGGGGTGTGTCTGGGTGCTGATGTCGGAATCTAGGATGTCTGCACACTGCGTCTCCCGCTCCCGGCGTTATCACTGTGTATCTGACCTACATACAGGCGTCAGTGTTCTGGGAAATCTATTTTCACTTATATAAATTCTTAGTAGTGCAGCCCTGCATAACGATAACTCATTCAGTCTTCAACGGAGGTATGCCGTCAACAACAGCCACCCTGTGATATAAGGGTCGAGGAAAAAACGCCGATCGTGCGTGTATGCATGGAGATGTTGCAAGACTTGTGCTTAGTTGATGGGGGTTTTAACGTCGCATTCAAGACTATTGCGATTATCTAAAGCGACACGTATGCATATGTGCGTATGTGTGCGTGCGTGCGTGCGTGCGTGCGTGCGCTTGTACTAGTCCGGACTAATGCCGTATAATAGTGCGCTAGCCCACAGACTGCCAGTCAGGGTAACAACAAGTACCATCTTCTAACGGGATCGAACACCGACCTTCCGTCTCCGGGCAGACGCTCTATCCACCACGGAGGCAGGTGGCAAGTGTTTTGACAAACAAAAAGGGGAATATCTCACATCGCCAAGGTTAGCTGAGTATCTTATACAGATACAGGACTATACTGAGTTTAGTAACTCATAACCCGCCATTAATATAAGACATAAATAATTAATCCTCAATAGTTGTGGTTAAAAGCCTCAAAATAAAAACGAAATTATCTTGATCATATAATTTGGACAGACAAAAGTTAAAGTAATATAATTATTTCATGTTATGATTGGGAAAACACCTATTTGTGTGCGCCACGACACACGCCCTGATACAGAGCATTAAGACTAACATCTTGTCTCTGAAATGAACATATCGTACAGAAAAACAGTTGTTCAATTATCTTAATAAAAATATAACAAAGGGGAGCCCAGAGACTCTCTTCATTTTCAGATACTGCAGTATCTAGACTTGCCAAACATTATAGACTTGCATGGGCTTTATTTGATATATTTGTATCAGGGTCTGTAAGACAGACTACAGAGCATTGTAACCCGTGGACTATTCCTGGGTAGAATAGTTCCCCAGCTCGTCGCACCGTCAGGCCAAATTATGCCCGGGTGGTAATATTGTGTGAGAAGGCTGGCGGCGTCATCGTACACCAACAGCAAGGGTCGTTGCTTATGTTTTCAACCACGGTTTGCGTGGCTCTGGCCACCGTGATTAAGCTGAAATATTGCGGACCGCAATTTAGTTTTGAGATACCCCTGATCCAGCTCATGTTTAAAGCTATGATGAAGATTCTGACCCAGAAGACGCCCTCCACAGATCACGCCTGGCCGTTGGCGAAATCAACGCGAGTCGGTGTTTGTCTTCTCTCGGTAACCCGCTGTCAACGAGTGAGTGGGTGAGTATAGTTTTACGCCGCTTTTAGCAATATTCCAGTAATATCACGGCGGGGGACACCAGAAATGGGCTTCGCACATTGTACCCATGTCGGGAATCGAACCCGGGTCTTCGGCGTGAAGAGCGAACGCTTATACCACTAGGCTACCCGACCGCCCCGCTGTCAACGAGGTTGGGGATCACGCGTATCGTTTGACATCGTTTAATATATTAACACATTGATTTTTGTTGCTATGTGTGTGAGCATTGATATTTCAATGCCCCTTCGATCGCAAAGCCAGGAAGTACATGACCAAATTTTTCGACGGAAGAACCAACAGGAAGGATTTTTAGGTCTCATAACATGGCTCCACCCAGTTGATTGCAGCATCTGTATGTGTATGTAAAGGCGTGAGTGTGTGCGTGCATACGTGCGTGTGTATGTTCATACATTTGTATCCGCGTATGTGTGTGTGTGTGCTTGGGTGTATGCATGCTTGTGTGTGTGTGTGTGTTTGTGCGTACGTGTGTTCGTGCGTGCTTGTGTTTGTGCGTGCGTGCGTGTTTGTGCGTACGTGTGTGTTCGTGCGTGCGTGTGTTTGTGCGTACGTGTGTTCGTGCGTGCCTGTGTTTGTGCGTACGTGTGTGTTCATGCGTGCGTGTGTTTGTGCGTACGTGTTTGTGCGTGCGTGTGTGTTCGTGCGTGTGTGTGTGTTCGTGCGTGCGTGTGTGTTTGCTTGTGCGTACGTTTTAAATAATCCAACTCCATATGAATACGCCCCGCTATAGGGTTTCATTTGACACCAAAATCGCCCAGCAGTGTGTAGACAGTTGGAGACATGCTATATGCCAAACCTGGACTGTCGCTACGAGACCCACGGAAACACAATAAGTGAAATTCTGGCCATGGACTTCTTCACCAATAACACCTTAGTGAAATGTGTGTATGAGACATTTGGGCACGAACTAGGCATCTCCATGGGCATCAGTTGTGTTCCCCTTCTTGCTGACCATGGCCGTTTGGAACATCAGCATATTCTGTTTCACTGTACACAGCCGCATACATTTTCCGGTCACTTGGAATTGTGCTTTGCCAGAAAATGATTCTGACGTATTACCTAAGTCTTTTTTACCACCACAAACCCGACAATTTTCTTCTCACACTGTGGGCTAACCCCTACTCAACACAATACGCATCCTACTGTAGTATACTGTTGTATACTAATCATTTTATAGATGTGATTAATCTTCTCTTCCTTTTAAAACTATTAAATGTATTATTATCGAAAATTCTTCTAAGTATGGAAGCTCTTCATATGCTGTGCCTCATGAATTTCAAACAGTATAAAATTCATGCCTGAATTTTAAACGGCTTAAAATAATTAATTCTAAAGTGTCTATTTAATATACTTCATGCAGTTCTCATACCCGACATAAAGTTCAACATTACGTTTCTACTTTTCTTTGATCACTCCACTCTAATACTTAAGTAACATAGTGCAGATCAGTCAGTGCCTTCAGCCATGACCAATGTTGTTTTAAGGTGTGTGACAAATGGGACGTGTAACTAATGGGAGGATACCCAATAGGCAGCCTATGCAATTATAGACTTGGCGACCACGAGGCGACCCGAACTTCATTCAAGCCATTAAACATAATATCTCTCACAACTTCCAAAACAATCAGGGCGGTCGGGTAGCCTTGTGGTTCAAGCGTTTGCTCGTCACGCCGAAGACCCGGGATCGATTCCCGACATGGGTACAATGTGTGAAGCCCATTTCTGGTGAAATAATGCTAAAAGCGGCGTTAAACCATACTCACTCACTCACTCATTACAAACTCTTACATTGTATCAGTTACCAAGGTGCCCAGTAGTTACCCACCGTTGACTTGAAAGTCGATCGGCCTTGCACCGAATAAATATCCCTTCATGTTAAGGTTGAATCTAATAACGATCCTTCCTTTGCCAATTTTAAGAGGTGGGCAGCGGAGTTCAAGAGGTGAAGACACGAGAGACGGTCACGAAGATGTTTCAAGATCAAGAAGACCTTCAACTGCCACGGCTAAAGAAAACATATAAATATTTGATATGATAAGGGGGGCGGTCGGGTAGCCTAGTGGTTAAAGCGTTCGCTCGTCACGCCGAAGACCCGGGTTCGATTCCCGACATGGGTACAATGTGTGAAGCCCATTTCTGGTGTCCCCCGCCGTGATATTGCTGGAATATTGCTAAAAGCGGCGTTAAACCATACTCACTCACTCACTGATATGATAAGGGATGATTGACGACTCACCATACGCGACATAGCCAATACAATCAGCATCTCTCATAACAGAGTTAAAAACATTCTCAATGGTGAACAGTTTCAGCACGCTGGGTTCCAAGTCTTCTGATTCCTGATTAGAAACGCTTCAGGTTCATCCTCTCTAGTGAGACTTAACATCGTTTTGAAGCAGACCCAGCTCAATGAGTTGAGTGATTTGTAACCATGGACGAGTTTTGGCTTCCCCACTATCGGATTAAACAACAGTCAAAGCAGTTGAAACACTTGACGTCTCCTGACCCGTGAAGATTCCGATGTAGAATTGGTCTTCAGCAACCCATGCTTGCCGTAAAAGGCGACTATGCTTGTCGTAAAAGGCGACTAACGGGATCGGGTGGTCAGACTCGCTGACTTGGTTGATATATGTCATCGATCCCAATTGCGTGGATCGATGCTCATGATATCAATCACTGGATTGTCTGGTCCAGACTCGATTATTAACAGACCGCCGTCATATAGCTGGAATATTGCTGAGTGCGGCGTTAAACAACAAACCAACCAACCAACCTGACGTCTCCTCCGACGAAAATGGCAAAGCCTGTTCCATCAGCTGGCAAGGTGACCATGATGACTTCATTTTTCTGGTTTTCCAAAGGAGTCAAACTGATGGAGTATCTCCCGAAAGGTCAGACTATTAAAGGCCTATATTATGCTCATCTGCACAGGTAACTACGTGTGAATGGCAAGGAAAACGTCGTCATTGTAGAAAACTCACTAGAAGTGTCTGGTTCCACCAGGACAATGCAGGACAGATCGTTTTCACCAGATTTGGCCCGTCAGTTTTCCAACTCTTCCTTAAACTTGCGGAAAGTATTGCTGGAAAAATTACGTTATTTCTTCTGTGAAGGTCGTGATCTGAAAGGAGGATGTCTTCTGAACCAGTGAGATCCAGGCTTATAAAAAGAATTGCTGATAATATAATGTGGAGGAAATCATGAAAAATAATTATTAACCAATGAGTTGATGATTCACGTATTGGCATTTCTATCATCCGAGGCTCCAGTTAGACAAGTACACATTGTTCCACCTTACATTCACATTCATGTTTGGCTTCTTCATTGCAGGGGTATGAGTTATTATCTTCCTGTAATATCAGCAGCAAAACCCCAAGGAATAAATTACTGACACTTCCGCAAAACACAATCAGGGATATAACAAGTTTGTCAGAAAGGATGAGAGTAAGTGAGTTGAGTTTAACGCCGCTTTTAACAGTATTCCAGTTATATTGCGGCGTGTCAGCTTAATGTGGGAGGAAAGCCCGAAGTGATGCAGGTCTCAGACGTTTATCACTTCGGTGAAACCCACGAACACGGGTATGGTGCTAACAAACCTAGAAACATAATTGGGGCGAACCGGGATTCGAAACCTCAATCATAGGTTTCTGGAGTGCCCAAGGGACCCAATCTGCACAGCGAATAGCGGCACTGCAGACGTAAGGTCTAAAACACAACAGTTTACTGTGATACCTGTATCAAACACATCACCATCGAATGACCATTTCCTGTTTGTTTTATTCATCATCAACCTCGGGTGAATACTTTCTTTTGTCCGACAGAGTACATCAGTTTGGGCTGCTGCCGCGCATCAACTGCACTCATGTTTAAAGCAGTGTATAAGCTCAGTGTTGTTTGAGCGTTTGCAACCCTACTGACCATCGTTTGAAGTTACAAATGGGTTCATCATATTCAAAACTTTCGAGCCAAAGATCTTGAGCACTGAGAATACCCCAACACCTTGCGTTGAATCTGTGCCTTTCGTAAGCAATTGTCGTGCCCTGATTTTACGTGTTTCTCCGGATGTTTTGTTTCTAACTTTTGTCTGAGAGTGTTGGATTGAGGAATATGTTTGCGTACTGGAGACAATGGACTCACAAACCAAAGTCTTTCCAGTATGGGAGCCTCGGCCTTTGTACTGTGGATTCTTGGTTTTACAGCCTCTACCTTCACCAGGCGTTTTTGTCTGACCAAGAAAGTTTGGTGGGTTCTGTTGGGTTGGTGCAGCTTTTAACATTCTCTCCAACAGTTTGGACACATTTAGTTCTGGTTTCTGGTTTACAGCATTAGGCGTGACCACAGACGGTTTGTTTGCAAAACTGTTATCGGAAATTGATTCGGAAGACACTGGAGTCATTTTCTTGTTCTTAGTAGGGTCATTTCCACTTGTTGTTGATACTCTCTGTTCTTGATCTGAATAGACATTGCCCCTCGTTCTCTTCTCAGGCTGCATAAGCTCATATCGAGGTGTTATTTTTGTGTGTTGAGAATGTGCAGAACCGACAGTGTGTTTCTGGCCCTTCTCTGCAGAGGATGGTTCGAAACAAGGGGATCCTGTCTGTGAATGTTTCCCTAGAACCGTTGAGTGATCTCTTAATGTCTCTTTCCTGGGAGATTTACATTTTCTTCTGATGCTCTGTCGTTGTAGCTTCTTTGGGGAATATTTATTTACCTGTATTGTGGAAGGACAGGCAGGTTGGTACTCTTTAGTGACAGTTGAAAGTGTCGCATCTACTCTTTTATCTTTTCTAATGATGTTCGTTGGTACAGCATGTCCAGTCACTTTCCCAATATTATCATTTTCGGTCCTGGCTTCAAATTCTGGTGACCGGGGAGAAATACCTAACTGCTGAAGCACATCATGGGTTGTTTGATTTTCATGAAAGTTTTGAAGGTTCATTGACTTATCTTCAGAAGGTCGTATTGGTTGAGATCTTCGTCCGGATGAGACGGCCAAGGCTGGTATTGTAGAAACATTGCTCAGTGACATCTCAGTTATTTTCATATTCAAGTTCATTACTGTACTCGGCACTGTGGCTGAAGAAGATAAGGTTGTTTGACGTCGACAGATGGGAATGTCCTTGGGACTCTTTGTCGGAAGATGCCTTGACAGTTGTCCATGTTGATCATACTTTATTTTCTTTGCATCGGTATGAAACTGTGATTTCTCTCCATCATCACACGCAGGTCTCTTTCTCGGCATCAAGCGGAATGTAGGTGCACTATGATCATCTAAAGGGCTATATCTGTCTGGATCTTCAGTAGCATGGCTAGGTAGGATAGATACATGCTGTGATTGTTCTCTATCATCTTTTGAAGTTTTAGAATCATTATTGATAACTGTCACACCGGCATTTGGCATCGAGCAGAGAATCGGTTGTATGTCGTTAAGCATTGGTTTCTTTCCCTGCAGGTCTCTAATACATTCCAGGTAGGACCTTCCACAGTGATGGACGTGTATGCTCTCATTAAGCCAGAACACTGACACCAGCTCAAGTTCCTCCTTGGGAAGATTCAGCAAGAACTTTACTATCTCCTGCTTGCCATCACCACTGAACTGTTTCCGAAGCTCCTTGATGATATTGCTTGTTGGCGAACTGACATAGATAGTTTCCCACTTGTAGGCTATCTTGTACACACCACTTGGCCTGCGCGTCGTCCGCACGATGACTGAGTATGGTACATGACCTCTGTGCAACAGCTTACATGGTTTCATCTGGAATAAAAAGCAGTATTTTCGTAACACCTCAATACAAGTCAGTAAGCGAGCCAGTAAAACATTATGAGTGAGTGGGTGAGTTTGGTTCAACACCGCTTTGAACAGTATTCCTGTCTTATCACGGCGTGTCAGTTTGACATGGGAGGAAAGCCCGAAGTGATGCAGGTCTTGGATGTTTACGAATTTGACAATCCTAGGAACATAATCAGGAGAATCTAGATTCAAACCCACGATCATAGTTTTCTGGCACGCTTAAGGAATTTCAGCGCCTTAGGCGACTATGACATAGACAAGAGGCACATTGTTGGTGTTCATGACGAGTTGATTACGAAATGAAATCAATGGTAAATTAACTAATATTGTTCATGAAACATTCCTATTACTTCTTGGGGCACGGGTGGCCCAGTCGTCTAAGGCGCCGCGATCCGCTGTGCAGCAGAGTTGCGTCCCTTGGGCACGCCAGAAACCTATGATTGTGGGTTCGAATCCCGGTTCGCCCCGATTATGTTTCTAGGTTTGTCAGCACCATACCCGTGCTCGTGGGTTTCACCGAAGTGGTAAACGTCTAAGACCTGCATCACCTCGGGCTTTCCTCCTACATTAAGCCGAGACGCCGCGATATAACTGTCGGCGTTAAACCCAACTCACTCACTCAGTCACTCCTATTACTTCGTTACGCCGAAGGCCCGGTTCGATTCCCCATATGGGTCCAATGTGTGAATCCCATTTCCGTTGTTCCCCGTCGTGATATATTGCTGGAATATTGCTAAAAGTGGCGTAAAGCCATACCACTTCATTCATTAAAACTACTTACGGCAATCAAGGGTATCGACATGCGGCCTGTTTTTGGCACCATAGCCTGTTTGTCTTGTTTTCTATTCAATGGCCGCTCTGTCTTCGAAGATCTCTCTGTGTCCATATCTTGTCCTTTATTAATGCACGGTGTCTGGAAGTCCTTTAAACGTTCACACTCTTGTTTGGTATTTGTTTCAGGTTGCGACGTAACGTCATCAGAAGCACTAGCTATCAGCCCCAGTGCTGTCTCAGCAGTTCCCTGTTCGTCCTGGCAATGCAATACCCCATGTGCTGCAGGAGGCGGACAATCATTCCTCTGTGTGTGATCTCTTGGTTTTTCTCGAGGAACAGAGCTGTTTCGAACATGTGCAACAACCTTTGTTCCCTGTTCGTCTTGGCAATGCAATACCCCATGTGCTGCAGGAGGCGGACAGTCATTTCTCTGTGTGTGATCCCTTGGTTTTTCTCGAGGAACAGAGCTGTTTCGAACATGAGCAACAACCTTTGTCTGTTGGATTGAACCGTGCAAACTCGTACGAGATGTCGAGACCTGGCTCGGTTCCGGTTCAACCAGCTCCAGATTAGTCGGCCATGGGTGCTGGACATACACTGGTATGAAGTGTGAGTACAGCTTTATGTTGTGTGAGTTGTAGAGAGGATGCACCTGTGGCTTTCCAGAGTCATTCGTCCCATGCAACACACCACGGTTATTCATGACTGTGCTGAAATGGAAAGTGTACATAAATGTATTGAGCGAGTGGGTGAGTGAGTCTGCTTTAACGCCGCTTTGAACAATATTTCAGTTATTTCATGGCGTTCCAACGAGTGGTAGTAAAGCCCGAAGTGATGCAGGTCTTAAACGTTTAGTGCAGTCCACGACCACGGGATTCGAACAAACGATCATGAACGCTCCAAAGACCCACTACTCTGCACAGCGCATTGCGGCGCGTTGGAAGACTGGGCCGCCATACAATTGATACCCCATTACTTCATAACTGTAATAAAGTCACAACCTTGACTTCTATTGCTGAAAACAAGACTTGATAAACATTACATATTAACACATAATAAACATTAATAATAATGGGGGCACGGGTGACCCAGTCGTCTTAGTCGCCACAATTCGCTGTGTTGAGTTGCGTCCCTTGGGTATGCCAGAAACCTATGATTTTGGGTTCGAATACCGGTGTGTTCAATTATGTTTCTAGTTTATCTAGCACCAAACCCATTACCGTTTGACAAAAGTGGTAAACGTCTGTGACCAGCAGCACTTCAGCCTTTCCTCCAACATTAAGCTGACACGCCGTGATATGACTGGAATATTGTTCAAAGCGGCGTTAAACCCAACTCACTGTCTCACTTAATAACAATGCTGATCGGAAATGTAGTGTTTACTCCAATTATTAAAGTTTCAACATTCCAAAAGTAAAAAAATCTCTCTAGAATAAAGTGTGCGTGTGAAATAACGTTCAATAACAGTTGACCCTAAAAAGTGTGGGTTTCAGCTGCATGCTAAGAATGCTGGCAGGGGCCGACTGTGTGTTATCAGGGTCACGGTGACATTATACAGCTTGTTTCATATGTTTCTATGATTACTCCTCCTTACATTATATATCATCCGTTCTAAATCCCTCATTCATAATTGCTGACATTTAGCGCACTATTATACGACATTAATTCGAACTTGTTCAAGCAAGTAGAAAACACACACACACACACACACACACACACACACACACACACACACACACACACACACACACACACACACACACACACACACACACACACACACACACACACACACACACACACATACACACACACACACACACGTTAAGGACTGATTGTCGTTATGCAGGGCTGTTCTCGTCAGGATATGGCTGAAATACTGCCGATGTGACGTAAACTTTTAACTCACTCACTCTTCGACCCTTATATCACAGGGTGGCTGTTGTTGACGGCATACCTCTGTTGAGGACTGATTTAATTGTCGTTATGCAGGGCTGCACTACTAAGAATTTATCACAATGGAAGAGAAAGTAGATTTCCCAGAACACTGACGCCTATATGTAGGTCAGGTGCACAGTCTTACAACCGGGTGCAGGAGACGCAGTGTGCAGACATCCTAGATTCCTATTTCAGAACCCAAATACACCCCTCACGTTCCACACAGGTAAGACATGTTTATTCAGTGTTTATGTATAATTGCTCTTATCGTTAAAAGATGGAACTTGTTGTTACCCTACGTCGCTATATAAGTGCAATAATCTTGGACGCGACGTTAAACCCACCTCACCTCACTTGTTGGTATCGGCGACAGTGTGAGTGACAGGGGTGGGAGAACGTAGATAGGCACTAAATGGCTCATACAAAATTGCCGAGAATGGTCGGACAATCTATGTGGGCAATGCCGAAAGTGCATCAATCAGAAGAGCACTGAGGAGACATTTCAAAGGAATGGACAAACAACACATTGGAGCATATCTAAGCACCCTACACGAAGAATACAAAGAGGAATTTATAACAGTGTTTTGGCTTGATATTAACATCAAACATGCCTGTAATTGTAGCTACCTTAAGTGTTTTGAAAGAATGGAAGGAAGAAAGCCAATGTACAACATGCAGGGCCATGCCTTCATCGCGCGACCAAAGCGAGTCGGTTCTTGTTCTGAATCTGGCCCAGATGATCACAAAATGGATACTCATGAAATCGAAAAATCGGAGTAAAGGATACTTTGCGAACATTTTGAATTTGAAACGGGCAAATGTATTCTCATTTGCATAAGTTGTGGTTAATTACTGTTTCTTTGTCTCACCTATTATTTTCATATGACTTGGTTGAGCTGAATAAAGATATCGTCAAAAGGAAGATTAACTTCTTTATTTTTGAGGTCATATATTTGACATGGCATCAGAAGGGTTGTCGTCACGTTTACTGACAAGTTTGGTTATTAATATAGCCAGGCAGCCCATGAAAGTGAGTGAGTGAGTGAATTGAGTTTAACGTCGCTTTTAGCAATATCACGGCGATAGACACCAGACATAGGCTCCACACATTGTACCCATGTGGGGAATCGAACAAAGAGCTTCAACGTGATGAGCGAACGACAGACCATTTGTATTGGTTTAAAAGATTTATTTTTTATATAATAATAAGTGACCAAAACAATAACCTGTCTCGAACACATACACTTACGAAATGTGTTATATTGTGTAACATTGGTGAATTCGTCATGGCAGTCATATTGTGTGATTCATTATACGTGCTGTCGTCCATTAGTTTGTCCGGACCTGGCATGATTGGGAACGGGGCGGTCGGGTAGCCTAGTGGTTAAAGCGTTCGCTCGTCACGCCGAAGACCCGGGTTCGATTCCCGACATGAGTACAATGTGTGAAGCCCATTTCAGGTGTCCCCCGCCGTGATATTGCTGGAATATTGCTAAAAGCGGCGTAAAGCCATACTCACTCACTCACTCATTCATGATTGGGAACAGGCCACAGGCAGTTATCGCCATAATATTGCTGACTGGTTGAAACAGCATTTTACTCGGTTACATTTCTAAATGACAATATTGTTTAAGGTAAATTTAAGTATTAATGTTATTTGTTGTATAAAGCTGCATTCAGCCCAGCTATAGTCCAGCTACATGATGGCGGCTTTTTTAAAACTTTTTTTTTTTCTGTACGACTTCGAGTCGTGATGTCTAACAAACAGCAAAACCTATTGTATTTGGTCACGTTTCAGACATGGCAACGTTCACGGACATCAACCGAGACAAGCACGGAGTTGTTCGGGGTAAGTGTCGAGACTGCCCCGAGGACTGTCCTCAGTATTCCCAGCCTGTCCTCAGACACAACTGTACATATTGCGGGTGTCCGGCGGCTCATCATGAGAGGGTGGAACCTCGACCTGAACTCATCATCAAGATAGAACCAGGGGAGGAGGGGGCAGGATCTTCGGGGCGGAGTGATGACCGACCACCACGCGGTCCGTCGAGAAGAGCCCAGCCAAGTACCTCCAGGCGAAATGAGTCGCCTACTGGCTCACGAAATCACCAGGGTACATCACGTACAGTAATCCAGGTATCATTTCAACCCGTTAACTTAGAAAGTTTTAGAAGTTAGTTTGTCATTCGTGAGGTTTCATTTTAATGTAACCTTTTCTGTATGGTTTATATTCTGTAAGCATCAGTAATGGATGGAGAACATGATAACTATCTTAGCTGCGACCGAGGCTTTGAACATAAGCACGTGCATACGTAGGTTATTTGTTGTTACACCACAAACCTATGGAATGGGGGATGAAATTGACTTGATTGAACAGGTTTCTATCAGCTGCACTTTTAAAATTTAACTTTAATGTTTCAGAAACGTTGTAAGACGTTATTTGTGGATGCTGGCGTCACATATTATCATCTTCAAGAGAAACTTACAAAAACTCAACGCGGCGTGTTTACAATCCTATGGAAGGGAAAAATAATTTATGTTGGGGAGCCAAAGAAGACGCCCCTATTAACTAACCTTCGTGGTATCTTTACTGGTGGAAGCCAACAAGACATCAGCAAGTATTTGAAAAGTTTACCCAACAATTTGAAAGAGAAGCATGTCCGAATCGCTTGGCTGACACACATGGATGACGACCCACACTGCCAAACGTGCAGAGAAGGCAGGAAAAAGCTTTCGTATCGACATTGTGTTTCAAATCTGCAAAGCAAGGATCCAAGGAAGGTCCTCTTGGATCTCAAGACAAAATTTTCACTCCATTAGAATCAAAATGTTTCTCGTGTTTCAACTGACCACTAATTGTAGTGTTTAGTTTGAAACCTTTCTACTCCTGGCATCGTCTTTGTAGCTGTATGTCTCTTTATCTCAACAGTCTGTAGCATAATTGTGGTTTTAAGGATTTTCTGGGAAAATATATTTTTAGGTAAAATCCCAACTCCCCAGTATGCAACAAACCACTCAGGGTATAACAGAAGATTATGATGTTTGAACATGTATTTGGGTGAAGGAAAATGTCACATCTCAAAGTTCCTTTACCTTTCAAAGCTCTATTTACAAGACATTTCTACATATCTTGTGATAAGAACATTATAATGCTGGGCAGAATGTGAATTAGAATCACCTCATCATATTTTGTGTGATCCCCAGTAAGGTGCTCTAGCTTTGGTTGCCAGTGGCATACTGTTTTACTGTCCTTTGTCGATAGGTATTATCAAATAATTAACTTGTTTTCATCGCAATATTGCCGATGCGATGTAAAATGTTAAGTCGCTCACTCATCATATTTAGATATGATACAACCTGAGGCAAAGGAAATACGAGAGTATCCAGTAATTTAATATGTACTGTTTCCCTACTTTTGAACTACAGTAAACTACGGTTATAACGAACTCAAAGGGACTACCAATTTTAGTTCGTTATAACCGTAATTCGTTATCAGCATATATACAGCATAACTATAGCATATAGTCGGGACTAAAAAGTTAGTTCGTTATATCCGTTAGTTCGTTATAAGCGTGTTCGTTATAACCGTAGTTTACTGTATGCCTGTGAGTATGTGTTATGAGTAGATGCCCGAGCAGGAATAATCCCGAAGGCGTACGTGGGACTTAAAATATCAATCAACGGTTTATCTGGTTCAGAATCGGTTATCTACGATCGCCGTCATATTGACGTAAACGATTTACATTTGACTTAATCATTATCGTTATCATGACGTCTCAGGCAGCATAATAAGTACAGGTTGCTAGACAATCGCATCCGAGGTATTTACTGCCTTCCTGTGCACAGTACACTGTTTTTATATGTTTATACTTTAGACTAGTATATGTTTGACATTAACTTTTGCACTTTGCATATGTTTTTTTGTTCTCATAATCATATTTTACAGAAAAGACATGGTCTTATCATAACTTGTTTTATAAAAAAATATTTCCTTCAAACTTATATTCAAATAAAATTTGCTCAGAGACTGTCATCTTTATTCCTGGGGGCACTGTTGCTGAAATTACAGTAGCCTCATACCTCGACAGCGAAAAAGACAAACATAATTCGTGAGTGAGTGAGTATGGTTTTACGCAGTTTTTAGCAATATTCCAGCAATATCACGGCGAGGGACACCAGAAATGGGCTACACACATTGTACCCATGTCGGGAATCGAACCCGGGTCTTCGGCGTGACGAGCGAACGCTTTAACCACTAGGCTACCCGACCGCCCCACAAACATGAATAGGAAAGCAAGGCGGAACAATGTGTACTTGTACTGGAGCATGGGAAAGCCAGTACCGTGGATCATGAGATCGACAGATCCGGGGTAGAATAGGTCTTCAGCAACCCATGCTTGCCGTAAAAAGTGACTATGCTTGTCATAAGAGGCGACTAACGAGATTGGATGGTCAGAGGCGCTGACTTGGTTGATACATGTCATCCTATCTCATTTGCGTGGATCGATGTTCATGATGTCAATCACTGGATTGTCTGGCCCATACGCTATTATTTACAGACCGCCGCCATATAGCTGGAATTTTGCTGAGTGCGGCGTTAAACAAACAAACAAACAAACATTAGATTGACTCTTCAGCAGCTCCTGCTCTGCCACGACATCTAGGGGTCAAATACTGCCCTCATGACCTAATATGGACAATGAAGTTTCTGCACTCACGACACAGCTATATAGGCAAAACAGTTCCTTCACTCATGAGCAAACTATATCAGCAAAGCAATGCATGTACTATTGATCCAACTATGTAGGCAAAACAATTCCCGAACTCATGCCGCATGTTCACAGGGAAACCAATTCATACACTTTTATGACTCCACTATTCTTGCTCTCTTCTTTGAATATTTCTAAGCAAAGTAGAGAAAAAACTTGTTTTTGCAACATCGCCTGTGTCTACCGAAGTTAAAGCATTTCATTATGCCTTGAATTTTTCGTTTGTCATTATCATGCTCTCAAAGGTTCAGCTATCTAAACCTCGTGGTTGTGAACAAAACCTTTTTTGTGACATTTGCATCTTTTAATGTTTTCGGCAAAATAAAATAAATGAAATTCGAATGATTTGAAAGTATGATGTCATCAAATGAAGAAGCATCCATGCCAAAATATCGCTTCCACAATCCGACAGAGGATGGTATTTACACACCCGAAAATGCAAATGTCAAAATATATAATATAACCAAAAACGGGATATATATGTTTATGTTGAATCCGACTACTACACTCTAAACGTCATTACATTTTGAGTAAAGAGCATACAAATGGGTTTTCAATATGGCTTTACGTGTCCAGTAATTTAAAAGGGATAAAATCAGGGCGTGACTTACTCTTTGAACGAAATATGCATTTAGATAATATCACGCTTCACTAGTCAGTCAAGACATGTGATGAAAAATGCAGAAAAGAGAGTTTGGGTGATCCTGGAACAGTCAGGCTGGTTAAGCTCATCATCAGCTCAGGGCCCTTGCCCCCTCGGCACGCAGCCCAGATTGCGAATGGGACTCCTCCCATGAAGCGCTGCCTTGTCAAACCCACTCAGACTCCCCAACACTGCAGCCTTCTGCATTATCCAGATTGTAAGAAGGGCTGTATTCCTGGTAGCAAACCCGAGTCGGACAACTTGGTACTTGGGATGCAAACGTGACATTCCGAAAGCGAGGTACGCATATTTGCCATGTTTTTCCTGAATCTTGTCAATCACATTAGTGTCAAAAGAGTCAGAAACGTCAATGATAGAAATGATTAATGATTGGATTTATCAAAAAAGACAAGATCAGGTTTGTTGGCTTGGATACGTCTGAGGCTGTGAACGGACCTATTCCAAAGAATTTTGTATTCATCCTTTTCTATGACCCGCCCTCTACATATTCCGGGTCGTACCAAGGGTGTATCAAAACCACAATGCGTGATTTCATAAAAAAAACCACCATGAACATGCCAAAATGTCAATTTACAAATCAATAGCGTGTGTGTCCACCTCTGGTTTCGATGCAAGCAACACATCTTCGTCTCATGGAATGGACCAGGCGTCGCACAAAGTCCTGTGGGATATCTGTCCATATCTGCTGGAGCATGTTTCGAAGTTCCTGGAGTGTCTGTGGAACACGTGGTTGACGTCGATCCATCTCATCCCACATGTGCTCGATTGGTGAGAGATCAGGGGAGCGAGCCGAACAGGGGATGACATTCACGTTGTTTTTGTTGAAGAGAATCCTGAACTAGTTGAGCAATATGAGGCCGGGCGTTGTCATGTTTATAGGTAATGCCTGGGCCATGACGACGCAAAAACGGTAGAACAACAGGGCCGATGATCTCGTCGCGGTAGCACCGTCCATTGAGATTTCCCTCTACCACTATCAAACGGGTCCTCTGTCCTGCTGTAATCCCACCCCATACCATAACGCTGCCGCCCCCGAACCGATCTACTTCCATGACACAATGATTGACGTAACGTTCACCTCGACGTCGGTACACTCGAATCCGTCCATCGCTGTGGCTGAGGGGAAAACGAGACTCGTCAGTGAATAGAACTTGTCCCCACTGCATGGCCGTCCAACGTAGACGCTGTCTGCACCACTGTAGACGAGCTTTACGGAGGTTTCCCGTCAAAATGGGACGTCTGGCGGGTCTTCTTGCGACAATCCCTGCACATCTGAGGCGACGACGTACGGTTTGTGAAGATATTCTTCCAAGGCCAGAGATGCTTCTTGCAGTCACTGTTGCTGGCTGGAATCGATTTCGTAGGTGTGTTGTTCGAATCCAGTTGTCTTGTCGATTATTGGTTACGCGTGGCCTGCCACTCCGAGGATGGTATCTGACTGCATTCGTCTGTTGCCAACGTTGCCATAAACACCAAATGGTGTTTCTGTGGATGTTAAATTGTCTTACAACATCACGTTGACTCGATCCTGCTTCAAGCATACCAATGGCTCGCAGACGCTCATTTTTGGACAGGCGTGGCATTTCGTAATGTTGAATAATTGCGTAATTTTGTTGTTTTTCTGAGTGGTTGTTGTCAGCACGATGCCAAACAATGCATATGGAATCCCGTTAACGCACATGTTTTTATACCCATTCTTGGGTAGTGAAATGCATGTGGCTTGCATAAAAGTCAACTTTTGCATGGAATGCATGCTTTTTTGTAGTAGTTGCGTTTTTATGACATGATTCCATACATGTACTACAATATTGAAAACCAAACTTTACTTGTTTGAAAAATACACTAAAATATTGGTGTCACATGAACTTTTGTTGTTGAGTATATTTACATTTTGATGCAAAATTACACATTGACGGTTTCGAGTGGGAAGTGACTGGTCTTGAGCAGCAAACAGAAAGCCTTCTGTTTCACTTTTCAGGCCAGCCGCCAGCCGCCTTCATCCAAGCGAAGGACTTCTCAACACATTGCACATAGGGGCGGTCGGGTAGCCTAGTGGTTAAAGCGTGATATTGCTGGAATATTGCTAAAAGCGGCGTAAAACCATATTCACTCACTCACTCACATTGCACATAAACTCGATGCAGCGGTCGTTCAGATAGCCTCTCCTTGAAAAACTGATTTTGATATGGCACTTCGCTTGGTTCACACTAATTTCTGTACCGCCCAGTAGTACAGAACAATCAACAAAATCAACAGTGACATTGAGATTATGTCCTACATACTTAGCTCGTTTAAGAAAACTGTGGAATGCCTTGTTTTCATCATGAGTCTTGATATGCTTCACAAAAAGATCATCAGGCAAGTAAATGAGTGCAAAAGTGCACAATACAAGTTTATTAATATTATTTTTATTATTATTTATGTCCTGCTGTGGGTATATATGACCAAAGCTACATTATCCTTTGAGAATATGCTATGCAAATGTGCTGTGGTTATGAAGAAGAGTGAATGTTGGGTTTCATGCAGCTTTGAACAGTATTCCAGTTTTATCACGGTGTGTCAGCTTGATGTGGGAGGAAAACCCGGAGTGATATAGGTCTTGATCCTATCTCACTCATGTGTATAGTTTAGTTGGACTCACCTTGACATATCTTTGAAATAACATGTATGGCGTGTTTATGTGCGTGTATGTATGTGTGAATGCGTACATGTATTTACCTGCGTGTGCGTTATGTAAGTGCGCGTCAGAATCTAATATTTGCGATGCAGGTCTTTGTTTGAATCTGCTACAGGACAAGTTAATCGGAAATTCTCTAAGAAAGAACTTTCTGGATCAACCAATATTTTTGTGACCAAAGAACAAAATTGAGATCCTCTGCCAAGGATTGATAGCTAGCTAAACGTGGCTACCCTTACTTAGGCTGGGCAAACATATAGTGATATACCTTAAGCTTGGCTCTCCCTAGACTAACACAAACTGCCGGGCAAAAGAAAGGATACACTGCAAACGTGGACTTGACCAAAACATTACAAACATCATCAAAACGTTACAAGGCTCCGCACACCATGTACACAAAAAAACATTTGAGACGGCTCGATCCCCGCTCGCGCCATACCTAAAGACGTTAAAAGATAGTACCTGGCTCTATTCTATAACAAAATGTTTCTTTTTATAGAGAGGTTGCATCGTTTTCACAACAAGAAGATGTCAGTACAACTGTAACACTTTATGAGTACAACTGGACTCAAACATAAATATAGTTATCATTCTTATTTGAAGTTGTTCTCAGGGTTTATACGCCAATATTTAAACTCTAAAGATAAAAAGCAAAAACATTATGCAAAATAGAGAAATTATATCAACCATACCATGATTTAAGTCGGAAAACAATCACTCGAATCTGTTCATTCCGGAAGAAGAATCAACTCGACCCTTTGGGGCTCGTTGATTCTATTACCGGTTTCTACAGATTCTCATGATTTGTCCATCACGGAATCATTCGAGAAAGGACACGAGTCCACGTTCGGCTTGTCCTGGGGTGATGTGTGTCACAAATGTATTGTCGGAGCAAGGCCATGAAATATAAAGCCACCAGAACACAAAGTCTGGAGGAGGAATACATAACTTATCGAACTTATACACCCAGACATAGGTATACATGCATGTGTAGTCTCTGGAGCATCTACAGACACGTGTGTAGTCTGGAGCACCAACAGACACGTGTGTAGTCTCTGGAGCATCAACAGACATATGTGAATTTACTGGAGCATCAACAGACATATGTGTAGTCTCTGGAGCTTCAACAGACACATGTGTAGTCTCTGGAGCTTCAACAGACACATGTGTAGTCTCTGAAGCATCAACAGACATATGTGTAGTCTCTGGAGCATCGACAGACATATGTGTAGTCTCTGGAGCATCAACAGACACATGTGCAGTCTCTGGAGAATCAACAGGCACATGTGTAGTCTCTGGAGCTTCAACAGACATATGTGTAGTCTCTGGAGCACCAACAGACACATGTGTAGTCTCTTGAGCATCAACAGACACATGTGTAGTCTCTGGAGCATCAACAGACACATGTGCAGTCTCTGGAGCATCAACAGACACATGTGTAGTCTCTGGAGCTTCAACAGACACATGTGCAGTCTCTGGAGCATCAACAGACACATGTGTAGTCTCTGGAGCATCAACAGACATATGTGTATTCTCTGGAGCATCAACAGACACATGTGTAGTCTCTGGAGCATCAACAGACATATGTGTAGTCTCTGGAGCTTCAACAGACATATGTGTAGTCTCTTGAGCATCAACAGACACATGTGTAGTCTCTGGAGCATCAACAGACACATGTGCAGTCTCTGGAGCATCAACAGACACATGTGTAGTCTCTGGAGCTTCAACAGACACATGTGCAGTCTCTGGAGCATCAACAGACACATGTGTAGTCTCTGGAGCATCAACAGACATATGTGTATTCTCTGGAGCATCAACAGACACATGTGTAGTCTCTTGAGCATCAACAGACATATGTGTAGTCTCTGGAGCTTCAACAGACATATGTGTAGTCTCTTGAGCATCAACAGACACATGTGTAGTCTCTGGAGCTTCAACAGACATATGTGTAGTCTCTGGAGCATCAACAGACATATGTGTAGTCACTGGAGCATCAACAGACACATGTGCAGTCTCTGGAGCATCAACAGACACATGTGTAGTCTCTGGAGCTTCAACAGACACATGTGCAGTCTCTGGAGCATCAACAGACACATGTGTAGTCTCTGGAGCATCAACAGACATATGTGTATTCTCTGGAGCATCAACAGACACATGTGTAGTCTCTTGAGCATCAACAGACATATGTGTAGTCTCTGGAGCTTCAACAGACATATGTGTAGTCTCTGGAGCATCAACAGTCACATGTGTAGTCTCTGGAGCTTCAACAGACATATGTGTAGTCTCTGGAGCATCAACAGACACATGTGTAGTCTCTGGAGCATCAACAGACATATGTGTAGTCTCTGGAGCATCAACAGACATATGTATAGTCACTGGAACATCAACAGACATATGTGCAGTCTCTGGAGCATCAACAGACACATGTGTAGTCTCTGGAGCTTCAACAGACACATGTGTAGTCTCTGGAGCATCAAAAGACATATGTGCAGTCTCTGGAGCATCAACAGATATATGTGTAGTCTCTGGGGCATCAACAGACACATGTGTAGTCTCTGGAGCATCAACAGACACATGTGTAGTCACTGGAGCATCAACAGACACATGTGTAGTCTCTGGAGCATCAACAGTCATATGTGTAGTCTCTGGAGCATCAACAGACATATGTGTAGTCTCTGGAGCATCAACAGACACATGTGTAGTCACTTGAGCATCAACAGACACATGTGTAGTCTCTGGAGCATCAACAGACATATGTGTAGTCTCTTGAGCATCAACAGACATATGTGTAGTCACTGGAGCATCAACAGACATATGTGTAGTCTCTTGAGCATCAACAGACACATGTGTAGTCTCTGGAGCTTCAACAGACATATGTGTAGTCTCTGGAGCATCAACAGACATATGTGTAGTCACTGGAGCATCAACAGACACATGTGTAGTCTCTGGAGCATCAACAGTCACATGGGTAGTCTCTGGAGCATCAACAGACATATGTGTAGTCTCTGGAGCATCAACAGACATATGTGTAGTCACTGGAGCATCAACAGACACATGTGTAGTCTCTGGAGAGCATCAATAGACACTTGTGTAGTCTCTGGAGTATCAAGACCAAATATGTGTAATGTCTGGAGCATCAACAGACATATGTGTAGTCTCTGGAACATCAACAGATATATGTGTAGTCACTGGAGCATCAACAGACATATGTGATGTCTCTGGAGCATCAACAGACACATGTGTAGTCTCTGGAGCATCAACAGACATATGTGTAGTCTCTGGCGCATCAACAGACACATGTGTAGTCACTGGAGCATCAACAGACATATGTGTAGTCTCTGGAGCATCAACAGACACATGTGTAGTCACTGGAGCATCAACAGACACATGTGTAGTCTCTGGAGCATCAACAGACACATGTGTAGTCTCTGGAGCATCAACAGACACATGTGTTGTCTCTCGAGCATCAACATACATATGTGTAGTCTCTGGAGCATCAACAGACATATGTGTAGTCACTGGAGCATCAACAGATACATGTGTAGTCTCTGGAGAGCATCAATAGACACATGTGTAGGCACTGGAGCATCAACAGACACATGTGTAGGCACTGGAGCATCAACAGACACATGTGTAGTCTCTGGAGCACCAACAGACACATGTGTAGGCACTGGAGCATCAACAGACACATGTGTAGGCACTGGAGCATCAACAGACACATGTGTAGTCTCTGGAGCATCAACAGACATATGTGTATTGACTGGAGCATCAACAGACATATGTGTAGTCTCTTGAGCATCAACAGACATGTGTAGTCACTGGAGCATCAACAGACACACGTGTAGACTCTGGAGCATCAACAGACACATGTGTAGTCTCTGGGGCATCAACAGACATATATGTAGTCACTCGAGCATCAACAGACACATGTGTAGTCTCTGGAGCACCAATAGACACACGTGAAGTCTCTGGAGCATCAACAGACACATGTGTAGTCTCTGGAGCATGGATTTCAAAGACTTATAAAATAGTTGATAATTTTTTATTCTTTAAATTACTGAAAACATAACGTGATAAAAGGTAAAACTCAGTATACATGTATACCACCAGCTACAAATAATACCAGCATTTTCATACATTTCATAGCATATGATACATACATGTAGTTTGCTGACAGAACAAACTTTCATAGAATATTATTTTACATACCTATGTAAAATACATGTGCATATGAACGGGGTCTTAGATTGTGAAACAAATTTACAGTTTTGTGTATATAATGGACGATGTAATATTTAGCGATTCAGTATGCTGTTATTTCGAAACAATTATTTGTCCATATGATTTTCTTGTAAGATTCCAACAAACATTATTCTTCATGGTACTTAACTATTTTCAATAATATTATGTTTTGTATGTTAAGAAAAAATACGATTCGCTTAAAACAAATATTCACCACTGCAGAGATACACCAACACTATCAGATGTTACTTTTAAACACATACCTATAAACATACATAGTACTATATTCTTTACTAGGATTATACTAGACTGTACATGGAATCATTTGAAGTGGTATTTACAGCCGTGAACATATTTTCAGAAACAAAAGAAAACCGCGGAAGGTGCCGAGAAGATAGGGAAACATGCCTCATAGTTGAACGGAGGGTTACTAGGAAACCAACGTCTCTGCTATAAGGAGATCTTCAAATTTGTGACAGATTTCATAGCATATGGAAATGGGTTTCTGTGCTTGTAATTAACCAATCGCCTATTACAAGATATCATTACTTATAGTCAACACTAGTATACAGTACACATCAAATAAATGCTGAAGAAACAATATAACAAACAACTTTGATTAAAAACGGAATCCATATTGGGGCATTAACACTGAAAAAAGAACAACATAAACGTGTTTCGATAGATCACTAGCCTCCATCAGGGGTATCGATAATCGACGTTTTTTTCGCCCGCAACGAATGCCTGTTCTCAGGACTTCCACATTAGTCCATCAGAATCTCCATGATGTCGTTTGCCGTCTTCAAACACCTTTGGCGTCGACTTTATACGACCTTGTGGAGACATGTTTGATGTACCAACCACTCCTGACTTGGAAGTTTCCCCAGACGATCTGACATTTACCACTATACGGATTTACACAGTGTGCACCCCGAAATTGTCGTTCCATAAACGCAAAAGAAATGTTGAAGTCAGTTCTAAACATGGAGCAAAATTAATTTAACTATTTGCTCCTCTCTTACGTAGCCATACACATAAATTGAATTGATGATCACTGTACACTTAAGAATTCATTTTATGCAAGAAAACAAGACCTTGAAAGTATAATTTGAAATCAATTGACAAATATCACAACTGGCTGTATAAAAAGGCCGCATCTTTTGAATGCTGTCAGTTCTGTCCCAGTTATAATCATCGCGAGTCATCGCAACAGCATAACCTGCCCGATGAGGGCTCACCAGTGACCTTGAATATACGAGATATTTCATTGATATATAATTGCGATTCGTTAAGGTATTAATTGTACTTGATACAAGATGAAATAATAGAAGTCAGTTCAGGACACATATATAACAAAACAATACAACAGGCGTCAACGTCTCTTGTTACCCATTTTGAAGGGCGACCACCCCGAACACTGACACTTCCGCAAAACACAATCAGGGATATAACAAGTTTGTCAGAAAGATGAGAGTAAGTGAGTTGAGTTTAACGCCGCTTTTAACAGTGTTCCAGTTATATTGCGGCGTGTCAGCTTAATGTGGGAGGAAAGCCCGAAGTGATGCAGGTCTCAGACGTTTACCACTTCGGTGAAACCCACGAACACGGGTATGGTGCTGACAAACCTAGAAACATAATTGGGGCGAACCGGGATTCGAACCCTCAATCATAGGTTTCTGGAGTGCCCAAGGGACCCAATATGCACAGCGAATAGCGGCGCCTTAGACGACTGGGCCACCCGTGCCCCCAAAGGATGAGGTCATAAGCGAAGTCATGAAATACGCACGGTTCTTGAAGTAAAAACAATTTTTTGCCTTTTACACCTGGTGGAATCTGTTTCGGCAGATGATCCAAACTTGTCCGGCGTATTTTGCATTTACAAAGAAAGTGTATGTGGTGGTTTGATGGGGTGTGTACGGCTTACTAAAGCGTCCGCCATGTACTGACTGTTCAGAGTGAGTGAGTGAGTGAGTTGGGTTTAACGCCGCTTTTAACATTATTTCAGTTATATCGCGGCGTGTCAGCTTAATGTGGGAGGAAAGCCCGAAGTGATGCAGGTCTCAGACGTTTACCACTTCGGTGAAACCAAGGAGCACGGGTGCTGACAAACCTAGAAACATTATCGGGGCGAACCGGGATTCGAACCCACAATCATAGGTTTCTAGCCAGCCCAAGGGACGCAACTCTGCACGGCGAAACGCGGCGCCTTAGACAACCGTGCCCCCCGACTGTTCAGAGCTGCATCAAGATGCCTCGATTCCAATATTCACCTGATTATGTTTGTCAGCACAATACGAGTGATGGTGGGTTTTCAGTGGTAAGTGTGTATGTCTGTGACCGGGCAAAAGAAAGGATACACTTGAAAATTGGAGATGACAAAAAATGCCAAACGTTATCAAGTCGTTACAAGGCGGAAAACAGTCGCTGCAACACTGCAGACGTAAGGTCTAAAACACGACAGTTTACTGTGATACCTGTATCAAATACATCACCATAGAATGACCATATCTTGTTTGTTTTATTCATCATCAGTCTCGGGTGAATACTCTCTTTTGTCCGACAGAGTACATCAGTTTGGGCTGCTGCCGCGCATCAACTGAACTCATGTTCAAAGCAGTGTATAGCTCAGTGTTGTTTGAGCGTTTGCAACCCTACTGACCATCGTTTGAAGTTACAAATGGGTTCATCATATTCAAAACTTTCGAGCCAAAGGTCTTGAGCACTGAGAATACCCCAACACCTTGCGTTGAATCTGTGCCTTTCTTAAGCAATTGTCGTGCCCTGATTTTACGTGTTTCTCCGGATGTTTTGTTTCTAACTTTTGTCTGAGAGTGTTGGATTGAGGAATATGTTTGCGTACTGGAGACAATGGACTCACAAACCAAAGTCTTTCCAGTATGGGAGCCTCGGCCTTTTTACTGTGGATTCTTGGTTTTACAGCCTCTACCTTCACCAAACTTTGTCTGACCAAGAAAGTTTGGTGGGTTCTGTTGGGTTGGTGCAGCTTTTAACATTCTCTCCAACAGTTTGGACACATTTAGTTCTGGTTTCTGGTTTACAGCATTAGGCGTGACCACAGACGGTTTGTTTGCAAAACTGTTATCGGAAATTGATTCGGAAGACACTGGAGTCATTTTCTTGTTCTTAGTAGGGTCATTTCCACTTGTTGTTGATACTTTCTGTTCTTGATCTGAATAGACATTGCCCCTCGTTCTCTTCTCAGGCTGCATAAGCTCATATCGAGGTGTTATTTTTGTGTGTTGAGAATGTACAGAACCGACAGTGTGTTTCTGGCCCTTCTCTGCAGAGGATGGTTCGAAACAAGGGGATCCTGTCTGTGAATGTTTCCCTAGAACCGTTGAGTGATCTCTTAATGTCTCTTTACTGGGAGATTTACATTTTCTTCTGATGCTCTGTCGTTGTAGCTTCTTTGGGGAATATTTATTTACCTGTATTGTGGAAGGACAGGCAGGTTGGTACTCTTTAGTGACAGTTGAAAGTGTCGCATCTACTCTTTTATCTTTTCTAATGATGTTCGTTGGTACAGCATGTCCAGTCACTTTCCCAATATTATCATTTTCGGTCCTGGCTTCAAATTCTGGTGACCGGGGAGAAATACCTAACTGCTGAAGCACATCATGGGTTGTTTGATTTTCATGAAAGTTTTGAAGGTTCATTGACTTATCTTCAGAAGGTCGTATTGGTTGAGATCTTCGTCCGGATGAGACGGCCAAGGCTGGTATTGTAGAAACATTGCTCAGTGACATCTCAGTTATTTTCATATTCAAGTTCATTACTGTACTCGGCACTGTGGCTGAAGAAGATAAGGTTGTTTGACGTCGACAGATGGGAATGTCCTTGGGACTCTTTGTCGGAAGATGCCTTGACAGTTGTCCATTTTGATCATACTTTATTTTCTTTGCATCGGTATGAAACTGTGATTTCTCTCCATCATCACACGCAGGTCTCTTTCTCGGCATCAAGCGGAATGTAGGTGCACTATGATCATCTAAAGGGCTATATCTGTCTGGATCTTCAGTAGCATGGCTAGGTAAGATAGATACATGCTGTGATTGTTCTCTATCATCTTTTGAAGTTTTGGATTCATTATTGATAACTGTCACACCGGCATTTGTCATTGAGCAGAGAATCGGTTGTATGTCGTTAAGCATTGGTTTCTTTCCCTGCAGGTCTCTAATACATTCCAGGTAGGACCTTCCACAGTGATGGACATGTATGCTCTCATTAAGCCAGAACACTGACACCAGCTCAAGTTCCTCCTTGGTAAGATTGAGCAAGAACTTTACTATCTCCTGCTTGCCATCATCACTGAACTGTTTCCGAAGCTCCTTGATGATATTGCTTGTTGGCGAACTGACATAGATGGTTTCCCACTTGTAGGCTATCTTGTACACACCACTTGGCCTGCGCGTCGTCCGCACGATGACTGAGTATGGTACATGACCTCTGTGCAACAGCTTGCATGGTTTCATCTGGAATAAAAAGCAGTATTTTGGTAACACCTCAATACAAGTCAGTAAGCCAGCCAGTAAAACATTATGAGTGAGTGGGTGAGTTTGGTTCAACACCGATTTGAACAGTATTCCTGTCTTATCACGGCGTGTCAGTTTGACATGGGAGGAAAGCCCGAAGTGATGCAGGTCTTGGATGTTTACGAATTTGACAATCCTAGAAACATAATCAGGAGAATCTAGATTCAAACCCACGATCATAGTTTTCTGGTACGCTTAAGGAATTTCAGCGCCTTAGGCGACTATGACATAGACAAGAGGCACATTGTTGGTGTTCATGACGAGTTGATGACGAAATGAAATCAATGGGAAATTAACTAATATTGTTCATGAAACATTCCTATTACTTCTTGGGGCACGGGTGGCCCAGTCGTCTAAGGCGCCGCGATTCGCTGTGCAGCAGAGTTGCGTCCCTTGGGCACGCCAGAAACCTATGATTGTGGGTTCGAATCCCGGTTCGCCCCGATTATGTTTCTAGGTTTGTCATCACCATTCCCGAGCTTGTGGGTTTCACCGAAGTGGTAAACGTCTGAGTCCTGCATCACTTCGGGCTTTCCTCTCACATTAAGCCGAGACGCCGCGATATAACTGTCACTCAACTCACTCACTCAGTCACTCCTATTACTTCGTTACGCCGAAGGCCCGGTTCGATTCCCCATATGGGTCCAATGTGTGAATCCCATTTCCGTTGTTCCCCGTCGTGATATATTGCTGGAATATTGCTAAAAGTGGCGTAAAGCCATACCACTTCATTCATTAAAACTACTTACGGCAATCAAGGGTATCGACATGCGGCCTGTTTTTGGCACCATAGCCTGTTTGTCTTGTTTTCTATTCAATGGCCGCTCTGTCTTCGAAGATCTCTCTGTGTCCATATATTGTCCTTTATTAATGCACGGTGTCTGGAAGTCCTTTAAACGTTCACACTCTTGTTTGGTATTTGTTTCAGGTTGCGACGTAACGTCATCAGAAGCACTAGCTATCAGCCCCAGTGCTGTCTCAGCAGTTCCCTGTTCGTCCTGGCAATGCAATACCCCATGTGCTGCAGGAGTCGGACAGTCATTCCTCTGTGTGTGATCTCTTGGTTTTTCTCGAGGAACAGAGCTGTTTTGAACATGTGCAACAACCTTTGTTCCCTGTTCGTCCTGGCAATGCAATACCCCATGTGCTGCAGGAGGCGGACAGTCATTCCTCTGTGTGTGATCTCTTGGTTTTTCTCGAGGAACAGAGCTGTTTCGAACATGTGCAACAACCTTTGTCTGTTGGATTGAACCGTGCAAACTCGTACGAGATGTCGAGACCTGGCTCGGTTCCTGTTCAACCAGCTCCAGATTAGTCGGCCATGGGTGCTAGACATACACTGGTATGAAGTGTGAGTACAGCTTTATGTTGTGTGAGTTGTAGAGAGGATGCACCTGTGGCTTTCCAGAGTCATTCGGCCCAGGCAACACGCCCCGGTTATTCATGACTGTGCTGAAATGGAAAGTGTACATAGATGTATTGAGCGAGTGGGTGAGTGAGTCTGCTTTAACGCCGCTTTGAACAATATTTCAGTTATTTCATGGCGTTCCAACGAGTGGTAGTAAAGCCCGAAGTGATGCAGGTCTTAAACGTTTAGTGCAGTCCACGACCACGGGATTCGAACAAACGATCATGAACGATACGCTCCAAAGACCCACTACTCTGCACAGCGCATTGCGGCGCGTTGGAAGACTGGGCCGCCATACAATTGATACCCCATTACTTCATAACTGTAACAAAGTCACAACCTTGACTTCTATTGCTGAAAACAAGACTTGATAAACATTACATATTAACACATATTAAACATTAATAATAATGGGGGCACGGGTGACCCAGTCGTCTTAGTCGCCACAATTCGCTGTGTTGAGTTGCGTCCCTTGGGTATGCCAGAAACCTATGATTTTGGGTTCGAATACCGGTGTGTTCAATTATGTTTCTAGTTTATCTAGCACCAAACCCATTACCGTTTGACAAAAGTGGTAAACGTCTGTGACCAGCAGCACTTCAGCCTTTCCTCCAACATTAAGCTGACACGCCCTGATATGACTGGAATATTGTTCAAAGCAGCGTTAAACCCAACTCACTGTCTCACTTAATAACAATGCTGATCGGAAATGTAGTGTTTACTCCAATTATTAAAGTTTCAACATTCCAAAAGTAAAAAAATCTCTCTAGAATAAAGTGTGCGTGTGAAATAACGTTCAATAACAGTTGACCCTAAAAAGTGTGGGTTTCAGCTGCATGCTAAGAATGCTGGCAGGGGCCGACTGTGTGTTATCAGGGTCACGGTGACATTATACAGCTTGTTTCATAACACTGAATCGCTCAGATGAATCATTCTATGATTACTCCTCCTTACATTATATATCATCCGTTCTAAACCCCTTATTCATAATTGCTGACATTTAGCGCACTATTATACGACATTAATTCGAACTTGTTCAAGCAAGTAGAAAACACACACACACACACACACACACACACACACACACACACACACACACACACACACACACACACACACACACACACACACACACACACACACACACACACACACACACACACACACACACATACACACACACACACACACGTTAAGGACTGATTGTCGTTATGCAGGGCTGTTCTCGTCAGGATATGGCTGAAATACTGCCGATGTGTCGTAAACTTTTAACTCACTCACTCTTCGACCCTTATATCACAGGGTGGCTGTTGTTGACGGCATACCTCTGTTGAGGACTGATTTAATTGTCGTTATGCAGGGCTGCACTACTAAGAATTTATCACAACGGAAGAGAAAGTAGATTTCCCAGAACACTGACGCCTATATGTAGGTCAGGTGCACAGTCTTACAACCTGGTGCAGGAGACGCAGTGTGCAGACATCCTAGATTCCTATTTCAGAACCCAAATACACCCCTCACGTTCCACACAGGTAAGACATGTTTATTCAGTGTTTATGTATAATTGCTCTTATCGTTAAAAGATGGAACTTGTTGTTACCCTGTCTGGCGCTCGGCATTAAGGGGCTAAAACAGGGACTGGTCGGCTCGGAGTAAGTATGCTGTGTCTGAGTGGGGTATTCATGTTAAACTGCGGCATGGTATCTCGGTGAGCTTGCACTATAAATCGGCATCAGTCCGGACCAGTACAACCAGCCACACACACACACACACACACACGCGTGCATGCACGTCGCTATATAAGTGCAATAATCTTGGACGCGACGTTAAACCCACCTCACCTCACTTGTTGGTATCGGCGACAGTGTGAGTGACAGGGGTGGGAGAACGTAGATAGGCACTAAATGGCTCATACAAAATTGCCGAGAATGGTCGGACAATCTATGTGGGCAATGCCGAAAGTGCATCAATCAGAAGAGCACTGAGGAAACATTTCAAAGGAATGGACAAACAACACATTGGAGCATATCTAAGCACCCTACACGAAGAATACAAAGAGGAATTTATAACAGTGTTTTGGCTTGATATTACCATCAAACATGCCTGTAATTGTAGCTACCTTAAGTGTTTTGAAAGAATGGAAGGAAGAAAGCCACTGTACAACATGCAGGGCCATGCCTTCATCGCGCGACCAAAACGAGTCGGTTCTTGTTCTGAATCTGGCCCAGATGATCACAAAATGGATATTCATGAAATCGAAAAATCGGAGTAAAGGATACTTTGCGAACATTTTGAATTTGAATAGGGCAAATGTATTCTCATTTGCATAAGTTGTGGTTAATAACTGTTTCTTTGTCTCACCTATTATTTTCATATGACTTAGTTGAGCTGAATAAAGATATCGTCAAAAGGAAGATTACCTTTGTTATTATTGAGGTCATATATTTGACATGGCATCAAAAGGGTTGTCGTCACGTTTACTGACATTTTTGGTTATTAATATAGCCAGTCAGCTTATCAGAGTGAGTGAGTGAATTGAGTTAAACGTCGCTTTTAGCAATATCACGGCGATAGACACCAGAAATAGGCTCCACACATTGTACCCATGTGGGGAATCAAACAAAGAGCTTCAACGTGACGAGCGAACGACAGACCATTTGTATTGGGTTAAAAGATAGGATATTTTGTATATAATAATAAGTGACCAAAACAATAACCTGTCTCGAACACATACACTTACGAAAGGTGAGGGATAAGGGTGTTATATTGTGTAACATTGGTGATTTCGTCATGGCAGTCATATTGTGTGATTCATTATGCATGCTGTCGTCCATTAGTTTGTCTTGACCTGGCATGATTGGGAACGGGGCGGTCGGGTAGCCTAGTGGTTTAAGCGTTCGCTCGTCACGCCGAAGACCCGGGTTCGATTCCCGACATGGGTACAATGTGCGAAGCCCATTTCTGGTGTCCCCCGCCGTGATATTGCTGGAATATTGCTAAAAGCGGCGTAAAGCCATACTCACTCACTCACTCATTCATGATTGGGAACAGGCCACAGGCAGTTATCGCCATAACATTGCTGACTGGTTGAAACAGCATTTTACTCGGTTACATTTCTAAATGACAATATTGTTTGTGGTAAATTTAAGTATTAATGTTATTTGTTGTTTAAAGCTGCATTCAGCCCAGTTATAGTCCAGCTACACGATGGCGGCTTTTTTAAAACTGTTTTTTTCTGTACGATTCCGAGTCGTGCTGTCTAACAAATAGCAAAACCTATTGTATTTGTTCACGTTTCAGACATGGCAATGTTCACGGACATCAACCGAGACAAGTACGGAGTTGTTCGGGGTAGGTGTCGAGACTGCCCCGAGGACTGTCCTCAGTATTCCCTGCCTGTCCTCAGACACAACTGTACATATTGCGGGTGTCCAGCGGGTCAGCATGAGAGGGTGGAACCTCGACCTGAACACATCATCAAGATGGAACCAGGGGAGGAGGGGGCAGGATCCCCGGGGCGGAGTGATGACCGACCACCACGCGGTCCGTCGAGAAGAGCCCAGCCAAGTACCTCCAGGCGAAATGAGTCGCCCACTGGCTCACGAAATCACCAGGATACATCACGTACAGTAATCCAGGTATCATTTCAACCCAGTTAACTTAGAAAGTTTTAGAAGTTAGTTTGTCATTCGTGAGGTTTCATTTTAATGTAACCTTTTCTGTATGGTTTATATTGTGTAAGCATCAGTAATGGATTGAGAACATGATAACTATCTTAGCTGCGACCGAGGCTTTGAACATAAGCACGTGCATACGTACGTTATTTGTTGTTACACCACAAACCTATGGAATGGGGGATGAAACTGACTTGATTGAACAGGTTTCTACCAGCTGCACTTTAAATATTCAACTTGTATGTTTCAGAAACGTTGTCAGACGTTATTTGAGGATTCTGGCGTCACATATTCTCATCTTCAAAGAAACCTTACAAAAACTCAACGCGGCGTGTTTACAATCCTATGGAAGGGAAACATAATTTATGTTCGGGAGCCAAAGAAGACGCCCCTATTAACTAACCTTCGTGGTATCTTTACTGGTGGAAGCCAACAAGACATCAGCAAGTATTTGAAAAGTTTAGCCAACGATTTGAAAGAGAAGCATGTCCGAATCGCTTGGCTGACACACATGGATGACGACCCACACTGCCAAACGTGCAGAGAAGGCAGGAAAAAGCTTTCGTATCGACATTGTGTTTCAAATCTGCAAAGCAAGGATCCGAGGAAGGTCCTCTTGGATCTCAAGACAAAATTTTCACGCCATTAGAATCAAAATGTTTCTCGTGTTTCAACTGACCACTAATTGTAGTGTTTAGTTTGAAACCTTTCTACTCCTGGCATCGTCCTTGTAGCTGTATGTCTCTTTATCTCAACAGTCTGTAGCATAATTGTGGTTTTAAGGATTTTCTGGGAAAATATCACAAGACCAAATAGCGTCCATTCCAATTTGGAATGAACGTTGGAATGCTTTGGAAAGATCGCTCATTCCAAACTTTCCAAAGCTTGGAAAGATCGATCTTTCCAAAAAATCCAAAATTGGAATGGCAACATTTCCAAACATATTTCCAACACTGGAAATGTTTGGAATGACTTGGAATGGTTTGGAATTGTTTGGAAATGTTTGGAAATATGGTTAGAAGGAACAAGTTAAAATATGTTTTATCAGTAATTTGAACAATAAAAAGACTATGAATTAGGGGCTTTAGGGGTTGCTTATACAGTAATTTTGAAATTTTGAGATTTGGAAAGAATGCCAAGAGTGGGTGGGGGACGAACTAAGGGAGCTGTGTGTTGGGTGGTTGTTAGATAAGGTAGTTTTGGTTTTATTATTTAATTTGGGGTTTAAATGCGACTTATTAGTCCTGTTTTAATAAGGTATAAACCTAAGACTTTGAATTTTTCTAATTTATTTTATGGATTTAGGAGTGATTCTAGTGTAAGTTCGGTTTTAAGATTTAGGGTGGTCTGTAGTGTTGTTCGGTGTGTTTGGTAGTGTGTGCAGTGAATGAGTACGTGTTCTGGTGTTTCTTGTTGTTTGCAATGTGGGCAGTTTCCTGTTTTGTGTAGATTAGCTATTTTACGGTGATTATTTAGTTTAGTGCCGCCTGTTTGTAGTTTAGTAATAATTCTGTCGATTGTTTTGGATGGGTGTAGTATTTTTGGTTTATTTAGGGTTTTTTTTTAGTACTTTCCTGATTTGGCTATTTAAGTTTTGGTATATATTTTGCCATTTTTTGTTGATTTTTTGTTTAGTGAGACCTTTGATTTCTGATTTTGAGCTGGGTAAGTTTAAGCTTATTTCTGGGAGTTAAAGGGATAATTTTGCTGCTTTATCTGCCTTTTCATTTCCAAAGATTCCTACGTGGGCGGGTGTCCAAAGGAACTCTATTTGTTTCCCTGCCCTAGTTAAGTTGTTTGAGCTATTGAGTATTTGATTTATTAGTTTGGGGTGGTTTTTTAGTGTTTTTGAGGGCTTGTAGTCCACTGAGGTAGTCGGTTAGGATGAGGATTTTTTGTTGTTTTTTAGATTGCTGATTGTCTAGTGCTGAGACAACTACTGACTGATATAGAAGATTTAACGTGCGCTTTCCGACTGCAGCGTATTTCGCACACGGGCCTGGCCGGACCATTTAGTGTATTCCGAAAAGGGTGAAAGTGGTGTGTACAACCCAAGAGTGAGTTTTAGGGGTTGCTTGTATTGAATTTTTGAGATTTTTAAATTTGGAATAAATGCCAAGGTGGGTGGAGGAGGGAACTAAGGGAGCCGGTTGAGGTGGGTGTTTGTATGTTTATTGGATTTTGGATTGGTAGTTTAACTAGTTTTTAGATGCGCTTAATTAGGTCTGTTTTGATTAGGAATACGCCTAGGGCCTTGAAGTTTTCTAGTTTATTTTGAGGGTTTAGTATTTCATCTAGAGTAGGAACCTTATTTAGATTGAGGTTGGTTTGTAGTGTGGTTCTGTGTGTTTGGTAGTGGGTGCAGTGGATGAGTGCGTGTTCTGTGGTTTCGGGTTGTTTGCAGTGGGGGCAGTTGCCTGTGGTGTGTCTTTTAAGTTGTTTTAGGTGGTTATTTAGGTTCGTGTGTCCTGTTTGGAGTTTTGTAATTAATCTGTCCATTTTTTTAGAGGGGTGTAGGATTTTAGGTTTGGCTAGTGGTTTTCTGAGCACTTTTTGGATTTGGCTATTTGAGTTTTGATATTGATTATGCCATTTTTTGGTTATTTTTTGTTTGTTTACACTTTTAATTTCTGATTTTGAGATGGGTAGGTTTAGGCTTATTTCTGGTATTTTGAGAGATAATTTAGCTGCTTTATCGGCGCTTTCGTTGCCGTAAATTCCTACGTGGGCGGGGATCCACAAGAAGGTTATTTGTTTGCCTGCTTTTGTTAGGTCGTTGGAGCTTTTAAGTATTTGGTTTATTAATTTAGGTCGTTTTTTTGTATTTTTGTTTTGGAGGGCTTGTAGCCCACGAAGCGAGTCAGTGAGAATTAGGATTTTTTGTTTGTTTTTTGATTGTTGGTTATGCAGGGCTGAGGCCATGCCCATAAGTTCGGCCGTGAATATAGATTGGTTGTTAGGGAGTCGGTAAGATTGTGTGGATATAACTGGTTGTGTGGTATGGACTCCGAAACCTGTGTGGTTGGAGATCGGGTCTGAAGATCCGTCAGTGTATATGTGACACCAATTTGGCCAATTTTCGTGTATGTAAGAAAGTGTGGTGGTTTTAGCTATGTTTGGGTCGGTTTGTTTATTTATTTGGTTAGTTAGCGTTGTGTCTATTTGGGGTATTTTGAGTTTAGGGGTGAAGATATTTGATTTTTTGCAGTTTTGTTTAAGATTTTGAGTTTGGTGTTCATTGAGGTAGTTAGTTATTCTTTGGGATATTGGGGTGAGTAAGGGGTGTTTGCGAGCTAGAGCTTGGTTTCTTGGGCTAATGTTTTGGTTAATTAGGTTTTGGATGAGAGGGTTTGTTTGGGACGCGGCCCAGAAATTAAGGCTTAGATGTTCCCTGCGTAGATTTAGTGGCATTTCTCCTGTAAGGGCCTGAAGTGAGGTGTAGGAGGTGCCATGTTGGGTGCGTGTAATTAGTTTAAGGGCTTGGTATTGTATTGAGTCAAGTTTTTTAGATAGAGAGTTGTTTAGGGTATTGTATATGGCGCAGCCGTAGTCTAGTTTTGATCTAATTAGTGTTGTATATAGTGAGAGGAGGGTATCTTTGGAGGCTTCCCAGTTAGAGCCGGTGAGACATCTTAATGTGTTAAGGTCTTTGCTGCATCTAGTTTTTAGGTTTTGGACGTGAGCCTCCCAGGTGAGGTGTTGATCGAAAATAAGTCCTAAGAATTTGGTTTGTTTTTGGAATTTGATTGTTTGGTTGTTTAGCTGGAGGATTGGGTAGGCAGGTTTCATGTTTTTATGTTTGAATACTATTCCTGTTGTTTTATCTGAGTTAATGGAGAAGCCCCATTTGTCTGCCCATTGTTGTATTTTATTTAGAGATTTTTGGATTAGGTTTTCTGCCATTTTAATGCTTTTAGTGCGGATCCATAGGGCTCCATCATCCGCGAATTTTGAAGTGTTTAGTTTAGGGGATAAGCCCTCGAATAGATCATTTATCATTATATTGAAGAGGGTTGGGCTGAGAATGCTGCCCTGGGGAGTGCCATTTTCTAGGGGACACTGGTCCGATAGCGTATGGTCTATACCCACGGTAATTTTGCGATTGTTTAGGAAATCTTGGATGAAGTTTATTATTTGGCCTTTTAGTCCTATTTTTTTTAGTTTTTGTATTAGCCCGTGGTGCCATACCATATCGAAAGCTTTAGAGAAGTCGAGGAATATGCCTATGGTGTATTGCTTGTTTAGCTGTCCTGTTTTTATATCCTGTTCTAGTCAGGCAAGGTTATCGAGAGTTGATCGGCCAGGAGTGAAGCCGCTTTGGTCGGGGTTTATGATGTTGTTTTGGTCTAGGTAGTGCTGTAGCCTATTTTTAGTCATAAGTTCCATTATTTTGCAGAGATTTGAGGTTAGGGATATGGGCCTATAGGAGTTTGTCTGATCTGCTGGTTTATTTGGTTTAGGTATTGGGATTACTAGAGCTTCCTTCCATGAGGATGGGACCTGTCCGTTTAGGTAAACTAGGTTGTATAGTTTAAGTAAAGTTTGGAGTAGTTTGGTAGGTAAGTGTTTGATTATTTGGTAAGAGGTGAGGTCTAGGCCAGGGGCTGTTCCTTTTTTTCTATTGTTTAGTACGTGATTTAGTTCTTCTATGGTGTAACTATTGAACTGCATGGCAAGTATTTATAAAACGACCGGGGGAGGAAATATTCTGGGGGGAGATTTTATTTCGTAGGGAGGGGGAGAATTTATTTCGAGAGGGGCGGAACTGTACCGGTATTATTGACACCGGCCACATGGAACTCTGGGTTGGAGAGTGTAGTTGTCGCAGCGCGCATTGATCCGGGAACCAGACCGGAAGTGACAGTTTGGACCGTCGCTTATGTCATTTCAAAAGGAGAGTTATTTCCCTTTGGAACAAAAAGATTGCCCAATAGTCAGTGTTGATAAGTCAATAATGATCGGTTAATCATCACACGAACAGTGATGATGGCGTTGAAATATGAGCACATACAGTCGTGCTGTGACTCGTTTGATTGAATTTGTTGTTATTTATTGTCAAAAAAGAAAGACGATATTTGCAATTGCAATAAGCTCCCAATTTATGCATCACACAATATGTTATTGCAAATTTCCATTTCATCTACCCTGAGCCTTTTTCCAATATTAAATGTTCAGCTCTTACAAGGAACGTCACAGAAAGTAGTATAGGTAATGGTGATTCTGCCGCAACCCCACTGGAGCCAGATTTATATACCTATACTGCTACTACAGGGGGAATTTTTTATGTGTAAACGCTGATGCGATTCAACGATCGTCATGAGATTAAGTTAAATTGACTCTAGCTCACCACTACCTTGAGTCAATCAATGATACCATAGAGGGAATTTTTAGCACAAAAACGATGATGAGACTAAACTAAATTGTAATGAAAATATTCTCTATTATTTTTACTCATACGCATACCATAATTTTTAAACAAAGTGATATTCAACATTTTTACTAAATTCTTCGTTCATTTTACTAGGAGACCAGACTATATACTCTTCTTGGTAATTGGAAAGAAACAATTGATGACCGTATTTTGTTTAACATTTTTGTGTGTTGAAACACTGTTATATTAAAGGGAAATATAACCATTTAGTCTGTTCGGGTAACCAATTCTAGCTATTGTTTCCTGAATAAAATATTATCTACTTCAGGCATACACATATTGTTTTGTGTCATGTGACACCAGATGTTGTCATGAACCAATACTCATGTCGAAAACAACCATAGAAATGTGAAACATCAATACTAGAGAATAACCAAGTTCGATTTTCCAACGAGAAAATTCCTTTTGGCGTGAACGTTGACAATAGCGGTACAAATATATTAATGGATCACTGAGCATCTGTTGCCTCCGATGAATAGATGAAGTTATGCCGCAACAGTAAGCTCTTAGAAGTCTTGTTTGCCAGCTGGGACCATGTCAATATATCAGGTATGAAATACATTTACACGTTGAACGCATTTGACAGAGAGTATTAGTTATCTTGAACGGTTGGTGAAACCGCGCAAATCGAAACAGTTCATGTATGGTGTAGTATTGTCCACATGTTGATATAAGACTTTATCACTGTCTTCAATTCAAAAATGTTGGGGGGGGTGGGGGGCTGGGGGGTGGGGTGGGGTGGGGGGGGGGGGGTGGGGGTGGGGGGGGAGTATTCTTGGGGCGAATATATTTCGTGACACCGGAACTACTGATGCAACTGATTTCAGAGATCTTATTAATCCTCGCAAACATTCGGTTTTAACACTAACTACGTAAAAACTGTCAACATATCCACGCCGTTATACTCTGATTAAAGATCTAAAATATATTCCTTAATACAGGCTACCATTTGAAAATTGTATCAGTGTAATACCAGGGGCTAGAATATCATGGTGCAACCAGGTTTCTGTTAAACATACAACGTCATAACTATCTAATTCAGCACTGATTAAATCTACTTTAAAATCTACTAAGACTCCTTTCGTTTACATGTATAATCTTTATAAGCAAAGTAACCCAAAATATAGATAATGTGTATCATCTTCCCGAAATGATTAGCATGTAGAATAGATTCGAAAACACCTGTATTGAACAACATCAACCGGCATCGTCAAAGCAAAGTGTACATGTAATTGTTACAATGGTGCTGGCGGTGAATATTAATGAAGAACATCTTGTTAAAAAGACACACCGAAACTGATTTGCATAACTGATGACCACAACATATTGCAAAATATCAAAATAGTAAAAATGATACAGTTTAACCTAACACTGAAGAGAAAACAAGAACGACACAGAAAAGTAAAATAGTACGTCATATAGAACTGAGATAAAGTAATCTGAGAAGGGATTCATACGTTATATACAACTTAAAAATATAATATTATGAAAAACGAAAGGAAAGGTGGGACACCCCCCACCACACACCCCACACCCCACACAAGTAACTAAATGTATAATTCAGAAAAAATAAAGGAGATAAAAAAAAAGAATAAAAAAACACATAAACAAATGAACATTAAAACTATTGGCAACTGCATGGCAAGTATTTATAAAACGACCGGGGGAGGAAATATTCTGGGGGGAGATTTTATTTCGTAGGGTTTGGGGAGAGTTTATTTCGAGAGGGGCGGAACTGTACCGGTATAAATTCGCCGGGGGGGGGGGGGGGGGGGGGGGGAGATTTTATTCTGGGGGCGAATATATTTCGTGACACCGGCCGGGCCCTGTAGTGGTTGATCGGAATGTCTGACTTTTCCACTAGTAATTAAAGTTCTTTGGTATGACCTCTTTTATCCCTGCTGACGTTATCCTAATGTTCAATTTCAGTCTGCCTAACCAAGCGTAAGAAAGCATTGTACATGTTCTGATAAACTATACTGATGCAATTAAGCAAATGAATATTTGCTGTGGGCAAATATCTATTTTCTATATATATAATTTTTGGATATGAAGCATTCTAGTTAATTGTGGATACACTGGGCAGACAGAATTGTGTTTATTTCCAGGCCATCCTGATCGTCGTTTACTACTATAAGGTGTATGTTTTGAGGCAAGATCAAAGGCGCCGCACAGCATTTATTAGATAACAGACGGGGTCGTCCGTTTCGCTTTAAACAACCACCCCACCCTGTCTGTAGGAGTTATATAATCGGTGCGCAAATAACTGTGTCAAGTCCACTGCCGGGCTGATGCGGTGTCAGTGTCAGCAATGAACATGAATGCTCAAATTATAGTCCTGTAGCACTCACAAGTTGCTCAGCCAAAATATTTGAAAAGTGTATATTCAATTCTCTGATAACAGCATATATAACCTTAGAAATAGATTCAACATACAAACAATCAAATGTAGAACACAGACCTATGCTTAATAATAATTTCTTCTGGATATGATCAACCTGCGGAACCCTCTATCCGATGAAGTAACTAATGCTCGCTCATTAAAAGAAATCAAATCATTAATTAATCGTTCTGATGCAATTACTAATAATTTTGACTTCAAATATTTTCATAGATCATGCCAAATTGTCCACTGTCGACTTAGGCTCGGATGCAGTGACTTAAACGCTGATAAGTTTAGACGACATGTATCAGACATACCAGACTGCACTTGTGGATATCACCTTGAAGATGCAATTTACTTTTTCTATAACTGTCAAAAAATACGATAATATCAGAAACACTGTGTATTTCTACACACATGGGTATGGTCTAAAAATGATACTACGTGGCAGTAGTTAAGCAGTTCTACGAACATGACTCTTCTTAAATCAGTTCACGACATCATTGTCAAAAGAAAAAGGTTTGAGTAGCTTAATTTTATGCATGTAGTAAAGGAAAACTGCATTACCTTATTTCACAGACACCACTTGCTTCAGTGTATTGGCTTCGTGTTTTTCATTTGTGCATTTTGTATGTTTATGTTCATCACTCTCTTATATATATCCAGCTGTTGTTAAGTTGTTACCTGGAGAGGTATTACATAAGCAAGTTATGCTTGTTTACCGATCCATATTTCTTTTGAAATAAAAATACGTTTAAGCCAACACAGCTAACCCTAAAACACATGATTGTAAACTATTCAAAAAGGGGCATTAATCTCTGGCTTCTTCTCGGATGTCGGACTCAAACTCAAACTCATTTATTCTTAGAATAACATGACATACAATTATCTACAATTTTTATTATGTACAATTTAACAAAAATAATAAAAATAGGATACGTGGATACTAATACAATTTACCAATTGTATTGTACACATTGTTAAGGAATTTAGATAGGCCTTTTAGATTTCTTACACTGTTAGTGGTCATAATTTTCTTAAATGTTTGGAAACTTAAGATATTGCTTATTTAAGAGTTCATATCGCCGTTGGTGAAAAGCTTCACATTGGAATAAATAATGCAATTCATCTCCCACAGCGATAGATTCGCAGAGTGGACACTGGCTGTCTTCCCTGGGAATGTTCAGCCATCGACCTGTTTCAACTAGTAATCCTTGGTTAGAAAGTTCTGACTTTAATTTTGAGAGCAGTAGATATTTCGCAAATAAAGGTTGATTCTTCAGGTAATACGACCTTTGGATTTCCGCTTGGGCTTTCTAGCTGCCGTGAGTCAATTTGCTCGTTAACGCAACCGAGCGTGACAAGAGACTGGGCTACCAGTCTGCAAGGACAGCTAAATAAGCTTACGCATTTTTTAAAACTGATTGGTTACCCGTGATCTATGAAGATTTCAACAAAGGGCGCATGGTAATTAATTTCATCAGCCTAAACAAGCAGACAAATAACGGCGAAAGCTCATCGGATGTCGTTATTTGGAAATACCCCTGATGGTTACAGTTAATTAATAAAAAAGTATCCCTGAGTGAAAGCATTTGCGGATTTCGGATTGCGTGGATGATACAATTACTACTCCCTTGTTGTCATCCACATTTACTGGTATAACCCTACACTTGTGTATTTGTCGTAATTCACTTGCTGCTCAGTTAATGACTTTATAACATGTATACTTAGTTGTAGCACCACTCAGATTATAAAGGTTCAAATTTGGTCTTTCTTGTACCTGGGGTAATTATTCAATCTAAATCCAGGTTTGAAGTGAGGTGGAATGTGAGTTATGTGATATGCACGTGGCAGCCCAGCAAGAGATGTATGGTCAGTTGCTTTACTTTTTTGTAAATCAACTGATCATTCCCAGACATCAAAGGATCAACAGGAAATACGTTGATTGATTAATTACTGTTATCTTGCACAGTGGATATGTCAAAAGTAAGTGTTTACATGTGAAGGTAGGTTTACTAGACCTAGGCAATACACTCATATCATGGCGTGAAGTACAGATGTCAAAACAACATACTTTGTTCAAAGAGTAACCGATATTACACTGACTGGTTGTTCATTGTTATTTAACACAATGTATGTTTTTAAGAACCGAGGACATTATAAAAATAGTTGTCACGTGGGCTTTCTCAGCAAACTTGGCACCTATGTGAAACAATTGAAACAAACTAAGTGATCAGTTAAGAAACAAACACGGGTTATAATATTCGATACATTTAAATAACGTTTAAAAACGATATATTTAAATATTTTAATATATTTCATATATATTCCAAATATTGTTTCCAAATAATTATTATTAAAGTATTTGATTCTCACATAGACATTTGACATCGGATAAGTATTTTTGTACAGCTGCAGACGCAATGGATATTGTTCCTTTATGTTGATATTCCCGGATACATTATAACTTTGGTAGGTTGTAATAATTATATTTGCATTTTGTTTTCATTCATTCGCTGCAGCTTTGAACAGAATCATTCTTGTTCCTTTCCGTTTGGTTGGGAAGTTTTTCGATGCGCGATAGACGTTGTTTTCGCAAGTATTTTCTTTTGTAAGCGTGTATATGTTACAGTCAATGTGTAAAATATGATTCACTCAGGCAATTTTTTAAATATCTAAATATTTCAGTCATTTTACAAATTGACTGAATAATCCATTCATTTATTTAACCGACTGACTAAAAATGATAAAGACGATCAAAAGAGCTTAAACACATCACAATATATTAATTATGCTAAGAAAAGAAGCCCAACAATACAGAACTGTACTTGGTGATGATATTAAACATAAACAAATATTTGGAATTCGTTATCATATTAACAAAGATGGACATATTTTTCAGTTAATTTGTAAAATAAACTGAATATTTAGGCGTTTAATAAATTTACTTAGTGAAATATGTTTACATTTTGAATGTAAACATATACACACGGTAAAATAAGCAATGTTCAGATAAAATATTTACTTAGTGTTGCAAGTCAAAATAGTGTACACAAAGATCGCACAATTACCAAGCAAGTGACTTACAAAAACTGCATCACCATTACCGATGCTCCCCACAAATGTACCTACATTTCCAAAACTGTATTTCATTTTTGTTGATCAATGTGACCATACGTCCTTCTACTATCAATAAAAATGCGCTTACGAATGGCGAGCACAGGTCGCGAACAAGTCTAGATTTCTGCTATATCATCCGGGTACTCACTGGGAAAATACAGTGATGCACAGGTAACAACTACTCCCGCGGAATTGCTTTAGATCAGTGCTCCTCTGTACGTTGAAATACTATATATTGTGAATGCCAAAATGATGTATCAAGGATCAAGTAGAAGATACATTGACCGTAGCGCTGGGAGTTTATTCAACAGACCCGTGAAAATAACACTGCTGTATCTTACTATTTATTTTAGATGACGCAGTCAAAGCTCACTTCTCCTGGCGGCCATTATCGAACGGCCAGCTAAAACACAACCCCGCGCTTACGTCTACAGGTCTCTTCCTGTAGTACGGTAATTAGTATTCTCTCCTCAAGTGTATCCTCAATGATATAACCCACCCTCATTAATTACATGCTGCTCTTTTCCAGCCTCACGGCTATGGAGCTGAGATAAAGAGTCCAAGTCATCATAAAGTAATTAGGGTCCAATAAAAACAATGCGCCGCCAAACCTCATACATATTATCACTGAAAGTCGTACTACAGACGGTTAATGTCAAATCACAATAAAAGCATTTTAATTGCAATAACATGTTCCAGGACCATGTATTATCTTAACACCATCGGATTTAGAAGCAATGGTCGTATAAAACAAGACAGATCTATTTAAACACAACAGTATTCATGTTATTCCCACAAAATCACATAAAGAAAGGAGACATTAGCAAATACATGTGTATTATCATTTTTCGTCAGGATAACAAAATGTTCTCTCCTTGTTACCACCTCCAGGTTCAGCTTAAGACGGGTCCTCCTTTGGTCAAAAGTTTGTTCCCCCTCTAATGAGTGTGTCACGCGTTGCACACGAGTGGCGGTTGGGGTGCGTGTAAGGGGAATGGACTTCTAGGCAGTAGTGTACACGTACACAGGAAGTCGGCGCTGTCGGAGGCTCCAGGTAAATAAACATCGTGGTTTTATGACGGGAGATCAGACGAACCGTGAACCAGGGGCATGCGACGTAATTACACCTAAAGGTGGTAGAACCAGGGTATTGTCTCTTGGACTTGCTAATTGACCGTACGTATAATTGGTAAATATATTCGTTTTGACACCCGTGTTTCATGCGCATCCCGGCTCATAAGCAGAATACAGAATCCGTGATCAGCGGAGCGTGAACAACATGGATGCCGCCTTTCGGCCGTACCGAACAGTCAAGCTGCGATCTCGGAACTGAATCCAATTGCAAGCGGAGACAAGATTACTTCCTTTACCCAAACATGATCGTTGCTCAGAAATGTTCAAATCTATCTTCAGTAAATCATGAAATTAATGCGAGCATGACATTTATGCGAAAAATGCGATCGTCAGTCCCTCTGATTATTTTAATATGTTTCATTTCATCATGATAAAACAGTTAGTCACTTATAAGGTTACCACGTTGAAAATGGAAACGATCATTTACAAAAACAACAAAATGTATTCTCTCATCACTCAGCCTAACAGTGATATAACTGCAAATTAAACAATCAAGTACGCTAAAGTATTACACATGGTGGGTGGAGGACCAGGGGCACTTTGAGTTTGACAGGTGTCATCAACTGGTCAAGTAACATCACGGTTTGTATATTCACGTTGATTGGACAGTCTAGACTGGCGCCAACTAATCATGACGGCGTCTTCAGAACAGAACACAACTTTATTTCTCTCAGGTTTAGGCTTACGTGGATAACGGAACATTTTGTTTAAGTGATAGCACATTTGTAATTCAATCTAATATACTTTCCTTGATTGATTATATGGCTGCGGTCGTAGATCCGGATGTATCTTAATATGCTCAGTATATACACAGGGTTTATTGTTTTACTATTAGGATTAATAGAAACAATTGAGTATTTATACCCTTGATCATAAAGTTAGTCACTACTTTCACACTTTGATTTGTATGATTTGGGTTATGATTAAATTGTCAACAACAAAAATCAATCCGTGTATATGTGTATTATATAGTGTACCCCAATACGTAATTAAATTGTGTATAAATAAGGACACTAGGTTACTTACTGTAATTGATTATTTGATAAACATATTCACATTTAGTTGTGTGATATGTCACAGAAGTAAAGCTAATTCATAACAACTAATTGTCCCATTTATTTGGTTTCTATCTTTTATATGAAACAAATGCTATAACATGGGGTGATAAACTTCATTGGAAATAGACGTAGCATATAATTGTCCACATGAACAGTCAACTCTGTTCCAGATATGTTTATTCATTTTTTCAGCATTTAAATCGTTGCATTCCTGGCTCAATAATTCATTTGACGAAATATTGTTCCCTGTTTTGAATTACAGTCAGATAGTTCCAGAACAATTATACAATTTTCAGCCCCATGTGTTGCGCATAATTCCGAGATAATTCGCATTTCATATTCTTGTACGAACACTTATCAAAATTCATTTATACCTAGTACTATTATGTACATATGTATATTAGTTCAAATTATAATAATGAGGCCCTCTATATTCTCGAAACGGTCTTTGTTCTACGACAACCGTAAGTCGGTATGGGAAAACAAAATATTTGTTTAATTGTTCAAAGTTCAAAGTCAATGTCATATGATTATAGGCAAGGAAGATAAGAAATTAGATATAAAGAGTAGCCACTTTAAATGACAGAATTTCTTTTAGTTAAATTTGCTCATGATTTGGTCTTTTTCGTGGAACATAGTGCCAAAATACTCTTAATTATTTACTTTCATGTCATTACTAATCTCACATAAGGTCAAAAGTTGTACAACGTTTAACAGATATGATTCTGACATGTTGTATCCAAATATTTCCAAACATTTCCAAACAAATCCAAACAAATCCAAACAAATCCAAGCTTGGAAATATGACCTTTCCAAATATTGGAATGGTCATATTTCCAATTGGAATGGTGGTATTTCCAAGTTTTGGATTTTTTGGAATGGATGATATTTTGTCCAGTGACTGACACTTCCGCAAAACACAATCAGGGATATAACAAGTTTGTCAGAAAGGATGAGAGTAAGTGAGTTGAGTTTAACGCCGCTTTTAACAGTATTCCAGTTATATTGCGGCGTGTCAGCTTAATGTGGGAGGAAAGCCCGAAGTGATGCAGGTCTCAGACGTTTATCACTTCGGTGAAACCCACGAACACGGGTATGGTGTTAACAAACCTAGAAACATAATTGGGGCGAACCGGGATTCGAAACCTCAATCATAGGTTTCTGGAGTGCCCAAGGGACCCAATCTGCACAGCGAATAGCGGCACTGCAGACGTAAGGTCTAAAACACAACAGTTTACTGTGATACCTGTATCAAACACATCACCATCGAATGACCATTTCCTGTTTGTTTTATTCATCATCAACCTCGGGTGAATACTTTCTTTTGTCCGACAGAGTACATCAGTTTGGGCTGCTGCCGCGCATCAACTGCACTCATGTTTAAAGCAGTGTATAAGCTCAGTGTTGTTTGAGCGTTTGCAACCCTACTGACCATCGTTTGAAGTTACAAATGGTTTCATCATATTCAAAACTTTCGAGCCAAAGATCTTGAGCACTGAGAATACCCCAACACCTTGCGTTGAATCTGTGCCTTTCGTAAGCAATTGTCGTGCCCTGATTTTACGTGTTTCTCCGGATGTTTTGTTTCTAACTTTTGTCTGAGAGTGTGGATTGAGGAATATGTTTGCGTACTGGAGACAATGGACTCACAAACCAAAGTCTTTCCAGTATGGGAGCCTCGGCCTTTGTACTGTGGATTCTTGGTTTTACAGCTTCTACCTTCACCAGGCGTTTTTGTCTGACCAAGAAAGTTTGGTGGGTTCTGTTGGGTTGGTGCAGCTTTTAATATTCTCTCCAACAGTTTGGACACATTTAGTTCTGGTTTCTGGTTTACAGCATTAGGCGTGACCACAGACGGTTTGTTTGCAAAACTGTTATCGGAAATTGATTCGGAAGACACTGGAGTCATTTTCTTGTTCTTAGTAGGGTCATTTCCACTTGTTGTTGATACTCTCTGTTCTTGATCTGAATAGACATTGCCCCTCGTTCTCTTCTCAGGCTGCATAAGCTCATATCGAGGTGTTATTTTTGTGTGTTGAGAATGTGCAGAACCGACAGTGTGTTTCTGGCCCTTCTCTGCAGAGGATGGTTCGAAACAAGGGGATCCTGTCTGTGAATGTTTCCCTAGAACCGTTGAGTGATCTCTTAATGTCTCTTTACTGGGAGATTTACATTTTCTTCTGATGCTCTGTCGTTGTAGCTTCTTTGGGGAATATTTATTTACCTGTATTGTGGAAGGACAGGCAGGTTGGTACTCTTTAGTGACAGTTGAAAGTGTCGCATCTACTCTTTTATCTTTTCTAATGATGTTCGTTGGTACAGCATGTCCAGTCACTTTCCCAATATTATCATTTTTGGTCCTGGCTTCAAATTCTGGTGACCGGGGAGAAATACCTAACTGTTGAAGCACATCATGGGTTGTCTGATTTTCATGAAAGTTTTGAAGGTTCATTGGCTTATCTTCAGAAGCTCGTATTGGTTGAGATCTTTCTCCGGATGACACGGCCAAGGCTGTATTTGTAGAAATATTGCTCAGTGACATCTCAGTTATTTTCATATTCAAGTTCATTACTGTACTCGGCACTGTGGCTGAAGAAGATAAGGTTGTTTGACGTCGACAGATGGGAATGTCCTTGGGACTCTTTGTCGGAAGATGCCTTGACAGTTGTCCATGTTGATCATACTTTATTTTCTTTGCATCGGTATGAAACTGTGATTTCTCTCCATCATCACACGCAGGTCTCTTTCTCGGCATCAAGCGGAATGTAGGTGCACTATGATCATCTAAAGGGCTATATCTGTCTGGATCTTCAGTAGCATGGCTAGGTAGGATAGATACATGCTGTGATTGTTCTCTATCATCTTTTGAAGTTTTAGAATCATTATTGATAACTGTCACACCGGCATTTGGCATCGAGCAGAGAATCGGTTGTATGTCGTTAAGCATTGGTTTCTTTCCCTGCAGGTCTCTAATACATTCCAGGTAGGACCTTCCACAGTGATGGACGTGTATGCTCTCATTAAGCCAGAACACTGACACCAGCTCAAGTTCCTCCTTGGGAAGATTCAGCAAGAACTTTACTATCTCCTGCTTGCCATCACCACTGAACTGTTTCCGAAGCTCCTTGATGATATTGCTTGTTGGCGAACTGACATAGATAGTTTCCCACTTGTAGGCTATCTTGTACACACCACTTGGCCTGCGCGTCGTCCGCACGATGACTGAGTATGGTACATGACCTCTGTGCAACAGCTTACATGGTTTCATCTGGAATAAAAAGCAGTATTTTCGTAACACCTCAATACAAGTCAGTAAGCGAGCCAGTAAAACATTATGAGTGAGTGGGTGAGTTTGGTTCAACACCGCTTTGAACAGTATTCCTGTCTTATCACGGCGTGTCAGTTTGACATGGGAGGAAAGCCCGAAGTGATGCAGGTCTTGGATGTTTACGAATTTGACAATCCTAGGAACATAATCAGGAGAATCTAGATTCAAACCCACGATCATAGTTTTCTGGCACGCTTAAGGAATTTCAGCGCCTTAGGCGACTATGACATAGACAAGAGGCACATTGTTGGTGTTCATGACGAGTTGATTACGAAATGAAATCAATGGTAAATTAACTAATATTGTTCATGAAACATTCCTATTACTTCTTGGGGCACGGGTGGCCCAGTCGTCTAAGGCGCCGCGATCCGCTGTGCAGCAGAGTTGCGTCCCTTGGGCACGCCAGAAACCTATGATTGTGGGTTCGAATCCCGGTTCGCCCCGATTATGTTTCTAGGTTTGTCAGCACCATACCCGTGCTCGTGGGTTTCACCGAAGTGGTAAACGTCTAAGACCTGCATCACCTCGGGCTTTCCTCCTACATTAAGCCGAGACGCCGCGATATAACTGTCGGCGTTAAACCCAACTCACTCACTCAGTCACTCCTATTACTTCGTTACGCCGAAGGCCCGGTTCGATTCCCCATATGGGTCCAATGTGTGAATCCCATTTCCGTTGTTCCCCGTCGTGATATATTGCTGGAATATTGCTAAAAGTGGCGTAAAGCCATACCACTTCATTCATTAAAACTACTTACGGCAATCAAGGGTATCGACATGCGGCCTGTTTTTGGCACCATAGCCTGTTTGTCTTGTTTTCTATTCAATGGCCGCTCTGTCTTCGAAGATCTCTCTGTGTCCATATCTTGTCCTTTATTAATGCACGGTGTCTGGAAGTCCTTTAAACGTTCACACTCTTGTTTGGTATTTGTTTCAGGTTGCGACGTAACGTCATCAGAAGCACTAGCTATCAGCCCCAGTGCTGTCTCAGCAGTTCCCTGTTCGTCCTGGCAATGCAATACCCCATGTGCTGCAGGAGGCGGACAATCATTCCTCTGTGTGTGATCTCTTGGTTTTTCTCGAGGAACAGAGCTGTTTCGAACATGTGCAACAACCTTTGTTCCCTGTTCGTCATGGCAATGCAATACCCCATGTGCTGCAGGAGGCGGACAGTCATTTCTCTGTGTGTGATCCCTTGGTTTTTCTCGAGGAACAGAGCTGTTTCGAACATGAGCAACAACCTTTGTCTGTTGGATTGAACCGTGCAAACTCGTACGAGATGTCGAGACCTGGCTCGGTTCCGGTTCAACCAGCTCCAGATTAGTCGGCCATGGGTGCTGGACATACACTGGTATGAAGTGTGAGTACAGCTTTATGTTGTGTGAGTTGTAGAGAGGATGCACCTGTGGCTTTCCAGAGTCATTCGTCCCATGCAACACACCACGGTTATTCATGACTGTGCTGAAATGGAAAGTGTACATAAATGTATTGAGCGAGTGGGTGAGTGAGTCTGCTTTAACGCCGCTTTGAACAATATTTCAGTTATTTCATGGCGTTCCAACGAGTGGTAGTAAAGCCCGAAGTGATGCAGGTCTTAAACGTTTAGTGCAGTCCACGACCACGGGATTCGAACAAACGATCATGAACGCTCCAAAGACCCACTACTCTGCACAGCGCATTGCGGCGCGTTGGAAGACTGGGCCGCCATACAATTGATACCCCATTACTTCATAACTGTAATAAAGTCACAACCTTGACTTCTATTGCTGAAAACAAGACTTGATAAACATTACATATTAACACATAATAAACATTAATAATAATGGGGGCACGGGTGACCCAGTCGTCTTAGTCGCCACAATTCGCTGTGTTGAGTTGCGTCCCTTGGGTATGCCAGAAACCTATGATTTTGGGTTCGAATACCGGTGTGTTCAATTATGTTTCTAGTTTATCTAGCACCAAACCCATTACCGTTTGACAAAAGTGGTAAACGTCTGTGACCAGCAGCACTTCAGCCTTTCCTCCAACATTAAGCTGACACGCCGTGATATGACTGGAATATTGTTCAAAGCGGCGTTAAACCCAACTCACTGTCTCACTTAATAACAATGCTGATCGGAAATGTAGTGTTTACTCCAATTATTAAAGTTTCAACATTCCAAAAGTAAAAAAATCTCTCTAGAATAAAGTGTGCGTGTGAAATAACGTTCAATAACAGTTGACCCTAAAAAGTGTGGGTTTCAGCTGCATGCTAAGAATGCTGGCAGGGACCGACTGTGTGTTATCAGGGTCACGGTGACATTATACAGCTTGTTTCATAACACTGAATCGCTCAGATGAATCATTCTATGATTACTCCTCCTTACATTATATATCATCCGTTCTAAATCCCTCATTCATAATTGCTGACATTTAGCGCACTATTATACGACATTAATTCGAACTTGTTCAAGCAAGTAGAAAACACACACACACACACACACACACACACACACACACACACACACACACACACACACACACACACACACACACACGTTAAGGACTGATTGTCGTTATGCAGGGCTGTTCTCGTCAGGATATGGCTGAAATACTGCCGATGTGACGTAAACTTTTAACTCACTCACTCTTCGACCCTTATATCACAGGGTGGCTGTTGTTGACGGCATACCTCTGTTGAGGACTGATTTAATTGTCGTTATGCAGGGCTGCACTACTAAGAATTTATCACAATGGAAGAGAAAGTAGATTTCCCAGAACACTGACGCCTATATGTAGGTCAGGTGCACAGTCTTACAACCGGGTGCAGGAGACGCAGTGTGCAGACATCCTAGATTCCTATTTCAGAACCCAAATACACCCCTCACGTTCCACACAGGTAAGACATGTTTATTCAGTGTTTATGTATAATTGCTCTTATCGTTAAAAGATGGAACTTGTTGTTACCCTACGTCGCTATATAAGTGCAATAATCTTGGACGCGACGTTAAACCCACCTCACCTCACTTGTTGGTATCGGCGACAGTGTGAGTGACAGGGGTGGGAGAACGTAGATAGGCACTAAATGGCTCATACAAAATTGCCGAGAATGGTCGGACAATCTATGTGGGCAATGCCGAAAGTGCATCAATCAGAAGAGCACTGAGGAGACATTTCAAAGGAATGGACAAACAACACATTGGAGCATATCTAAGCACCCTACACGAAGAATACAAAGAGGAATTTATAACAGTGTTTTGGCTTGATATTAACATCAAACATGCCTGTAATTGTAGCTACCTTAAGTGTTTTGAAAGAATGGAAGGAAGAAAGCCAATGTACAACATGCAGGGCCATGCCTTCATCGCGCGACCAAAGCGAGTCGGTTCTTGTTCTGAATCTGGCCCAGATGATCACAAAATGGATACTCATGAAATCGAAAAATCGGAGTAAAGGATACTTTGCGAACATTTTGAATTTGAATAGGGCAAATGTATTCTCATTTGCATAAGTTGTGGTTAATTACTGTTTCTTTGTCTCACCTATTATTTTCATATGACTTGGTTGAGCTGAATAAAGATATCGTCAAAAGGAAGATTAACTTCTTTATTTTTGAGGTCATATATTTGACATGGCATCAGAAGGGTTGTCGTCACGTTTACTGACAAGTTTGGTTATTAATATAGCCAGGCAGCCCATGAAAGTGAGTGAGTGAGTGAATTGAGTTTAACGTCGCTTTTAGCAATATCACGGCGATAGACACCAGACATAGGCTCCACACATTGTACCCATGTGGGGAATCGAACAAAGAGCTTCAACGTGATGAGCGAACGACAGACCATTTGTATTGGTTTAAAAGATTTATTTTTTATATAATAATAAGTGACCAAAACAATAACCTGTCTCGAACACATACACTTACGAAATGTGTTATATTGTGTAACATTGGTGATTTCGTCATGGCAGTCATATTGTGTGATTCATTATGCGTGCTGTCGTCCATTAGTTTGTCCGGACCTGGCATGATTGGGAACGGGGCGGTCGGGTAGCCTAGTGGTTAAAGCGTTCGCTCGTCACGCCGAAGACCCGGGTTCGATTCCCGACATGAGTACAATGTGTGAAGCCCATTTCAGGTGTCCCCCGCCGTGATATTGCTGGAATATTGCTAAAAGCGGCGTAAAGCCATACTCACTCACTCACTCATTCATGATTGGGAACAGGCCACAGGCCGTTATCGCCATAATATTGCTGACTGGTTGAAACAGCATTTTACTCGGTTACATTTCTAAATGACAATATTGTTTAAGGTAAATTTAAGTATTAATGTTATTTGTTGTATAAAGCTGCATTCAGCCCAGCTATAGTCCAGCTACATGATGGCGGCTTTTTTAAAACTTTTTTTTTTTCTGTACGACTTCGAGTCGTGATGTCTAACAAACAGCAAAACCTATTGTATTTGGTCACGTTTCAGACATGGCAACGTTCACGGACATCAACCGAGACAAGCACGGAGTTGTTCGGGGTAAGTGTCGAGACTGCCCCGAGGACTGTCCTCAGTATTCCCAGCCTGTCCTCAGACACAACTGTACATATTGCGGGTGTCCGGCGGCTCATCATGAGAGGGTGGAACCTCGACCTGAACTCATCATCAAGATAGAACCAGGGGAGGAGGGGGCAGGATCTTCGGGGCGGAGTGATGACCGACCACCACGCGGTCCGTCGAGAAGAGCCCAGCCAAGTACCTCCAGGCGAAATGAGTCGCCTACTGGCTCACGAAATCACCAGGGTACATCACGTACAGTAATCCAGGTATCATTTCAACCCGTTAACTTAGAAAGTTTTAGAAGTTAGTTTGTCATTCGTGAGGTTTCATTTTAATGTAACCTTTTCTGTATGGTTTATATTCTGTAAGCATCAGTAATGGATGGAGAACATGATAACTATCTTAGCTGCGACCGAGGCTTTGAACATAAGCACGTGCATACGTACGTTATTTGTTGTTACACCACAAACCTATGGAATGGGGGATGAAATTGACTTGATTGAACAGGTTTCTATCAGCTGCACTTTTAAAATTTAACTTTAATGTTTCAGAAACGTTGTAAGACGTTATTTGTGGATGCTGGCGTCACATATTATCATCTTCAAGAGAAACTTACAAAAACTCAACGCGGCGTGTTTACAATCCTATGGAAGGGAAAAATAATTTATGTTGGGGAGCCAAAGAAGACGCCCCTATTAACTAACCTTCGTGGTATCTTTACTGGTGGAAGCCAACAAGACATCAGCAAGTATTTGAAAAGTTTACCCAACAATTTGAAAGAGAAGCATGTCCGAATCGCTTGGCTGACACACATGGATGACGACCCACACTGCCAAACGTGCAGAGAAGGCAGGAAAAAGCTTTCGTATCGACATTGTGTTTCAAATCTGCAAAGCAAGGATCCAAGGAAGGTCCTCTTGGATCTCAAGACAAAATTTTCACTCCATTAGAATCAAAATGTTTCTCGTGTTTCAACTGACCACTAATTGTAGTGTTTAGTTTGAAACCTTTCTACTCCTGGCATCGTCTTTGTAGCTGTATGTCTCTTTATCTCAACAGTCTGTAGCATAATTGTGGTTTTAAGGATTTTCTGGGAAAATATATTTTTAGGTAAAATCCCAACTCCCCAGTATGCAACAAACCACTCAGGGTATAACAGAAGATTATGATGTTTGAACATGTATTTGGGTGAAGGAAAATGTCACATCTCAAAGTTCCTTTACCTTTCAAAGCTCTATTAACAAGACATTTCTACATATCTTGTGATAAGAACATTATAATGCTGGGCAGAATGTGAATTAGAATCACCTCATCATATTTTGTGTGATCCCCAGTAAGGTGCTCTAGCTTTGGTTGCCAGTGGCATACTGTTTTACTGTCCTTTGTCGATAGGTATTATCAAATAATTAACTTGTTTTCATCGCAATATTGCCGATGCGATGTAAAATGTTAAGTCGCTCACTCATCATATTTAGATATGATACAACCTGAGGCAAAGGAAATACGAGAGTATCCAGTAATTTAATATGTACTGTTTCCCTACTTTTGAACTACAGTAAACTACGGTTATAACGAACTCAAAGGGACTACCAATTTTAGTTCGTTATAACCGTAATTCGTTATCAGCATATATACAGCATAACTATAGCATATAGTCGGGACTAAAAAGTTAGTTCGTTATATCCGTTAGTTCGTTATAAGCGTGTTCGTTATAACCGTAGTTTACTGTATGCCTGTGAGTATGTGTTATGAGTAGATGCCCGAGCAGGAATAATCCCGAAGGCGTACGTGGGACTTAAAATATCAATCACAGGTTTATCTGGTTCAGAATCGGTTATCTACGATCGCCGTCATATTGACGTAAACGATTTACATTTGACTTAATCATTATCGTTATCATGACGTCTCAGGCAGCATAATAAGTACAGGTTGCTAGACAATCGCATCCGAGGTATTTACTGCCTTCCTGTGCACAGTACACTGTTTTTATATGTTTATACTTTAGACTAGTATATGTTTGACATTAACTTTTGCACTTTGCATATGTTTTTTTGTTCTCATAATCATATTTTACAGAAAAGACATGGTCTTATCATAACTTGTTTTATAAAAAAATATTTCCTTCAAACTTATATTCAAATAAAATTTGCTCAGAGACTGTCATCTTTATTCCTGGGGGCACTGTTGCTGAAATTACAGTAGCCTCATACCTCGACAGCGAAAAAGACAAACATAATTCGTGAGTGAGTGAGTATGGTTTTACGCAGTTTTTAGCAATATTCCAGCAATATCACGGCGAGGGACACCAGAAATGGGCTACACACATTGTACCCATGTCGGGAATCGAACCCGGGTCTTCGGCGTGACGAGCGAACGCTTTAACCACTAGGCTACCCGACCGCCCCACAAACATGAATAGGAAAGCAAGGCGGAACAATGTGTACTTGTACTGGAGCATGGGAAAGCCAGTACCGTGGATCATGAGATCGACAGATCCGGGGTAGAATAGGTCTTCAGCAACCCATGCTTGCCGTAAAAAGTGACTATGCTTGTCATAAGAGGCGACTAACGAGATTGGATGGTCAGAGGCGCTGACTTGGTTGATACATGTCATCCTATCTCATTTGCGTGGATCGATGTTCATGATGTCAATCACTGGATTGTCTGGCCCATACGCTATTATTTACAGACCGCCGCCATATAGCTGGAATTTTGCTGAGTGCGGCGTTAAACAAACAAACAAACAAACATTAGATTGACTCTTCAGCAGCTCCTGCTCTGCCACGACATCTAGGGGTCAAATACTGCCCTCATGACCTAATATGGACAATGAAGTTTCTGCACTCACGACACAGCTATATAGGCAAAACAGTTCCTTCACTCATGAGCAAACTATATCAGCAAAGCAATGCATGTACTATTGATCCAACTATGTAGGCAAAACAATTCCCGAACTCATGCCGCATGTTCACAGGGAAACCAATTCATACACTTTTATGACTCCACTATTCTTGCTCTCTTCTTTGAATATTTCTAAGCAAAGTAGAGAAAAAACTTGTTTTTGCAACATCGCCTGTGTCTACCGAAGTTAAAGCATTTCATTATGCCTTGAATTTTTCGTTTGTCATTATCATGCTCTCAAAGGTTCAGCTATCTAAACCTCGTGGTTGTGAACAAAACCTTTTTTGTGACATTTGCATCTTTTAATGTTTTCGGCAAAATAAAATAAATGAAATTCGAATGATTTGAAAGTATGATGTCATCAAATGAAGAAGCATACATGCCAAAATATCGCTTCCACAATCCGACAGAGGATGGTATTTACACACCCGAAAATGCAAATGTCAAAATATATAATATAACCAAAAACGGGATATATATGTTTATGTTGAATCCGACTACTACACTCTAAACGTCATTACATTTTGAGTAAAGAGCATACAAATGGGTTTTCAATATGGCTTTACGTGTCCAGTAATTTAAAAGGGATAAAATCAGGGCGTGACTTACTCTTTGAACGAAATATGCATTTAGATAATATCACGCTTCACTAGTCAGTCAAGACATGTGATGAAAAATGCAGAAAAGAGAGTTTGGGTGATCCTGGAACAGTCAGGCTGGTTAAGCTCATCATCAGCTCAAGGCCCTTGCCCCCTCGGCACGCAGCCCAGATTGCGAATGGGACTCCTCCCATGAAGCGCTGCCTTGTCAAACCCACTCAGACTCCCCAACACTGCAGCCTTCTGCATTATCCAGATTGTAAGAAGGGCTGTATTCCTGGTAGCAAACCCGAGTCGGACAACTTGGTACTTGGGATGCAAACGTGACATTCCGAAAGCGAGGTACGCATATTTGCCATGTTTTTCCTGAATCTTGTCAATCACATTAGTGTCAAAAGAGTCAGAAACGTCAATGATAGAAATGATTAATGATTGGATTTATCAAAAAAGACAAGATCAGGTTTGTTGGCTTGGATACGTCTGAGGCTGTGAACGGACCTATTCCAAAGAATTTTGTATTCATCCTTTTCTATGACCCGCCCTCTACATATTCCGGGTCGTACCATGGGTGTATCAAAACCACAATGCGTGATTTCATAAAAAAAACCACCATGAACATGCCAAAATGTCAATTTACAAATCAATAGCGTGTGTGTCCACCTCTGGTTTCGATGCAAGCAACACATCTTCGTCTCATGGAATGGACCAGGCGTCGCACAAAGTCCTGTGGGATATCTGTCCATATCTGCTGGAGCATGTTTCGAAGTTCCTGGAGTGTCTGTGGAACACGTGGTTGACGTCGATCCATCTCATCCCACATGTGCTCGATTGGTGAGAGATCAGGGGAGCGAGCCGAACAGGGGATGACATTCACGTTGTTTTTGTTGAAGAGAATCCTGAACTAGTTGAGCAATATGAGGCCGGGCGTTGTCATGTTTATAGGTAATGCCTGGGCCATGACGACGCAAAAACGGTAGAACAACAGGGCCGATGATCTCGTCGCGGTAGCACCGTCCATTGAGATTTCCCTCTACCACTATCAAACGGGTCCTCTGTCCTGCTGTAATCCCACCCCATACCATAACGCTGCCGCCCCCGAACCGATCTACCTCCATGACACAATGATTGACGTAACGTTCACCTCGACGTCGGTACACTCGAATCCGTCCATCGCTGTGGCTGAGGGGAAAACGAGACTCGTCAGTGAATAGAACTTGTCCCCACTGCATGGCCGTCCAACGTAGACGCTGTCTGCACCACTGTAGACGAGCTTTACGGAGGTTTCCCGTCAAAATGGGACGTCTGGCGGGTCTTCTTGCGACAATCCCTGCACATCTGAGGCGACGACGTACGGTTTGTGAAGATATTCTTCCAAGGCCAGAGATGCTTCTTGCAGTCACTGTTGCTGGCTGGAATCGATTTCGTAGGTGTGTTGTTCGAATCCAGTTGTCTTGTCGATTATTGGTTAAGCGTGGCCTGCCACTCCGAGGATGGTATCTGACTGCATTCGTCTGTTGCCAACGTTGCCATAAACACCAAATGGTGTTTCTGTGGATGTTAAATTGTCTTACAACATCACGTTGACTCGATCCTGCTTCAAGCATACCAATGGCTCGCAGACGCTCATTTTTGGACAGGCGTGGCATTTCGTAATGTTGAATAATTGCGTAATTTTGTTGTTTTTCTGAGTGGTTGTTGTCAGCACGATGCCAAACAATGCATATGGAATCCCGTTAACGCACATGTTTTTATACCCATTCTTGGGTAGTGAAATGCATGTGGCTTGCATAAAAGTCAACTTTTGCATGGAATGCATGCTTTTTTGTAGTAGTTGCGTTTTTATGACATGATTCCATACATGTACTACAATATTGAAAACCAAACTTTACTTGTTTGAAAAATACACTAAAATATTGGTGTCACATGAACTTTTGTTGTTGAGTATATTTACATTTTGATGCAAAATTACACATTGACGGTTTCGAGTGGGAAGTGACTGGTCTTGAGCAGCAAACAGAAAGCCTTCTGTTTCACTTTTCAGGCCAGCCGCCAGCCGCCTTCATCCAAGCGAAGGACTTCTCAACACATTGCACATAGGGGCGGTCGGGTAGCCTAGTGGTTAAAGCGTGATATTGCTGGAATATTGCTAAAAGCGGCGTAAAACCATATTCACTCACTCACTCACATTGCACATAAACTCGATGCAGCGGTCGTTCAGATAGCCTCTCCTTGAAAAACTGATTTTGATATGGCACTTCGCTTGGTTCACACTAATTTCTGTACCGCCCAGTAGTACAGAACAATCAACAAAATCAACAGTGACATTGAGATTATGTCCTACATACTTAGCTCGTTTAAGAAAACTGTGGAATGCCTTGTTTTCATCATGAGTCTTGATATGCTTCACAAAAAGATCATCAGGCAAGTAAATGAGTGCAAAAGTGCACAATACAAGTTTATTAATATTATTTTTATTATTATTTATGTCCTGCTGTGGGTATATATGACCAAAGCTACATTATCCTTTGAGAATATGCTATGCAAATGTGCTGTGGTTATGAAGAAGAGTGAATGTTGGGTTTCATGCAGCTTTGAACAGTATTCCAGTTTTATCACGGTGTGTCAGCTTGATGTGGGAGGAAAACCCGGAGTGATATAGGTCTTGATCCTATCTCACTCATGTGTATAGTTTAGTTGGACTCACCTTGACATATCTTTGAAATAACATGAATGGCGTGTTTATGTGCGTGTATGTATGTGTGAATGCGTACATGTATTTACCTGCGTGTGCGTTATGTAAGTGCGCGTCAGAATCTAATATTTGCGATGCAGGTCTTTGTTTGAATCTGCTACAGGACAAGTTAATCGGAAATTCTCTAAGAAAGAACTTTCTGGATCAACCAATATTTTTGTGACCAAAGAACAAAATTGAGATCCTCTGCCAAGGATTGATAGCTAGCTAAACGTGGCTACCCTTACTTAGGCTGGGCAAACATATAGTGATATACCTTAAGCTTGGCTCTCCCTAGACTAACACAAACTGCCGGGCAAAAGAAAGGATACACTGCAAACGTGGACTTGACCAAAACATTACAAACATCATCAAAACGTTACAAGGCTCCGCACACCATGTACACAAAAAAACATTTGAGACGGCTCGATCCCCGCTCGCGCCATACCTAAAGACGTTAAAAGATAGTACCTGGCTCTATTCTATAACAAAATGTTTCTTTTTATAGAGAGGTTGCATCGTTTTCACAACAAGAAGATGTCAGTACAACTGTAACACTTTATGAGTACAACTGGACTCAAACATAAATATAGTTATCATTCTTATTTGAAGTTGTTCTCAGGGTTTATACGCCAATATTTAAACTCTAAAGATGAAAAGCAAAAACATTATGCAAAATAGAGAAATTATATCAACCATACCATGATTTAAGTCGGAAAACAATCACTCGAATCTGTTCATTCCGGAAGAAGAATCAACTCGACCCTTTGGGGCTCGTTGATTCTATTACCGGTTTCTACAGATTCTCATGATTTGTCCATCACGGAATCATTCGAGAAAGGACACGAGTCCACGTTCGGCTTGTCCTGGGGTGATGTGTGTCACAAATGTATTGTCGGAGCAAGGCCATGAAATATAAAGCCACCAGAACACAAAGTCTGGAGGAGGAATACATAACTTATCGAACTTATACACCCAGACATAGGTATACATGCATGTGTAGTCTCTGGAGCATCTACAGACACGTGTGTAGTCTGGAGCATCAACAGACACGTGTGTAGTCTCTGGAGCATCAACAGACATATGTGAATTTACTGGAGCATCAACAGACATATGTGTAGTCTCTGGAGCTTCAACAGACACATGTGTAGTCTCTGGAGCTTCAACAGACACATGTGTAGTCTCTGAAGCATCAACAGACATATGTGTAGTCTCTGGAGCATCGACAGACATATGTGTAGTCTCTGGAGCATCAACAGACACATGTGCAGTCTCTGGAGAATCAACAGGCACATGTGTAGTCTCTGGAGCTTCAACAGACATATGTGTAGTCTCTGGAGCACCAACAGACACATGTGTAGTCTCTTGAGCATCAACAGACACATGTGTAGTCTCTGGAGCATCAACAGACACATGTGCAGTCTCTGGAGCATCAACAGACACATGTGTAGTCTCTGGAGCTTCAACAGACACATGTGCAGTCTCTGGAGCATCAACAGACACATGTGTAGTCTCTGGAGCATCAACAGACATATGTGTATTCTCTGGAGCATCAACAGACACATGTGTAGTCTCTGGAGCATCAACAGACATATTTGTAGTCTCTGGAGCTTCAACAGACATATGTGTAGTCTCTTGAGCATCAACAGACACATGTGTAGTCTCTGGAGCATCAACAGACACATGTGCAGTCTCTGGAGCATCAACAGACACATGTGTAGTCTCTGGAGCTTCAACAGACACATGTGCAGTCTCTGGAGCATCAACAGACACATGTGTAGTCTCTGGAGCATCAACAGACATATGTGTATTCTCTGGAGCATCAACAGACACATGTGTAGTCTCTTGAGCATCAACAGACATATGTGTAGTCTCTGGAGCTTCAACAGACATATGTGTAGTCTCTTGAGCATCAACAGACACATGTGTAGTCTCTGGAGCTTCAACAGACATATGTGTAGTCTCTGGAGCATCAACAGACATATGTGTAGTCACTGGAGCATCAACAGACACATGTGCAGTCTCTGGAGCATCAACAGACACATGTGTAGTCTCTGGAGCTTCAACAGACACATGTGCAGTCTCTGGAGCATCAACAGACACATGTGTAGTCTCTGGAGCATCAACAGACATATGTGTATTCTCTGGAGCATCAACAGACACATGTGTAGTCACTGGAGCATCAACAGACACATGTGTAGTCTCTGGAGCATCAACAGTCATATGTGTAGTCTCTGGAGCATCAACAGACATATGTGTAGTCTCTGGAGCATCAACAGACACATGTGTAGTCACTTGAGCATCAACAGACACATGTGTAGTCTCTGGAGCATCAACAGACATATGTGTAGTCTCTTGAGCATCAACAGACATATGTGTAGTCACTGGAGCATCAACAGACATATGTGTAGTCTCTTGAGCATCAACAGACACATGTGTAGTCTCTGGAGCTTCAACAGACATATGTGTAGTCTCTGGAGCATCAACAGACATATGTGTAGTCACTGGAGCATCAACAGACACATGTGTAGTCTCTGGAGCATCAACAGACATATGTGTAGTCTCTGGAGCATCAACAGACATATGTGTAGTCACTGGAGCATCAACAGACACATGTGTAGTCTCTGGAGAGCATCAATAGACACTTGTGTAGTCTCTGGAGTATCAAGACCAAATATGTGTAATGTCTGGAGCATCAACAGACATATGTGTAGTCTCTGGAACATCAACAGATATATGTGTAGTCACTGGAGCATCAACAGACATATGTGATGTCTCTGGAGCATCAACAGACACATGTGTAGTCTCTGGAGCATCAACAGACATATGTGTAGTCTCTGGCGCATCAACAGACACATGTGTAGTCACTGGAGCATCAACAGACATATGTGTATTGACTGGAGCATCAACAGACATATGTGTAGTCACTGGAGCATCAACAGACACATGTGTAGTCTCTGGAGCATCAACAGACATATGTGTAGTCTCTGGAGCATCAACAGACATATGTGTAGTCACTGGAGCATCAACAGACACATGTGTAGTCTCTGGAGAGCATCAATAGACACTTGTGTAGTCTCTGGAGTATCAAGACCAAATATGTGTAATGTCTGGAGCATCAACAGACATATGTGTAGTCTCTGGAACATCAACAGATATATGTGTAGTCACTGGAGCATCAACAGACATATGTGATGTCTCTGGAGCATCAACAGACACATGTGTAGTCTCTGGAGCATCAACAGACATATGTGTAGTCTCTGGCGCATCAACAGACACATGTGTAGTCACTGGAGCATCAACAGACATATGTGTAGTCTCTGGAGCATCAACAGACACATGTGTAGTCACTGGAGCATCAACAGACACATGTGTAGTCTCTGGAGCATCAACAGACACATGTGTAGTCTCTGGAGCATCAACAGACACATGTGTTGTCTCTCGAGCATCAACATACATATGTGTAGTCTCTGGAGCATCAACAGACATATGTGTAGTCACTGGAGCATCAACAGATACATGTGTAGTCTCTGGAGAGCATCAATAGACACATGTGTAGGCACTGGAGCATCAACAGACACATGTGTAGGCACTGGAGCATCAACAGACACATGTGTAGTCTCTGGAGCACCAACAGACACATGTGTAGGCACTGGAGCATCAACAGACACATGTGTAGGCACTGGAGCATCAACAGACACATGTGTAGTCTCTGGAGCATCAACAGACATATGTGTATTGACTGGAGCATCAACAGACATATGTGTAGTCTCTTGAGCATCAACAGACATGTGTAGTCACTGGAGCATCAACAGACACACGTGTAGACTCTGGAGCATCAACAGACACATGTGTAGTCTCTGGGGCATCAACAGACATATATGTAGTCACTCGAGCATCAACAGACACATGTGTAGTCTCTGGAGCACCAATAGACACACGTGAAGTCTCTGGAGCATCAACAGACACATGTGTAGTCTCTGGAGCACCAACAGACACATGTGTAGGCACTGGAGCATCAACAGACACATGTGTAGGCACTGGAGCATCAACAGACACATGTGTAGTCTCTGGAGCATCAACAGACATATGTGTATTGACTGGAGCATCAACAGACATATGTGTAGTCTCTTGAGCATCAACAGACATGTGTAGTCACTGGAGCATCAACAGACACACGTGTAGACTCTGGAGCATCAACAGACACATGTGTAGTCTCTGGGGCATCAACAGACATATATGTAGTCACTCGAGCATCAACAGACACATGTGTAGTCTCTGGAGCACCAATAGACACACGTGAAGTCTCTGGAGCATCAACAGACACATGTGTAGTCTCTGGAGCATGGATTTCAAAGACTTATAAAATAGTTGATAATTTTTTATTCTTTAAATTACTGAAAACATAACGTGATAAAAGGTAAAACTCAGTATACATGTATACCACCAGCTACAAATAATACCAGCATTTTCATACATTTCATAGCATATGATACATACATGTAGTTTGCTGACAGAACAAACTTTCATAGAATATTATTTTACATACCTATGTAAAATACATGTGCATATGAACGGGGTCTTAGATTGTGAAACAAATTTACAGTTTTGTGTATATAATGGACGATGTAATATTTAGCGATTCAGTATGCTGTTATTTCGAAACAATTATTTGTCCATATGATTTTCTTGTAAGATTCCAACAAACATTATTCTTCATGGTACTTAACTATTTTCAATAATATTATGTTTTGTATGTTAAGAAAAAATACGATTCGCTTAAAACAAATATTCACCACTGCAGAGATACACCAACACTATCAGATGTTACTTTTAAACACATACCTATAAACATACATAGTACTATATTCTTTACTAGGATTATACTAGACTGTACATGGAATCATTTGAAGTGGTATTTACAGCCGTGAACATATTTTCAGAAACAAAAGAAAACCGCGGAAGGTGCCGAGAAGATAGGGAAACATGCCTCATAGTTGAACGGAGGGTTACTAGGAAACCAACGTCTCTGCTATAAGGAGATCTTCAAATTTGTGACAGATTTCATAGCATATGGAAATGGGTTTCTGTGCTTGTAATTAACCAATCGCCTATTACAAGATATCATTACTTATAGTCAACACTAGTATACAGTACACATCAAATAAATGCTGAAGAAACAATATAACAAACAACTTTGATTAAAAACGGAATCCATATTGGGGCATTAACACTGAAAAAAGAACAACATAAACGTGTTTCGATAGATCACTAGCCTCCATCAGGGGTATCGATAATCGACGTTTTTTTCGCCCGCAACGAATGCCTGTTCTCAGGACTTCCACATTAGTCCATCAGAATCTCCATGATGTCGTTTGCCGTCTTCAAACACCTTTGGCGTCGACTTTATACGACCTTGTGGAGACATGTTTGATGTACCAACCACTCCTGACTTGGAAGTTTCCCCAGACGATCTGACATTTACCACTATACGGATTTACACAGTGTGCACCCCGAAATTGTCGTTCCATAAACGCAAAAGAAATGTTGAAGTCAGTTCTAAACATGGAGCAAAATTAATTTAACTATTTGCTCCTCTCTTACGTAGCCATACACATAAATTGAATTGATGATCACTGTACACTTAAGAATTCATTTTATGCAAGAAAACAAGACCTTGAAAGTATAATTTGAAATCAATTGACAAATATCACAACTGGCTGTATAAAAAGGCCGCATCTTTTGAATGCTGTCAGTTCTGTCCCAGTTATAATCATCGCGAGTCATCGCAACAGCATAACCTGCCCGATGAGGGCTCACCAGTGACCTTGAATATACGAGATATTTCATTGATATATAATTGCGATTCGTTAAGGTATTAATTGTACTTGATACAAGATGAAATAATAGAAGTCAGTTCAGGACACATATATAACAAAACAATACAACAGGCGTCAACGTCTCTTGTTACCCATTTTGAAGGGCGACCACCCCGAACACTGACACTTCCGCAAAACACAATCAGGGATATAACAAGTTTGTCAGAAAGATGAGAGTAAGTGAGTTGAGTTTAACGCCGCTTTTAACAGTGTTCCAGTTATATTGCGGCGTGTCAGCTTAATGTGGGAGGAAAGCCCGAAGTGATGCAGGTCTCAGACGTTTACCACTTCGGTGAAACCCACGAACACGGGTATGGTGCTGACAAACCTAGAAACATAATTGGGGCGAACCGGGATTCGAACCCTCAATCATAGGTTTCTGGAGTGCCCAAGGGACCCAATATGCACAGCGAATAGCGGCGCCTTAGACGACTGGGCCACCCGTGCCCCCAAAGGATGAGGTCATAAGCGAAGTCATGAAATACGCACGGTTCTTGAAGTAAAAACAATTTTTTGCCTTTTACACCTGGTGGAATCTGTTTCGGCAGATGATCCAAACTTGTCCGGCGTATTTTGCATTTACAAAGAAAGTGTATGTGGTGGTTTGATGGGGTGTGTACGGCTTACTAAAGCGTCCGCCATGTACTGACTGTTCAGAGTGAGTGAGTGAGTGAGTTGGGTTTAACGCCGCTTTTAACATTATTTCAGTTATATCGCGGCGTGTCAGCTTAATGTGGGAGGAAAGCCCGAAGTGATGCAGGTCTCAGACGTTTACCACTTCGGTGAAACCAAGGAGCACGGGTGCTGACAAACCTAGAAACATTATCGGGGCGAACCGGGATTCGAACCCACAATCATAGGTTTCTAGCCAGCCCAAGGGACGCAACTCTGCACGGCGAAACGCGGCGCCTTAGACAACCGTGCCCCCCGACTGTTCAGAGCTGCATCAAGATGCCTCGATTCCAATATTCACCTGATTATGTTTGTCAGCACAATACGAGTGATGGTGGGTTTTCAGTGGTAAGTGTGTATGTCTGTGACCGGGCAAAAGAAAGGATACACTTGAAAATTGGAGATGACAAAAAATGCCAAACGTTATCAAGTCGTTACAAGGCGGAAAACAGTCGCTGCAACACTGCAGACGTAAGGTCTAAAACACGACAGTTTACTGTGATACCTGTATCAAATACATCACCATAGAATGACCATATCTTGTTTGTTTTATTCATCATCAGTCTCGGGTGAATACTCTCTTTTGTCCGACAGAGTACATCAGTTTGGGCTGCTGCCGCGCATCAACTGAACTCATGTTCAAAGCAGTGTATAGCTCAGTGTTGTTTGAGCGTTTGCAACCCTACTGACCATCGTTTGAAGTTACAAATGGGTTCATCATATTCAAAACTTTCGAGCCAAAGGTCTTGAGCACTGAGAATACCCCAACACCTTGCGTTGAATCTGTGCCTTTCTTAAGCAATTGTCGTGCCCTGATTTTACGTGTTTCTCCGGATGTTTTGTTTCTAACTTTTGTCTGAGAGTGTTGGATTGAGGAATATGTTTGCGTACTGGAGACAATGGACTCACAAACCAAAGTCTTTCCAGTATGGGAGCCTCGGCCTTTTTACTGTGGATTCTTGGTTTTACAGCCTCTACCTTCACCAAACTTTGTCTGACCAAGAAAGTTTGGTGGGTTCTGTTGGGTTGGTGCAGCTTTTAACATTCTCTCCAACAGTTTGGACACATTTAGTTCTGGTTTCTGGTTTACAGCATTAGGCGTGACCACAGACGGTTTGTTTGCAAAACTGTTATCGGAAATTGATTCGGAAGACACTGGAGTCATTTTCTTGTTCTTAGTAGGGTCATTTCCACTTGTTGTTGATACTTTCTGTTCTTGATCTGAATAGACATTGCCCCTCGTTCTCTTCTCAGGCTGCATAAGCTCATATCGAGGTGTTATTTTTGTGTGTTGAGAATGTACAGAACCGACAGTGTGTTTCTGGCCCTTCTCTGCAGAGGATGGTTCGAAACAAGGGGATCCTGTCTGTGAATGTTTCCCTAGAACCGTTGAGTGATCTCTTAATGTCTCTTTACTGGGAGATTTACATTTTCTTCTGATGCTCTGTCGTTGTAGCTTCTTTGGGGAATATTTATTTACCTGTATTGTGGAAGGACAGGCAGGTTGGTACTCTTTAGTGACAGTTGAAAGTGTCGCATCTACTCTTTTATCTTTTCTAATGATGTTCGTTGGTACAGCATGTCCAGTCACTTTCCCAATATTATCATTTTCGGTCCTGGCTTCAAATTCTGGTGACCGGGGAGAAATACCTAACTGCTGAAGCACATCATGGGTTGTTTGATTTTCATGAAAGTTTTGAAGGTTCATTGACTTATCTTCAGAAGGTCGTATTGGTTGAGATCTTCGTCCGGATGAGACGGCCAAGGCTGGTATTGTAGAAACATTGCTCAGTGACATCTCAGTTATTTTCATATTCAAGTTCATTACTGTACTCGGCACTGTGGCTGAAGAAGATAAGGTTGTTTGACGTCGACAGATGGGAATGTCCTTGGGACTCTTTGTCGGAAGATGCCTTGACAGTTGTCCATTTTGATCATACTTTATTTTCTTTGCATCGGTATGAAACTGTGATTTCTCTCCATCATCACACGCAGGTCTCTTTCTCGGCATCAAGCGGAATGTAGGTGCACTATGATCATCTAAAGGGCTATATCTGTCTGGATCTTCAGTAGCATGGCTAGGTAGGATAGATACATGCTGTGATTGTTCTCTATCATCTTTTGAAGTTTTGGATTCATTATTGATAACTGTCACACCGGCATTTGTCATTGAGCAGAGAATCGGTTGTATGTCGTTAAGCATTGGTTTCTTTCCCTGCAGGTCTCTAATACATTCCAGGTAGGACCTTCCACAGTGATGGACATGTATGCTCTCATTAAGCCAGAACACTGACACCAGCTCAAGTTCCTCCTTGGGAAGATTGAGCAAGAACTTTACTATCTCCTGCTTGCCATCATCACTGAACTGTTTCCGAAGCTCCTTGATGATATTGCTTGTTGGCGAACTGACATAGATGGTTTCCCACTTGTAGGCTATCTTGTACACACCACTTGGCCTGCGCGTCGTCCGCACGATGACTGAGTATGGTACATGACCTCTGTGCAACAGCTTGCATGGTTTCATCTGGAATAAAAAGCAGTATTTTGGTAACACCTCAATACAAGTCAGTAAGCCAGCCAGTAAAACATTATGAGTGAGTGGGTGAGTTTGGTTCAACACCGATTTGAACAGTATTCCTGTCTTATCACGGCGTGTCAGTTTGACATGGGAGGAAAGCCCGAAGTGATGCAGGTCTTGGATGTTTACGAATTTGACAATCCTAGAAACATAATCAGGAGAATCTAGATTCAAACCCACGATCATAGTTTTCTGGTACGCTTAAGGAATTTCAGCGCCTTAGGCGACTATGACATAGACAAGAGGCACATTGTTGGTGTTCATGACGAGTTGATGACGAAATAAAATCAATGGGAAATTAACTAATATTGTTCATGAAACATTCCTATTACTTCTTGGGGCACGGGTGGCCCAGTCGTCTAAGGCGCCGCGATTCGCTGTGCAGCAGAGTTGCGTCCCTTGGGCACGCCAGAAACCTATGATTGTGGGTTCGAATCCCGGTTCGCCCCGATTATGTTTCTAGGTTTGTCATCACCATTCCCGAGCTTGTGGGTTTCACCGAAGTGGTAAACGTCTGAGTCCTGCATCACTTCGGGCTTTCCTCTCACATTAAGCCGAGACGCCGCGATATAACTGTCGGCGTTAAACCCAACTCACTCACTCAGTCACTCCTATTACTTCGTTACGCCGAAGGCCCGGTTCGATTCCCCATATGGGTCCAATGTGTGAATCCCATTTCCGTTGTTCCCCGTCGTGATATATTGCTGGAATATTGCTAAAAGTGGCGTAAAGCCATACCACTTCATTCATTAAAACTACTTACGGCAATCAAGGGTATCGACATGCGGCCTGTTTTTGGCACCATAGCCTGTTTGTCTTTTTTTCTATTCAATGGCCGCTCTGTCTTCGAAGATCTCTCTGTGTCCATATATTGTCCTTTATTAATGCACGGTGTCTGGAAGTCCTTTAAACGTTCACACTCTTGTTTGGTATTTGTTTCAGGTTGCGACGTAACGTCATCAGAAGCACTAGCTATCAGCCCCAGTGCTGTCTCAGCAGTTCCCTGTTCGTCCTGGCAATGCAATACCCCATGTGCTGCAGGAGTCGGACAGTCATTCCTCTGTGTGTGATCTCTTGGTTTTTCTCGAGGAACAGAGCTGTTTTGAACATGTGCAACAACCTTTGTTCCCTGTTCGTCCTGGCAATGCAATACCCCATGTGCTGCAGGAGGCGGACAGTCATTCCTCTGTGTGTGATCTCTTGGTTTTTCTCGAGGAACAGAGCTGTTTCGAACATGTGCAACAACCTTTGTCTGTTGGATTGAACCGTGCAAACTCGTACGAGATGTCGAGACCTGGCTCGGTTCCTGTTCAACCAGCTCCAGATTAGTCGGCCATGGGTGCTAGACATACACTGGTATGAAGTGTGAGTACAGCTTTATGTTGTGTGAGTTGTAGAGAGGATGCACCTGTGGCTTTCCAGAGTCATTCGGCCCAGGCAACACGCCCCGGTTATTCATGACTGTGCTGAAATGGAAAGTGTACATAGATGTATTGAGCGAGTGGGTGAGTGAGTCTGCTTTAACGCCGCTTTGAACAATATTTCAGTTATTTCATGGCGTTCCAACGAGTGGTAGTAAAGCCCGAAGTGATGCAGGTCTTAAACGTTTAGTGCAGTCCACGACCACGGGATTCGAACAAACGATCATGAACGATACGCTCCAAAGACCCACTACTCTGCACAGCGCATTGCGGCGCGTTGGAAGACTGGGCCGCCATACAATTGATACCCCATTACTTCATAACTGTAACAAAGTCACAACCTTGACTTCTATTGCTGAAAACAAGACTTGATAAACATTACATATTAACACATATTAAACATTAATAATAATGGGGGCACGGGTGACCCAGTCGTCTTAGTCGCCACAATTCGCTGTGTTGAGTTGCGTCCCTTGGGTATGCCAGAAACCTATGATTTTGGGTTCGAATACCGGTGTGTTCAATTATGTTTCTAGTTTATCTAGCACCAAACCCATTACCGTTTGACAAAAGTGGTAAACGTCTGTGACCAGCAGCACTTCAGCCTTTCCTCCAACATTAAGCTGACACGCCCTGATATGACTGGAATATTGTTCAAAGCAGCGTTAAACCCAACTCACTGTCTCACTTAATAACAATGCTGATCGGAAATGTAGTGTTTACTCCAATTATTAAAGTTTCAACATTCCAAAAGTAAAAAAATCTCTCTAGAATAAAGTGTGCGTGTGAAATAACGTTCAATAACAGTTGACCCTAAAAAGTGTGGGTTTCAGCTGCATGCTAAGAATGCTGGCAGGGGCCGACTGTGTGTTATCAGGGTCACGGTGACATTATACAGCTTGTTTCATAACACTGAATCGCTCAGATGAATCATTCTATGATTACTCCTCCTTACATTATATATCATCCGTTCTAAACCCCTTATTCATAATTGCTGACATTTAGCGCACTATTATACGACATTAATTCGAACTTGTTCAAGCAAGTAGAAAACACACACACACACACACACACACACACACACACACACACACACACACACACACACACACACACACACACACACACACACACACACACACACACACACACACACACACACACACATACACACACACACACACACACGTTAAGGACTGATTGTCGTTATGCAGGGCTGTTCTCGTCAGGATATGGCTGAAATACTGCCGATGTGTCGTAAACTTTTAACTCACTCACTCTTCGACCCTTATATCACAGGGTGGCTGTTGTTGACGGCATACCTCTGTTGAGGACTGATTTAATTGTCGTTATGCAGGGCTGCACTACTAAGAATTTATCACAACGGAAGAGAAAGTAGATTTCCCAGAACACTGACGCCTATATGTAGGTCAGGTGCACAGTCTTACAACCTGGTGCAGGAGACGCAGTGTGCAGACATCCTAGATTCCTATTTCAGAACCCAAATACACCCCTCACGTTCCACACAGGTAAGACATGTTTATTCAGTGTTTATGTATAATTGCTCTTATCGTTAAAAGATGGAACTTGTTGTTACCCTGTCTGGCGCTCGGCATTAAGGGGCTAAAACAAGGACTGGTCGGCTCGGAGTAAGTATGCTGTGTCTGAGTGGGGTATTCATGTTAAACTGCGGCATGGTATCTCGGTGAGCTTGCACTATAAATCGGCATCAGTCCGGACCAGTACAACCAGCCACACACACACACACACACACACACGCGTGCATGCACGTCGCTATATAAGTGCAATAATCTTGGACGCGACGTTAAACCCACCTCACCTCACTTGTTGGTATCGGCGACAGTGTGAGTGACAGGGGTGGGAGAACGTAGATAGGCACTAAATGGCTCATACAAAATTGCCGAGAATGGTCGGACAATCTATGTGGGCAATGCCGAAAGTGCATCAATCAGAAGAGCACTGAGGAAACATTTCAAAGGAATGGACAAACAACACATTGGAGCATATCTAAGCACCCTACACGAAGAATACAAAGAGGAATTTATAACAGTGTTTTGGCTTGATATTACCATCAAACATGCCTGTAATTGTAGCTACCTTAAGTGTTTTGAAAGAATGGAAGGAAGAAAGCCACTGTACAACATGCAGGGCCATGCCTTCATCGCGCGACCAAAACGAGTCGGTTCTTGTTCTGAATCTGGCCCAGATGATCACAAAATGGATATTCATGAAATCGAAAAATCGGAGTAAAGGATACTTTGCGAACAGTTGGAATTTGAATAGGGCAAATGTATTCTCATTTGCATAAGTTGAGGTTAATAACTGTTTCTTTGTCTCACCTATTATTTTCATATGACTTAGTTGAGCTGAATAAAGATATCGTCAAAAGGAAGATTACCTTTGTTATTATTGAGGTCATATATTTGACATGGCATCAAAAGGGTTGTCGTCACGTTTACTGACATTTTTGGTTATTAATATAGCCAGTCAGCTTATCAGAGTGAGTGAGTGAATTGAGTTAAACGTCGCTTTTAGCAATATCACGGCGATAGACACCAGAAATAGGCTCCACACATTGTACCCATGTGGGGAATCAAACAAAGAGCTTCAACGTGACGAGCGAACGACAGGCCATTTGTATTGGTTTAAAAGATAGGATATTTTGTATATAATAATAAGTGACCAAACAATAACCTGTCTCGAACACATACACTTACGAAAGGTGAGGGATAAGGGTGTTATATTGTGTAACATTGGTGATTTCGTCATGGCAGTCATATTGTGTGATTCATTATGCATGCTGTCGTCCATTAGTTTGTCTTGACCTGGCATGATTGGGAACGGGGCGGTCGGGTAGCCTAGTGGTTTAAGCGTTCGCTCGTCACGCCGAAGACCCGGGTTCGATTCCCGACATGGGTACAATGTGCGAAGCCCATTTCTGGTGTCCCCCGCCGTGATATTGCTGGAATATTGCTAAAAGCGGCGTAAAGCCATACTCACTCACTCACTCATTCATGATTGGGAACAGGCCACAGGCAGTTATCGCCATAACATTGCTGACTGGTTGAAACAGCATTTTACTCGGTTACATTTCTAAATGACAATATTGTTTGTGGTAAATTTAAGTATTAATGTTATTTGTTGTTTAAAGCTGCATTCAGCCCAGTTATAGTCCAGCTACACGACGGCGGCTTTTTTAAAACTGTTTTTTTCTGTACGATTCCGAGTCGTGCTGTCTAACAAATAGCAAAACCTATTGTATTTGTTCACGTTTCAGACATGGCAATGTTCACGGACATCAACCGAGACAAGTACGGAGTTGTTCGGGGTAGGTGTCGAGACTGCCCCGAGGACTGTCCTCAGTATTCCCTGCCTGTCCTCAGACACAACTGTACATATTGCGGGTGTCCAGCGGGTCAGCATGAGAGGGTGGAACCTCGACCTGAACACATCATCAAGATGGAACCAGGGGAGGAGGGGGCAGGATCCCCGGGGCGGAGTGATGACCGACCACCACGCGGTCCGTCGAGAAGAGCCCAGCCAAGTACCTCCAGGCGAAATGAGTCGCCCACTGGCTCACGAAATCACCAGGATACATCACGTACAGTAATCCAGGTATCATTTCAACCCAGTTAACTTAGAAAGTTTTAGAAGTTAGTTTGTCATTCGTGAGGTTTCATTTTAATGTAACCTTTTCTGTATGGTTTATATTGTGTAAGCATCAGTAATGGATTGAGAACATGATAACTATCTTAGCTGCGACCGAGGCTTTGAACATAAGCACGTGCATACGTACGTTATTTGTTGTTACACCACAAACCTATGGAATGGGGGATGAAACTGACTTGATTGAACAGGTTTCTACCAGCTGCACTTTAAATATTCAACTTGTATGTTTCAGAAACGTTGTCAGACGTTATTTGAGGATTCTGGCGTCACATATTCTCATCTTCAAAGAAACCTTACAAAAACTCAACGCGGCGTGTTTACAATCCTATGGAAGGGAAACATAATTTATGTTGGGGAGCCAAAGAAGACGCCCCTATTAACTAACCTTCGTGGTATCTTTACTGGTGGAAGCCAACAAGACATCAGCAAGTATTTGAAAAGTTTAGCCAACGATTTGAAAGAGAAGCATGTCCGAATCGCTTGGCTGACACACATGGATGACGACCCACACTGCCAAACGTGCAGAGAAGGCAGGAAAAAGCTTTCGTATCGACATTGTGTTTCAAATCTGCAAAGCAAGGATCCGAGGAAGGTCCTCTTGGATCTCAAGACAAAATTTTCACGCCATTAGAATCAAAATGTTTCTCGTGTTTCAACTGACCACTAATTGTAGTGTTTAGTTTGAAACCTTTCTACTCCTAGCATCGTCTTTGTAGCTGTATGTCTCTTTATCTCAACAGTCTGTAGCATAATTGTGGTTTTAAGGATTTTCTGGGAAAATATCACAAGACCAAATAGCGTCCATTCCAATTTGGAATGAACGTTGGAATGCTTTGGAAAGATCGCTCATTCCAAACTTTCCAAAGCTTGGAAAGATCGATCTTTCCAAAAAATCCAAAATTGGAATGGCAACATTTCCAAACATATTTCCAACACTGGAAATGTTTGGAATGACTTGGAATGGTTTGGAATTGTTTGGAAATGTTTGGAAATATGGTTAGAAGGAACAAGTTAAAATATGTTTTATCAGTAATTTGAACAATAAAAAGACTATGAATTAGGGGCTTTAGGGGTTGCTTATACAGTAATTTTGAAATTTTGAGATTTGGAAAGAATGCCAAGAGTGGGTGGGGGACGAACTAAGGGAGCTGTGTGTTGGGTGGTTGTTAGATAAGGTAGTTTTGGTTTTATTATTTAATTTGGGGTTTAAATGCGACTTATTAGTCCTGTTTTAATAAGGTATAAACCTAAGACTTTGAATTTTTCTAATTTATTTTATGGATTTAGGAGTGATTCTAGTGTAAGTTCGGTTTTAAGATTTAGGGTGGTCTGTAGTGTTGTTCGGTGTGTTTGGTAGTGTGTGCAGTGAATGAGTACGTGTTCTGGTGTTTCTTGTTGTTTGCAATGTGGGCAGTTTCCTGTTTTGTGTAGATTAGCTATTTTACGGTGATTATTTAGTTTGGTGCCGCCTGTTTGTAGTTTAGTAATAATTCTGTCGATTGTTTTGGATGGGTGTAGTATTTTTGGTTTATTTAGGGTTTTTTTTTAGTACTTTCCTGATTTGGCTATTTAAGTTTTGGTATATATTTTGCCATTTTTTGTTGATTTTTTGTTTAGTGAGACCTTTGATTTCTGATTTTGAGCTGGGTAAGTTTAAGCTTATTTCTGGGAGTTAAAGGGATAATTTTGCTGCTTTATCTGCCTTTTCATTTCCAAAGATTCCTACGTGGGCGGGTGTCCAAAGGAACTCTATTTGTTTCCCTGCCCTAGTTAAGTTGTTTGAGCTATTGAGTATTTGATTTATTAGTTTGGGGTGGTTTTTTAGTGTTTTTGAGGGCTTGTAGTCCACTGAGGTAGTCGGTTAGGATGAGGATTTTTTGTTGTTTTTTAGATTGCTGATTGTCTAGTGCTGAGACAACTACTGACTGATATAGAAGATTTAACGTGCGCTTTCCGACTGCAGCGTATTTCGCACACGGGCCTGGCCGGACCATTTAGTGTATTCCGAAAAGGGTGAAAGTGGTGTGTACAACCCAAGAGTGAGTTTTAGGGGTTGCTTGTATTGAATCTTTGAGATTTTTAAATTTGGAATAAATGCCAAGGTGGGTGGAGGAGGGAACTAAGGGAGCCGGTTGAGGTGGGTGTTTGTATGTTTATTGGATTTTGGATTGGTAGATTAACTAGTTTTTAGATGCGCTTAATTAGGTCTGTTTTGATTAGGAATACGCCTAGGGCCTTGAAGTTTTCTAGTTTATTTTGAGGGTTTAGTATTTCATCTAGAGTAGGAACCTTATTTAGATTGAGGTTGGTTTGTAGTGTGGTTCTGTGTGTTTGGTAGTGGGTGCAGTGGATGAGTGCGTGTTCTGTGGTTTCGGGTTGTTTGCAGTGGGGGCAGTTGCCTGTGGTGTGTCTTTTAAGTTGTTTTAGGTGGTTATTTAGGTTCGTGTGTCCTGTTTGGAGTTTTGTAATTAATCTGTCCATTTTTTTAGAGGGGTGTAGGATTTTAGGTTTGGCTAGTGGTTTTCTGAGCACTTTTTGGATTTGGCTATTTGAGTTTTGATATTGATTATGCCATTTTTTGGTTATTTTTTGTTTGTTTACACTTTTAATTTCTGATTTTGAGATGGGTAGGTTTAGGCTTATTTCTGGTATTTTGAGAGATAATTTAGCTGCTTTATCGGCGCTTTCGTTGCCGTAAATTCCTACGTGGGCGGGGATCCACAAGAAGGTTATTTGTTTGCCTGCTTTTGTTAGGTCGTTGGAGCTTTTAAGTATTTGGTTTATTAATTTAGGTCGTTTTTTTGTATTTTTGTTTTGGAGGGCTTGTAGCCCACGAAGCGAGTCAGTGAGAATTAGGATTTTTTGTTTGTTTTTTGATTGTTGGTTATGCAGGGCTGAGGCCATGCCCATAAGTTCGGCCGTGAATATAGATTGGTTGTTAGGGAGTCGGTAAGATTGTGTGGATATAACTGGTTGTGTGGTATGGACTCCGAAACCTGTGTGGTTGGAGATCGGGTCTGAAGATCCGTCAGTGTATATGTGACACCAATTTGGCCAATTTTCGTGTATGTAAGAAAGTGTGGTGGTTTTAGCTATGTTTGGGTCGGTTTGTTTATTTATTTGGTTAGTTAGCGTTGTGTCTATTTGGGGTATTTTGAGTTTAGGGGTGAAGATATTTGATTTTTTGCAGTTTTGTTTAAGATTTTGAGTTTGGTGTTCATTGAGGTAGTTAGTTATTCTTTGGGATATTGGGGTGAGTAAGGGGTGTTTGCGAGCTAGAGCTTGGTTTCTTGGGCTAATGTTTTGGTTAATTAGGTTTTGGATGAGAGGGTTTGTTTGGGACGCGGCCCAGAAATTAAGGCTTAGATGTTCCCTGCGTAGATTTAGTGGCATTTCTCCTGTAAGGGCCTGAAGTGAGGTGTAGGAGGTGCCATGTTGGGTGCGTGTAATTAGTTTAAGGGCTTGGTATTGTATTGAGTCAAGTTTTTTAGATAGAGAGTTGTTTAGGGTATTGTATATGGCGCAGCCGTAGTCTAGTTTTGATCTAATTAGTGTTGTATATAGTGAGAGGAGGGTATCTTTGGAGGCTTCCCAGTTAGAGCCGGTGAGACATCTTAATGTGTTAAGGTCTTTGCTGCATCTAGTTTTTAGGTTTTGGACGTGAGCCTCCCAGGTGAGGTGTTGATCGAAAATAAGTCCTAAGAATTTGGTTTGTTTTTGGAATTTGATTGTTTGGTTGTTTAGCTGGAGGATTGGGTAGGCAGGTTTCATGTTTTTATGTTTGAATACTATTCCTGTTGTTTTATCTGAGTTAATGGAGAAGCCCCATTTGTCTGCCCATTGTTGTATTTTATTTAGAGATTTTTGGATTAGGTTTTCTGCCATTTTAATGCTTTTAGTGCGGATCCATAGGGCTCCATCATCCGCGAATTTTGAAGTGTTTAGTTTAGGGGATAAGCCCTCGAATAGATCATTTATCATTATATTGAAGAGGGTTGGGCTGAGAATGCTGCCCTGGGGAGTGCCATTTTCTAGGGGACACTGGTCCGATAGCGTATGGTCTATACCCACGGTAATTTTGCGATTGTTTAGGAAATCTTGGATGAAGTTTATTATTTGGCCTTTTAGTCCTATTTTTTTTAGTTTTTGTATTAGCCCGTGGTGCCATACCATATCGAAAGCTTTAGAGAAGTCGAGGAATATGCCTATGGTGTATTGCTTGTTTAGCTGTCCTGTTTTTATATCCTGTTCTAGTCAGGCAAGGTTATCGAGAGTTGATCGGCCAGGAGTGAAGCCGCTTTGGTCGGGGTTTATGATGTTGTTTTGGTCTAGGTAGTGCTGTAGCCTATTTTTAGTCATAAGTTCCATTATTTTGCAGAGATTTGAGGTTAGGGATATGGGCCTATAGGAGTTTGTCTGATCTGCTGGTTTATTTGGTTTAGGTATCGGGATTACTAGAGCTTCCTTCCATGAGGATGGGACCTGTCCGTTTAGGTAAACTAGGTTGTATAGTTTAAGTAAAGTTTGGAGTAGTTTGGTAGGTAAGTGTTTGATTATTTGGTAAGAGGTGAGGTCTAGGCCAGGGGCTGTTCCTTTTTTTCTATTGTTTAGTACGTGATTTAGTTCTTCTATGGTGTAACTATTGAACTGCATGGCAAGTATTTATAAAACGACCGGGGGAGGAAATATTCTGGGGGGAGATTTTATTTCGTAGGGAGGGGGAGAATTTATTTCGAGAGGGGCGGAACTGTACCGGTATTATTGACACCGGCCACATGGAACTCTGGGTTGGAGAGTGTAGTTGTCGCAGCGCGCATTGATCCGGGAACCAGACCGGAAGTGACAGTTTGGACCGTCGCTTATGTCATTTCAAAAGGAGAGTTATTTCCCTTTGGAACAAAAAGATTGCCCAATAGTCAGTGTTGATAAGTCAATAATGATCGGTTAATCATCACACGAACAGTGATGATGGCGTTGAAATATGAGCACATACAGTCGTGCTGTGACTCGTTTGATTGAATTTGTTGTTATTTATTGTCAAAAAAGAAAGACGATATTTGCAATTGCAATAAGCTCCCAATTTATGCATCACACAATATGTTATTGCAAATTTCCATTTCATCTACCCTGAGCCTTTTTCCAATATTAAATGTTCAGCTCTTACAAGGAACGTCACAGAAAGTAGTATAGGTAATGGTGATTCTGCCGCAACCCCACTGGAGCCAGATTTATATACCTATACTGCTACTACAGGGGGAATTTTTTATGTGTAAACGCTGATGCGATTCAACGATCGTCATGAGATTAAGTTAAATTGACTCTAGCTCACCACTACCTTGAGTCAATCAATGATACCATAGAGGGAATTTTTAGCACAAAAACGATGATGAGACTAAACTAAATTGTAATGAAAATATTCTCTATTATTTTTACTCATACGCATACCATAATTTTTAAACAAAGTGATATTCAACATTTTTACTAAATTCTTCGTTCATTTTACTAGGAGACCAGACTATATACTCTTCTTGGTAATTGGAAAGAAACAATTGATGACCGTATTTTGTTTAACATTTTTGTGTGTTGAAACACTGTTATATTAAAGGGAAATATAACCATTTAGTCTGTTCGGGTAACCAATTCTAGCTATTGTTTCCTGAATAAAATATTATCTACTTCAGGCATACACATATTGTTTTGTGTCATGTGACACCAGATGTTGTCATGAACCAATACTCATGTCGAAAACAACCATAGAAATGTGAAACATCAATACTAGAGAATAACCAAGTTCGATTTTCCAACGAGAAAATTCCTTTTGGCGTGAACGTTGACAATAGCGGTACAAATATATTAATGGATCACTGAGCATCTGTTGCCTCCGATGAATAGATGAAGTTATGCCGCAACAGTAAGCTCTTAGAAGTCTTGTTTGCCAGCTGGGACCATGTCAATATATCAGGTATGAAATACATTTACACGTTGAACGCATTTGACAGAGAGTATTAGTTATCTTGAACGGTTGGTGAAACCGCGCAAATCGAAACAGTTCATGTATGGTGTAGTATTGTCCACATGTTGATATAAGACTTTATCACTGTCTTCCATTCAAAAATGTTGGGGGGGTGGGGGGGTGGGGTGGGGTGGGGGGTGGGGGGGGGGGGGGGTGGGGGTGGGGGGGGAGTATTCTTGGGGCGAATATATTTCGTGACACCGGAACTACTGATGCAACTGATTTCAGAGATCTTATTAATCCTCGCAAACATTCGGTTTTAACACTAACTACGTAAAAACTGTCAACATATCCACGCCGTTATACTCTGATTAAAGATCTAAAATATATTCCTTAATACAGGCTACCATTTGAAAATTGTATCAGTGTAATACCAGGGGCTAGAATATCATGGTGCAACCAGGTTTCTGTTAAACATACAACATCATAACTATCTAATTCAGCACTGATTAAATCTACTTTAAAATCTACTAAGACTCCTTTCGTTTACATGTATAATCTTTATAAGCAAAGTAACCCAAAATATAGATAATGTGTATCATCTTCCCGAAATGATTAGCATGTAGAATAGATTCGAAAACACCTGTATTGAACAACATCAACCGGCATCGTCAAAGCAAAGTGTACATGTAATTGTTACAATGGTGCTGGCGGTGAATATTAATGAAGAACATCTTGTTAAAAAGACACACCGAAACTGATTTGCATAACTGATGACCACAACATATTGCAAAATATCAAAATAGTAAAAATGATACAGTTTAACCTAACACTGAAGAGAAAACAAGAACGACACAGAAAAGTAAAATAGTACGTCATATAGAACTGAGATAAAGTAATCTGAGAAGGGATTCATACGTTATATACAACTTAAAAATATAATATTATGAAAAACGAAAGGAAAGGTGGGACACCCCCCACCACACACCCCACACCCCACACAAGTAACTAAATGTATAATTCAGAAAAAATAAAGGAGATAAAAAAAAAGAATAAAAAAACACATAAACAAATGAACATTAAAACTATTGGCAACTGCATGGCAAGTATTTATAAAACGACCGGGGGAGGAAATATTCTGGGGGGAGATTTTATTTCGTAGGGTTTGGGGAGAGTTTATTTCGAGAGGGGCGGAACTGTACCGGTATAAATTCGCCGGGGGGGGGGAGATTTTATTCTGGGGGCGAATATATTTCGTGACACCGGCCGGGCCCTGTAGTGGTTGATCGGAATGTCTGACTTTTCCACTAGTAATTAAAGTTCTTTGGTATGACCTCTTTTATCCCTGCTGACGTTATCCTAATGTTCAATTTCAGTCTGCCTAACCAAGCGTAAGAAAGCATTGTACATGTTCTGATAAACTATACTGATGCAATTAAGCAAATGAATATTTGCTGTGGGCAAATATCTATTTTCTATATATATAATTTTTGGATATGAAGCATTCTAGTTAATTGTGGATACACTGGGCAGACAGAATTGTGTTTATTTCCAGGCCATCCTGATCGTCGTTTACTACTATAAGGTGTATGTTTTGAGGCAAGATCAAAGGCGCCGCACAGCATTTATTAGATAACAGACGGGGTCGTCCGTTTCGCTTTAAACAACCACCCCACCCTGTCTGTAGGAGTTATATAATCGGTGCGCAAATAACTGTGTCAAGTCCACTGCCGGGCTGATGCGGTGTCAGTGTCAGCAATGAACATGAATGCTCAAATTATAGTCCTGTAGCACTCACAAGTTGCTCAGCCAAAATATTTGAAAAGTGTATATTCAATTCTCTGATAACAGCATATATAACCTTAGAAATAGATTCAACATACAAACAATCAAATGTAGAACACAGACCTATGCTTAATAATAATTTCTTCTGGATATGATCAACCTGCGGAACCCTCTATCCGATGAAGTAACTAATGCTCGCTCATTAAAAGAAATCAAATCATTAATTAATCGTTCTGATGCAATTACTAATAATTTTGACTTCAAATATTTTCATAGATCATGCCAAATTGTCCACTGTCGACTTAGGCTCGGATGCAGTGACTTAAACGCTGATAAGTTTAGACGACATGTATCAGACATACCAGACTGCACTTGTGGATATCACCTTGAAGATGCAATTTACTTTTTCTATAACTGTCAAAAAATACGATAATATCAGAAACACTGTGTATTTCTACACACATGGGTATGGTCTAAAAATGATACTACGTGGCAGTAGTTAAGCAGTTCTACGAACATGACTCTTCTTAAATCAGTTCACGACATCATTGTCAAAAGAAAAAGGTTTGAGTAGCTTAATTTTATGCATGTAGTAAAGGAAAACTGCATTACCTTATTTCACAGACACCACTTGCTTCAGTGTATTGGCTTCGTGTTTTTCATTTGTGCATTTTGTATGTTTATGTTCATCACTCTCTTATATATATCCAGCTGTTGTTAAGTTGTTACCTGGAGAGGTATTACATAAGCAAGTTATGCTTGTTTACCGATCCATATTTCTTTTGAAATAAAAATACGTTTAAGCCAACACAGCTAACCCTAAAACACATGATTGTAAACTATTCAAAAAGGGGCATTAATCTCTGGCTTCTTCTCGGATGTCGGACTCAAACTCAAACTCATTTATTCTTAGAATAACATGACATACAATTATCTACAATTTTTATTATGTACAATTTAACAAAAATAATAAAAATAGGATACGTGGATACTAATACAATTTACCAATTGTATTGTACACATTGTTAAGGAATTTAGATAGGCCTTTTAGATTTCTTACACTGTTAGTGGTCATAATTTTCTTAAATGTTTGGAAACTTAAGATATTGCTTATTTAAGAGTTCATATCGCCGTTGGTGAAAAGCTTCACATTGGAATAAATAATGCAATTCATCTCCCACAGCGATAGATTCGCAGAGTGGACACTGGCTGTCTTCCCTGGGAATGTTCAGCCATCGACCTGTTTCAACTAGTAATCCTTGGTTAGAAAGTTCTGACTTTAATTTTGAGAGCAGTAGATATTTCGCAAATAAAGGTTGATTCTTCAGGTAATACACTCATATCATGGCGTGAAGTACAGATGTAAAAACAACATACTTTGTTCAAAGAGTAACCGATATTACACTGACTGGTTGTTCATTGTTATTTAACACAATGTATGTTTTTAAGAACCGAGGACATTATAAAAATAGTTGTCACGTGGGCTTTCTCAGCAAACTTGGCACCTATGTGAAACAATTGAAACAAACTAAGTGATCAGTTAAGAAACAAACACGGGTTATAATATTCGATACATTTAAATAACGTTTAAAAACGATATATTTAAATATTTTAATATATGTCATATATATTCCAAATATTGTTTCCAAATAATTATTATTAAAGTATTTGATTCTCACATAGACATTTGACATCGGATAAGTATTTTTGTACAGCTGCAGACGCAATGGATATTGTTCCTTTATGTTGATATTCCCGGATACATTATAACTTTGGTAGGTTGTAATAATTATATTTGCATTTTGTTTTCATTCATTCGCTGCAGCTTTGAACAGAATCATTCTTGTTCCTTTCCGTTTGGTTGGGAAGTTTTTCGATGCGCGATAGACGTTGTTTTCGCAAGTATTTTCTTTTGTAAGCGTGTATATGTTACAGTCAATGTGTAAAATATGATTCACTCAGGCAATTTTTTAAATATCTAAATATTTCAGTCATTTTACAAATTGACTGAATAATCCATTCATTTATTTAACCGACTGACTAAAAATGATAAAGACGATCAAAAGAGCTTAAACACATCACAATATATTAATTATGCTAAGAAAAGAAGCCCAACAATACAGAACTGTACTTGGTGATGATATTAAACATAAACAAATATTTGGAATTCGTTATCATATTAACAAAGATGGACATATTTTTCAGTTAATTTGTAAAATAAACTGAATATTTAGGCGTTTAATAAATTTACTTAGTGAAATATGTTTACATTTTGAATGTAAACATATACACACGGTAAAATAAGCAATGTTCAGATAAAATATTTACTTAGTGTTGCAAGTCAAAATAGTGTACACAAAGATCGCACAATTACCAAGCAAGTGACTTACAAAAACTGCATCACCATTACCGATGCTCCCCACAAATGTACCTACATTTCCAAAACTGTATTTCATTTTTGTTGATCAATGTGACCATACGTCCTTCTACTATCAATAAAAATGCGCTTACGAATGGCGAGCACAGGTCGCGAACAAGTCTAGATTTCTGCTATATCATCCGGGTACTCACTGGGAAAATACAGTGATGCACAGGTAACAACTACTCCCGCGGAATTGCTTTAGATCAGTGCTCCTCTGTACGTTGAAATACTATATATTGTGAATGCCAAAATGATGTATCAAGGATCAAGTAGAAGATACATTGACCGTAGCGCTGGGAGTTTATTCAACAGACCCGTGAAAATAACACTGCTGTATCTTACTATTTATTTTAGATGACGCAGTCAAAGCTCACTTCTCCTGGCGGCCATTATCGAACGGCCAGCTAAAACACAACCCCGCGCTTACGTCTACAGGTCTCTTCCTGTAGTACGGTAATTAGTATTCTCTCCTCAAGTGTATCCTCAATGATATAACCCACCCTCATTAATTACATGCTGCTCTTTTCCAGCCTCACGGCTATGGAGCTGAGATAAAGAGTCCAAGTCATCATAAAGTAATTAGGGTCCAATAAAAACAATGCGCCGCCAAACCTCATACATATTATCACTGAAAGTCGTACTACAGACGGTTAATGTCAAATCACAATAAAAGCATTTTAATTGCAATAACATGTTCCAGGACCATGTATTATCTTAACACCATCGGATTTAGAAGCAATGGTCGTATAAAACAAGACAGATCTATTTAAACACAACAGTATTCATGTTATTCCCACAAAATCACATAAAGAAAGGAGACATTAGCAAATACATGTGTATTATCATTTTTCGTCAGGATAACAAAATGTTCTCTCCTTGTTACCACCTCCAGGTTCAGCTTAAGACGGGTCCTCCTTTGGTCAAAAGTTTGTTCCCCCTCTAATGAGTGTGTCACGCGTTGCACACGAGTGGCGGTTGGGGTGCGTGTAAGGGGAATGGACTTCTAGGCAGTAGTGTACACGTACACAGGAAGTCGGCGCTGTCGGAGGCTCCAGGTAAATAAACATCGTGGTTTTATGACGGGAGATCAGACGAACCGTGAACCAGGGGCATGCGACGTAATTACACCTAAAGGTGGTAGAACCAGGGTATTGTCTCTTGGACTTGCTAATTGACCGTACGTATAATTGGTAAATATATTCGTTTTGACACCCGTGTTTCATGCGCATCCCGGCTCATAAGCAGAATACAGAATCCGTGATCAGCGGAGCGTGAACAACATGGATGCCGCCTTTCGGCCGTACCGAACAGTCAAGCTGCGATCTCGGAACTGAATCCAATTGCAAGCGGAGACAAGATTACTTCCTTTACCCAAACATGATCGTTGCTCAGAAATGTTCAAATCTATCTTCAGTAAATCATGAAATTAATGCGAGCATGACATTTATGCGAAAAATGCGATCGTCAGTCCCTCTGATTATTTTAATATGTTTCATTTCATCATGATAAAACAGTTAGTCACTTATAAGGTTACCACGTTGAAAATGGAAACGATCATTTACAAAAACAACAAAATGTATTCTCTCATCACTCAGCCTAACAGTGATATAACTGCAAATTAAACAATCAAGTACGCTAAAGTATTACACATGGTGGGTGGAGGACCAGGGGCACTTTGAGTTTGACAGGTGTCATCAACTGGTCAAGTAACATCACGGTTTGTATATTCACGTTGATTGGACAGTCTAGACTGGCGCCAACTAATCATGACGGCGTCTTCAGAACAGAACACAACTTTATTTCTCTCAGGTTTAGGCTTACGTGGATAACGGAACATTTTGTTTAAGTGATAGCACATTTGTAATTCAATCTAATATACTTTCCTTGATTGATTATATGGCTGCGGTCGTAGATCCGGATGTATCTTAATATGCTCAGTATATACACAGGGTTTATTGTTATACTATTAGGATTAATAGAAACAATTGAGTATTTATACCCTTGATCATAAAGTTAGTCATTACTTTCACACTTTGATTTGTATGATTTGGGTTATGATTAAATTGTCAACAACAAAAATCAATCCGTGTATATGTGTATTATATAGTGTACCCCAATACGTAATTAAATTGTGTATAAATAAGGACACTAGGTTACTTACTGTAATTGATTATTTGATAAACATATTCACATTTAGTTGTGTGATATGTCACAGAAGTAAAGCTAATTCATAACAACTAATTGTCCCATTTATTTGGTTTCTATCTTTTATATGAAACAAATGCTATAACATGGGGTGATAAACTTCATTGGAAATAGACGTAGCATATAATTGTCCACATGAACAGTCAACTCTGTTCCAGATATGTTTATTCATTTTTTCAGCATTTAAATCGTTGCATTCCTGGCTCAATAATTCATTTGACGAAATATTGTTCCCTGTTTTGAATTACAGTCAGATAGTTCCAGAACAATTATACAATTTTCAGCCCCATGTGTTGCGCATAATTCCGAGATAATTCGCATTTCATATTCTTGTACGAACACTTATCAAAATTCATTTATACCTAGTACTATTATGTACATATGTATATTAGTTCAAATTATAATAATGAGGCCCTCTATATTCTCGAAACGGTCTTTGTTCTACGACAACCGTAAGTCGGTATGGGAAAACAAAATATTTGTTTAATTGTTCAAAGTTCAAAGTCAATGTCATATGATTATAGGCAAGGAAGATAAGAAATTAGATATAAAGAGTAGCCACTTTAAATGACAGAATTTCTTTTAGTTAAATTTGCTCATGATTTGGTCTTTTTCGTGGAACATAGTGCCAAAATACTCTTAATTATTTACTTTCATGTCATTACTAATCTCACATAAGGTCAAAAGTTGTACAACGTTTAACAGATATGATTATGACATGTTGTATCCAAATATTTCCAAACATTTCCAAACAAATCCAAACAAATCCAAACAAATCCAAGCTTGGAAATATGACCTTTCCAAATATTGGAATGGTCATATTTCCAATTGGAATGGTGGTATTTCCAAGTTTTGGATTTTTTGGAATGGATGATATTTTGTCCAGTGTATATTTTTAGGTAAAATCCCAACTCCCCAGTATGCAACAAACCACTCAGGGTATAACTGAAGATTATGATGTTTGAACATGTATTTGGGTGAAGGAAAATGTCACATCTCAAAGTTCCTTTACCTTTCAAAGCTCTATTTACAAGACATTTCTACATATCTTGTGATAAGAACATTATAATCCTGGGCAGAATGTGAATTAGAATCACCTCATCATATTTTGTGTGATCCCCAGTAAATTGCACTAGCTTTGGTTGCCAGTGGTATATTGTTTTACTGTCCTTTGTCGATAGGTATTATCAAATAATTAACTTGTTTTCATCGCAATATTGCCGATGCGATGTAAAATGTTAAGTCGCTCACTCATCATATTTAGATATGATACAACCTGAGGCAAAGGAAATACGAGAGTATCCAGTAATTTAATATGTACTGTTTCCCTACTTTTGAACTACAGTAAACTACGGTTATAACGAACTCAAAGGGTCTACCAATTATAGTTCGTTATAACCGTAATTCGTTATCAGCATATATACAGCATAACTATAGCATATAGTCGGGACTAAAAAGTTAGTTCGTTATATCCGTTAGTTCGTTATAAGCGTGTTCGTTATAACCGTAGTTTACTGTATGCCTATGAGTATGTGTTATGAGTAGATGCCCGAGCAGGAATAATCCCGAAGGCGTACGTGGGACTTAAAATATCAATCAACGGTTTATCTGGTTCAGAATCGGTTATCTACGATCGCCGTCATATTGACGTAAACGACATTTACATTTGACTTAATCATGATCGTTATCATGACGTCTCAGGCAGCATAATAAGTACAGGTTGCTAGACAATCGCATCCGAGGTATTTACTGCCTTTCTGTGCACAGTAAACTGTGTTTTATATGTTTATACTTAAGACTAGTTTTTGTTTGACATTAACTTTTGCACTTTGACCATGCCGTTTTGTTTATTATTTGGGTATATGTTTTTTTGTTCTCATAAATAACATATTTTACAGAAAACACATGGTCTTATCATAACTTGTTTTATAAAAATATTTCTTTCAAACTTATATTCAAATAAAATTTGCTCAGAGACTGTCATCTTTATTCCTGGGGGCACTGTTGCTGAAATTACAGTAGCCTCATACCTCGACAGCGAAAAAGACAAACATAATTAGTGAGTGAGTGAGTATGGTTTTACGCAGTTTTTAGCAATATTCCAGCAATATCACGGCGAGGGACACCAGAAATGGGCTACACACATTGTGCCCATGTCGGGAATCGAACCCGGGTCTTCGGCGTGACGAGCGAACGCTTTAACCACTAGGCTACCCGACCGTCCGATAAACATGACTAGGAAAGCAAGGCGGAACAATGTGTACTTGTACTGGAGCATGGGAAAGCCAGTACCGTGGATCATAAGATCGACAGATCCGGAGTAAAAGAGGTCTTCAGCAACACATGCTTGCCGTAAAAAGGTGACTATGTTTGTCATAAGAGGCGCTTAACGAGATTGGATGGTCAGACTCGCTGACTTGGTTGATACATGTCATCCTATCTCATTTGCGTGGATCGATGTTCATGATGTCAATCACTGGATTGTCTGGCCCATACGCTATTATTTACAGACCGCCGTCATATAGCTGGAATTGTGCTGAGTGCGGCGTTAAACAAACAAACAAACAGTAGATTGACTCTTCAGCAGCTCCTGCTCTGCCACGACATCTAGGGGTCAAATACTGCCCTCATGACCTTATATGGACAGTGAAGTTACTGCACTCACGACACAGCTATATAGGCAAAACAGTTCCTTCACTCATGAGCAAACTATATCAGCAAAGCAATGCATGTTCTATTGATCCAACTATGTAGGCAAAACAATTCCCGAACTCATGCCGCATGTTCACAGGGAAACCAATTCATACAATTTTATGACTCCACTATTCTTGCTCTCTTCTTTGAATATTTCTAAGCAAAGTAGAAAAAAACTTGTTTTTGCAACATCGCCTGTGTCTACCGAAGTTAAATGCATTTCATTATGCCTTGAATTTTTCGTTTGTCTTTATCATGCTCTCAAAGGTTCAGCTATCTAAACCTCGTGGTTCTTGTGAACAAAACCTTTTTGGTGACATTTGCATCTTTTAATGTTTTCGGCAAAATAAAATAAATGAAATTCGAATGATTAGAAAGTATGATGTCATCAAATGAAGAAGCATCCATGCCAAAATATCGCTTCCACAATCCGACAGAGGATGGTATTTACACACCCGAAAATGCAAATGTCAAAATATATAATATAACGAAAAACCGGATATATATGTTTATGTTGAATCCGACTACTACACTCTAAACGTCATTACATTTTGAGTAAAGAGCATATGTAATCACACCCCATACCATAACGCTGCCGCCCCTGAACCGATCTTCTTCCATGCCACAAAGATTGACGTAACATTCACCTCGACGTCGGTACACTCGAATCCCTCCATCGCTGTGGCTGAGGGGAAAACGAGACTCGTCAGTGAATAGAACTTGTCCCCACTGAATGGCCGTCCAGCGTAGACGCTGTCTGCACCACTGTAGACGAGCTTGAGGGTGGTTTCCTGTCAAAATGGGACGTCTGGCTGGTCTTCTGGCGACAATCCCTGCACATCTGAGGCGACGACGTACGGTTTGTAAAGATATTCTTCGAAGGCAAGGGATGCTTCTTGCAGTCACTGTTGCTGGCTGGAATCGATTTCGTAGGTGTGTTGTTCGAATCCAGTTGTCTGTCGATTATTGGTTACGCGTGGCCTGCCACTCCGAGGATGGTCTCTGACTGCATTCGTCTGTTGCCAACGTTGCCATAAACACCAAATGGTGTTTCTGTGGATGTTAAATTGTCTTACAACATCACGTTGACTCGATCCTGCTTCAAGCATACCAATGGCTCACAGACGCTCATTTTGGGACAGGCGTGGCATTTCGTAATGTTGAATAATTGCGTAATTTTGTTGTTTTTCTGAGTGGTTGTTGTCAGCACGATGCTAAACAATGCATATGGAATCCCGTTAACGCACATGTTTTTATACTTATTCTTGGGTAGTGAAATGCATGGGGCTTGCATAAAAGTCAACTTTTGCATGGAATGCATGCTTTTCTGTAGCAGTTGCGTTTTTGTGACATGATTCCATACATGTACTACAATATTGAAAACCAAACTTTACTTGTTTGAAAAAGACACTAAAATATTGGTGTCACATGAACTTTTGTTGTTGAGTATATTTACATTTTGATGCAAAATCACACATTGACGGTTTCGAGTGGGAAGTGACTGGTCTTGAGCAGCCTTCTGTTTCACTTTTCAGGCCAGCCGACTTCATCCAAGCGAAGGACTCTGCAGGGTTGATCTTCTCAACACATTGCACATAAACACGATGCAGTGGTCGTTCAGATAGCCTCTCCTTGAAAAACTGATTTTGATATGGCACTTCGCTTGGTTCACACTAATTTCTGTACCGTCAAGCAGTACAGAACCATCAACAAATTCAACACCGACATTGAGATTATGTCCTACACACTTAGCTCGTTTAAGAAAACTGTGGAATGCCTTGTTTTCATCACGAGTCTTGATATGCTTCACAAGACAAATAAATGAGTGCAAAAGTGCACAATACAATTTTATTAATATTATTTTTATTATTATTAATGTTCTGCTGTCGGTGGGTATATATGATCAAAGCTACATTATCCTTTGAGAATATGCTATGGAAATGCGCTGTGGTTCTGAAGAAGAGTGAATGTTGGGTTTCATGCCGCTTTGAACAGTATTCCAGTTTTCTCACGGTGTGTCAGCTTGATGTGGGAGGAAAACCCGGAGTGATATAGGTCTTGATCCTATCTCACTCATGTGTATAGTTTAGTTGGACTCACCTTGACATATCTTTGAAATAACATGTATGGCATGTTTATGTGCGTGTATGTATGTGTGAATGCGTACATGTATTTACCTGCGTGTGCGTTATGTAAGTGCGCGTCAGAATCTAATATTTGCGATGCAGGTCTTTGTTTGAATCTGCTACAGGACAAGTTAATGGGAAATTCTCTAAGAAAGAACTTTCTAGATCAACCAATATTTTTGTGACCAAAGAACAAAAAATTGAGATCCTCTGCCAAGGATTGATAGCTAGCTAAACGTGGCTACCCTTACTTAGGCTGGGCAAACATATAGTGATATACCTTAAGCTTGGCTCTCCCTAGACTAACACAAACTGCCGGGCAAAAGAAAGGATACACTGCAAACGTGGACTTGACCAAAACATTACAAACATCATCAAAACGTTACAAGGCTCCGCACACCATGTACACAAAAAAACATTTGAGACGGCTCGATCCCCGCTCGCGCCATACCTAAAGACGTTAAAAGATGGTACCTGGCTCTATTCTATAACAAAATGTTTCTTTTTATAGAGAGGTTGCATCGTTTTCACAACAAGAAGATGTCAGTACAACTGTAACACTTTATGAGTACAACTGGACTCAAACATAAATATAGTTATCATTCTTATTTGAAGTTGTTCTCAGGGTTTATACGCCAATATTTAAACTCTAAAGATGAAAAGCAAAAACATTATGCAAAACTATAGAGAAATTATATCAACCATACCATGATTTAAGTCGGAAAACAATCACTCGACTCTGTTCATTCCGGAAGTAGAATCAACTCGACCCTTTGGGGCTCGTTGATTCTATTACCGGTTTCTACAGATTCTCATGATTTGTCCATCACGGAATCATTCGAGAAAGGACACGAGTCCCCGACAGGACAAGGCCATGAAATATAAAGCCACCAGAACACAAAGTCTGGAGGAGAAATACATAACTTATCGAACTTATACACCCAGACATAGGTATACATGCATGTGTAGTCTCTGGAGCATCTACAGACACGTGTGTAGTTTGGAGCACCAACAGACACGTGTGTAGTCACTGGAGCATCAACAGACATATGTGAATTTACTGGAGCATCAACAGACGCGTGTGTAGTCTCTGGAGCATCAACAGACATATGTGTAGTCTCTGGAGCTTCAACAGACATATGTGTAGTCTCTGGAGCACCAACAGACACCTGTGTAGTCTCTGGAGCATCAACAGACACGTGTGTAGTCTCTGGATCATCAACAGACAAGTGTGTATTTTCTTGAGCATCAACAGACATATGTGTAGTCTCTGGAGCATCAACAGACATATGTGTAGTCTCTGGAGCTTCAACAGACACATGTGTAGTCTCTGGAGCATCAACAGTCACATGTGTAGTCTCTGGAGCATCAACAGACACGTGTGTAGTCTCTGGAGCATCAACAGACACATGTGTAGTCTCTGGAGCATCAACAGACAAGTGTGTATTCTCTGGAGCATCAACAGACATATGCGTAGTCTTTGGAGAGCATCAATAGACACTTGTGTAGTCTCTGGAGTATCAAGACCAAATATGTGTAATGTCTGGAACATCAACAGACATATGTGTAGTCACTGGAGCATCAACAGACATATGTGTAGTCACTGGAGCATCAACAGGCACATGTGTAGTCTCTGGAGCATCAACAGACACATGTGTAGTCTCTGGAGCATCAACAGACACATGTGTAGTCACTGGAGCATCAACAGACATATGTGTAGTCACTGGAGCATCAACAGACACATGTGTAGTCTCTGGAGCATCAACAGACATATGTGTAGTCACTGGAGCATCAACAGACATATGTGTAGTCTCTGGAGCATCAACAGACACATGTGTAGTATCTGGAGCATCAACAGACATATGTGTAGTCACTGGAGCATCAACAGACATATGTGTAGTCTCTGGAGCATCAACAGACACATGTGTAGTCTCTGGAGCATCAACAGACATATGTGTAGTCTCTGGAGCATCAACAGACATATGTGTAGTCTCTGGAGCATCAACAGACATATGTGTAGTCTCTGGAGCATCAACAGACATATGTGTAGTCTCTGGAGCACCAACAGACACATGTGTAGTCTCTGGAGCATCAACAGACACGTGTGTAGTCTCTGGAGCATCAACAGACAAGTGTGTATTTTCTTGAGCATCAACAGACATATGTGTAGTCTCTGGAGCATCAACAGACATATGTGTAGTCTCTGGAGCTTCAACAGACACATGTGTAGTCTCTGGAGCATCAACAGTCACATGTGTAGTCTCTGGAGCATCAACAGACACGTGTGTAGTCTCTGGAGCATCAACAGACACGTGTGTAGTCTCTGGAGCATCAACAGACAAGTGTGTATTCTCTGGAGCATCAACAGACATATGCGTAGTCTTTGGAGAGCATCAATAGACACTTGTGTAGTCTCTGGAGTATCAAGACCAAATATGTGTAATGTCTGGAACATCAACAGATATATGTGTAGTCACTGGAGCATCAACAGACATATGTGTAGTCACTGGAGCATCAACAGGCACATGTGTAGTCTCTGGAGTATCAACAGACACATGTGTAGTCTCTTGAGCATCAACAGACACAGGTGTAGTCACTGGAGCATCAACAGACTTATGTGTAGTCACTGGAGCATCAACAGACTCATGTGTAGTCTCTGGAGCATCAACAGATATATGTGTAGTCACTGGAGCATCAACAGACATATGTGTAGTCTCTGGAGCTTCAACAGACATATGTGTAGTCTCTGGAGCTTCAACAGACACATGTGTAGTCTCTGGAGCATCAACAGTCACATGTGTAGTCTCTGGAGCATCAACAGACACGTGTGTAGTCTCTGGAGCATCAACAGACACGTGTGTAGTCTCTGGAGCATCACCAGACAAGTGTGTATTCTCTGGAGCATCAACAGACATATGCGTAGTCTTTGGAGAGCATCAATAGACACTTGTGTAGTCTCTGGAGTATCAAGATAATATGTGTAATGTCTGGAACATCAACAGATATATGTGTAGTCACTGGAGCATCAACAGACATATGTGTAGTCACTGGAGCATCAACAGGCACATGTGTAGTCTCTGGAGCATCAACAGACACATGTGTAGTCTCTTGAGCATCAACAGACACATGTGTAGTCACTGGAGCATCAACAGACATATGTGTAGTCACTGGAGCATCAACAGACACATGTGTAGTCTCTGGAGCATCAACAGACATATGTGTAGTCACTGGAGCATCAACAGACATACGTGTGTTCTCTGGAGCATCAACAGACACATGTGTAGTCTCTTGAGCATCAACAGACACATGTGTAGTCTCTTGAGCATCAACAGACATATGTGTAGTCACTGGAGCATCAACAGACACATGTGTAGTCACTGGAGCATCAACAGTCACATGTGTAGTCTCTGGAGCAAACAAACAAACAGTAGATTGACTCTTCAGCAGCTCCTGCTCTGCCACGACATCTAGGGGTCAAATACTGCCCTCATGACCTTATATGGACAGTGAAGTTACTGCACTCACGACACAGCTATATAGGCAAAACAGTTCCTTCACTCATGAGCAAACTATATCAGCAAAGCAATGCATGTTCTATTGATCCAACTATGTAGGCAAAACAATTCCCGAACTCATGCCGCATGTTCACAGGGAAACCAATTCATACAATTTTATGACTCCACTATTCTTGCTCTCTTCTTTGAATATTTCTAAGCAAAGTAGAAAAAAACTTGTTTTTGCAACATCGCCTGTGTCTACCGAAGTTAAATGCATTTCATTATGCCTTGAATTTTTCGTTTGTCTTTATCATGCTCTCAAAGGTTCAGCTATCTAAACCTCGTGGTTCTTGTGAACAAAACCTTTTTGGTGACATTTGCATCTTTTAATGTTTTCGGCAAAATAAAATAAATGAAATTCGAATGATTAGAAAGTATGATGTCATCAAATGAAGAAGCATCCATGCCAAAATATCGCTTCCACAATCCGACAGAGGATGGTATTTACACACCCGAAAATGCAAATGTCAAAATATATAATATAACGAAAAACCGGATATATATGTTTATGTTGAATCCGACTACTACACTCTAAACGTCATTACATTTTGAGTAAAGAGCATATGTAATCACACCCCATACCATAACGCTGCCGCCCCTGAACCGATCTTCTTCCATGCCACAAAGATTGACGTAACATTCACCTCGACGTCGGTACACTCGAATCCCTCCATCGCTGTGGCTGAGGGGAAAACGAGACTCGTCAGTGAATAGAACTTGTCCCCACTGAATGGCCGTCCAGCGTAGACGCTGTCTGCACCACTGTAGACGAGCTTGAGGGTGGTTTCCTGTCAAAATGGGACGTCTGGCTGGTCTTCTGGCGACAATCCCTGCACATCTGAGGCGACGACGTACGGTTTGTAAAGATATTCTTCGAAGGCAAGGGATGCTTCTTGCAGTCACTGTTGCTGGCTGGAATCGATTTCGTAGGTGTGTTGTTCGAATCCAGTTGTCTGTCGATTATTGGTTACGCGTGGCCTGCCACTCCGAGGATGGTCTCTGACTGCATTCGTCTGTTGCCAACGTTGCCATAAACACCAAATGGTGTTTCTGTGGATGTTAAATTGTCTTACAACATCACGTTGACTCGATCCTGCTTCAAGCATACCAATGGCTCACAGACGCTCATTTTGGGACAGGCGTGGCATTTCGTAATGTTGAATAATTGCGTAATTTTGTTGTTTTTCTGAGTGGTTGTTGTCAGCACGATGCTAAACAATGCATATGGAATCCCGTTAACGCACATGTTTTTATACTTATTCTTGGGTAGTGAAATGCATGGGGCTTGCATAAAAGTCAACTTTTGCATGGAATGCATGCTTTTCTGTAGCAGTTGCGTTTTTGTGACATGATTCCATACATGTACTACAATATTGAAAACCAAACTTTACTTGTTTGAAAAAGACACTAAAATATTGGTGTCACATGAACTTTTGTTGTTGAGTATATTTACATTTTGATGCAAAATCACACATTGACGGTTTCGAGTGGGAAGTGACTGGTCTTGAGCAGCCTTCTGTTTCACTTTTCAGGCCAGCCGACTTCATCCAAGCGAAGGACTCTGCAGGGTTGATCTTCTCAACACATTGCACATAAACACGATGTAGTGGTCGTTCAGATAGCCTCTCCTTGAAAAACTGATTTTGATATGGCACTTCGCTTGGTTCACACTAATTTCTGTACCGTCAAGCAGTACAGAACCATCAACAAATTCAACACCGACATTGAGATTATGTCCTACACACTTAGCTCGTTTAAGAAAACTGTGGAATGCCTTGTTTTCATCACGAGTCTTGATATGCTTCACAAGACAAATAAATGAGTGCAAAAGTGCACAATACAATTTTATTAATATTATTTTTATTATTATTAATGTTCTGCTGTCGGTGGGTATATATGATCAAAGCTACATTATCCTTTGAGAATATGCTATGGAAATGCGCTGTGGTTCTGAAGAAGAGTGAATGTTGGGTTTCATGCCGCTTTGAACAGTATTCCAGTTTTCTCACGGTGTGTCAGCTTGATGTGGGAGGAAAACCCGGAGTGATATAGGTCTTGATCCTATCTCACTCATGTGTATAGTTTAGTTGGACTCACCTTGACATATCTTTGAAATAACATGTATGGCATGTTTATGTGCGTGTATGTATGTGTGAATGCGTACATGTATTTACCTGCGTGTGCGTTATGTAAGTGCGCGTCAGAATCTAATATTTGCGATGCAGGTCTTTGTTTGAATCTGCTACAGGACAAGTTAATGGGAAATTCTCTAAGAAAGAACTTTCTAGATCAACCAATATTTTTGTGACCAAAGAACAAAAAATTGAGATCCTCTGCCAAGGATTGATAGCTAGCTAAACGTGGCTACCCTTACTTAGGCTGGGCAAACATATAGTGATATACCTTAAGCTTGGCTCTCCCTAGACTAACACAAACTGCCGGGCAAAAGAAAGGATACACTGCAAACGTGGACTTGACCAAAACATTACAAACATCATCAAAACGTTACAAGGCTCCGCACACCATGTACACAAAAAAACATTTGAGACGGCTCGATCCCCGCTCGCGCCATACCTAAAGACGTTAAAAGATGGTACCTGGCTCTATTCTATAACAAAATGTTTCTTTTTATAGAGAGGTTGCATCGTTTTCACAACAAGAAGATGTCAGTACAACTGTAACACTTTATGAGTACAACTGGACTCAAACATAAATATAGTTATCATTCTTATTTGAAGTTGTTCTCAGGGTTTATACGCCAATATTTAAACTCTAAAGATGAAAAGCAAAAACATTATGCAAAACTATAGAGAAATTATATCAACCATACCATGATTTAAGTCGGAAAACAATCACTCGACTCTGTTCATTCCGGAAGTAGAATCAACTCGACCCTTTGGGGCTCGTTGATTCTATTACCGGTTTCTACAGATTCTCATGATTTGTCCATCACGGAATCATTCGAGAAAGGACACGAGTCCCCGACAGGACAAGGCCATGAAATATAAAGCCACCAGAACACAAAGTCTGGAGGAGAAATACATAACTTATCGAACTTATACACCCAGACATAGGTATACATGCATGTGTAGTCTCTGGAGCATCTACAGACACGTGTGTAGTCTGGAGCACCAACAGACACGTGTGTAGTCACTGGAGCATCAACAGACATATGTGAATTTACTGGAGCATCAACAGACGCGTGTGTAGTCTCTGGAGCATCAACAGACATATGTGTAGTCTCTGGAGCTTCAACAGACATATGTGTAGTCTCTGGAGCACCAACAGACACCTGTGTAGTCTCTGGAGCATCAACAGACACGTGTGTAGTCTCTGGATCATCAACAGTCAAGTGTGTATTTTCTTGAGCATCAACAGACATATGTGTAGTCTCTGGAGCTTCAACAGACATATGTGTAGTCTCTGGAGCTTCAACAGACACATGTGTAGTCTCTGGAGCATCAACAGTCACATGTGTAGTCTCTGGAGCATCAACAGACACGTGTGTAGTCTCTGGAGCATCAACAGACACGTGTGTAGTCTCTGGAGCATCACCAGACAAGTGTGTATTCTCTGGAGCATCAACAGACATATGCGTAGTCTTTGGAGAGCATCAATAGACACTTGTGTAGTCTCTGGAGTATCAAGACCAAATATGTGTAATGTCTGGAACATCAACAGATATATGTGTAGTCACTGGAGCATCAACAGACATATGTGTAGTCAGTGGAGCATCAACAGGCACATGTGTAGTCTCTGGAGCATCAACAGACACATGTGTAGTCTCTTGAGCATCAACAGACACATGTGTAGTCACTGGAGCATCAACAGACATATGTGTAGTCACTGGAGCATCAACAGACACATGTGTAGTCTCTGGAGCATCAACAGACATATGTGTAGTCACTGGAGCATCAACAGACATATGTGTAGTCTCTGGAGCATCAACAGACACATGTGTAGTCTCTGGAGCATCAACAGACATATGTGTAGTCACTGGAGCATCAACAGACATATGTGTAGTCTCTGGAGCATCAACAGACACATGTGTAGTCTCTGGAGCATCAACAGACATATGTGTAGTCTCTGGAGCATCAACAGACATATGTGTAGTCTCTGGAGCATCAACAGACACATGTGTAGTCTCTTGAGCATCAACAGACACATGTGTAGTAGTCTCTGGAGCATCAACAGACACATGTGTAGTCTCTTGAGCATCAACAGACATATGTGTAGTCACTTGAGCATCAACAGACACATGTGTAGTCTCTGGAGCATCAACAGACATATGTGTAGTCACTGGAGCATCAACAGGCACATGTGTAGTCTCTGGAGCATCAACAGACATATGTGTAGTCACTGGAGCATCAACAGACATACGTGTGTTCTCTGGAGCATCAACAGACACATGTGTAGTCTCTTGAGCATCAACAGACACATGTGTAGTCTCTTGAGCATCAACAGACATATGTGTAGTCACTGGAGCATCAACAGACACATGTGTAGTCACTGGAGCATCAACAGTCACATGTGTAGTCTCTGGAGCATCAACAGACACGTGTGTAGTCTCTTGAGCATCAACAGACACATGTGTAGTCTCTGGAGCATCAACAGACACATGTGTAGTCTCTTGAGCATCAACAGACATATGTGTAGTCACTGGAGCATCAACAGACACATGTGTAGTCACTGGAGCATCAACAGACACATGTGTAGTCTCTGGAGCATCAACAGACATATGTGTAGTCACTGGAGCATCAACAGACATATGTGTAGTCACTGGAGCATCAACAGACACATGTGTAGTCTCTGGAGCATCAACAGACACATGTGTAGGTTCTGGGGCATCAACAGACACATGTGTAGTCTCTGGAGCATCAACAGACATATGTGATGTCTCTGGAGCATCAACAGACACACGTGAAGTCTCTGGAGCATCAACAGACACATGTGTAGTCTCTGGAGCATCAACAGACACATGTGAAGTCTCTGGAGCATCAACAGACACATGTGAAGTCTCTGGAGCATCAACAGACACATGTGTAGTCTCTGGAGCATCAACAGACATATGTGAAGTCTCTGGAGCATCAACAGACACATGTGTAGTCTCTGGAGCACCAACAGACAAATGTGTGGACTCTGGAGCACCAATAGACACACGTGATGTCTCAGGAGCATTAACAGACACATGTGTAGTCTCTGGAGCATGGATTTCAAAGACTTATAAAATAGTTGATAATTTTTTATTCTGTATATTACTGAAAACATAACGTGATAAAAGTTAAAACTCAGTATACATGTATACCACCAGCTACAAATAATACCAGCATTTTTATACATTCCATAGCATATGATACATACATGTAGTTTGCTGACAGAACAAACTTTCATAGAATATTATTTTACATACCTATGTCAAATACATGTGCATATGAACGGGGTCTTAGATTGTGAAACAAATTTACAGTTTTGTGTATATAATGGACGATGTAATATTTAGCGATTCAGTATGCTGTTATTTCGAAACAATTATTTGTCCATATGATTTTCTTGTAAGATTCCAACAAACAATATTCTTCATGGTACTTAACTATTTTCAATAATATTATGTTTTGTATGCTGAGGAAAAAATACGCTTCGCTTAAAACAAATATATTCACCACTGTAGAGATACACCAATACTATCAGATGTTACTTTTAAACACATACCTATAAACATACATAGTACTATATTCTTTACTAGGATTATACTAGACTGTACATGGAATCATTTGAAGTGGTATTTACAGCCGTGAACATATTTTCAGAAACAAAAGAAAACCGCGGAAGGTGCCGAGAAGATAGGGAAACATGCCTCATAGTTGAACGGAGGGTTACAAGGAAACCAACGTCCCTGCTATAAGGAGATCTTCAAATTTGTGACAGATTTCATAGCATATGGAAATGGGTTTCTGTGCTTGTAATTAACCAATCGCCTTTTACAAGATATCATTACTTATAGTCAACACTAGTATACAGTACACATCAAATAAATGCTGAAGAAACAATATAACAAACAACTTTGATTAAATACGGAATCCATATTGGGGCATTAACACTGGAAAAAGAACAACATAAACGTACTTCGATAGATCACTAGCCTCCATCAGGGGTATCGATAATCGACGTTTTTTCGCCTGCAACGAATGCCTGTTCTCAGGACTCTCTGGTTCCACATTGGTCCATCAGAATCTCCATGATGTCGTTTGCTGTCTTCAAACACCTTTGGCGTCGACTTTATACCCCCTTGTGAAGACATGTCTGATGTACCAACCACTCCTGACTTGGAGGTTTCCCCAGACGATCTAACATTTACCACTATACGGATTTACACAGTGTGCACCCCGAAATTGTCGTTCCATAAACGCAAAAGAAATGTTGAAGTCAGTTCTAAACATGGAGCAAAATTAATTTAACTATTTGCTCCTCTCTTACGAAACCATACACATAAATTGAATTGATGATCACTGTACACTTAAGAATTCATTTTATGCAAGAAAACAAGACCTTGAAAATATAACTTGATATCAATTGACAAATATCACAACTGGCTGTATAAAAAGGCCGCATCTTTTGAATGCTGTCGGTTCAGTCCCAGTTATAATCATCGCGAGTCATCGCAACAGCATAACCTGCCCGATGAGGGCTCACCAGTGACCTTGGATATATGAGATATTTCATTGATATATAATTGCGATTCGTTAAGGTATTAAGTGTCCTTGATACAAGATGAAATAATAGAAGTCAATTCAGGACACATATATAACAAAACAATACAACAGGCGTCAACGTCTCTTGTTACCCATTTTGAAGGGCGACCACCCCGAACACTGACACTTCCGCAAAACACAATCAGGGATATAACAAGTTTGTCAGAAAGGATGAGAGTAAGTGAGTGAGTTTAACGCCGCTTTTAACAGTATTCCAGTTATATTGCGGCGTGTCAGCTAAATGTGGGAGGAAAGCCCGAAGTGATGCAGGTCTCAGACGTTTACCACTTCGGTGAAACCCACGAACACGGGTATGGTGCTGACAAACCTAGAAACATAATTGGGGCGAACCGGGATTCGAACCCTCAATCATAGGTTTCTGGAGTGTCCAAGGGACCCAATATGCACAGCGAATAGCGGCGCCTTAGACGACTGGGCCACCCGTGCCCCCAAAGGATGAGGTCATAAGCGAAGTCATGAAATACGCACGGTTCTTGAAGTAAAAACAATGTTTTGCCATTTACACCTGGTGGAATCTGTTTCGGCAGATGATCCAAACTTGTCCGGCGTATTTTGCATTTACAAAGAAAGTGTATGTGGTGGTTTGATGGGGTGTGTACGGCTTACTAAAGCGTCCGCCATGTACTGACTGTTCAGAGTGAGTGAGTGAGTGAGTTGGGTTTAACGCCGCTTTTAACATTATTTCAGTTATATCGCGGCGTGTCAGCTTAATGTGGGAGGAAAGCCCGAAGTGATGCAGGTCTCAGACGTTTACCACTTCGGTGAAACCAAGGAGCACGGGTGCTGACAAACCTAGAAACATTATCGGGGCGAACCGGGATTCGAACCCACAATCATAGGTTTCTAGCCAGCCCAAGGGACGCAACTCTGCACGGCGAAACGCGGCGCCTCAGACAACCGTGCCCCCCGACTGTTCAGAGCTGCATCAAGATGCCTCGATTCCAATATTCACCTGATTATGTTTGTCAGCACAATACGAGTGAAGGTGGGTTTTCAGTGGTAAGTGTGTATGTCTGTGACCGGGCAAAAGAAAGGATACACTTGAAAATTGGAGATGACAAAAAATGCCAAACGTTATCAAGACGTTACAAGGCGGAAAACAGTCGCTGCAACACTGCAAACGTAAGGTCTAAAACACAACAGTTTACTGTGATACCTGTATCAAATACATCACCATAGAATGACCATATCTTGTTTGTTTTATTCATCATCAGCCTCGGGTGAATACTTTCTTTTGTCCGACAGAGTACATCAGTTTGGGCTGCTGCCGCGCATCAACTGAACTCATGTTCAAAGCAGTGTATAAGCTCAGTGTTGTTTGAGCGTTTGCAACCCTACTGACCATCGTTTGGAGTTACAAATGGGTTCATCATATTCAAAACTTTCGAGCCAAAGGTCTTGAGCACTGAGAATACCCCAACACCTTGCGTTGAATCTGTGCCTTTCTTAAGCAATTGTCGTGCCCTGATTTTACGTGTTTCTCTGGATGTTTTGTTTCCAACTTTTGTCTGAGAGTGTTGGATTGAAGAATATGTTTGCGTACTGGAGACAATGGACTCACAAACCAAAGTCTTTCCAGTATGGGAGCCTCGGCCTTTGTACTGTGGATTCTTGGTTTTACAGCTTCTACCTTCACCAGGCGTTTTTGTCTGACCAAGAAAGTTTGGTGGGTTCTGCTGGGTTGGTGCAGCCTTTAACATTCTCTCCAACAGTTTGGACACATTTAGTTCTGGTTTCTGGTTTACAGCATTAGGCGTGATCACAGACGGTTTGTTTGCAAAACTGTTATCGGAAATTGATTCGGAAGACACTGGAGTCATTTTCTTGTTCTTAGTAGGGTCATTTCCACTTGTTGTTGATACTCTCTGTTCTTGATCTGAATAGACATTGCCCCTCGTTCTCTTCTCAGGCTGCATAAGCTCATATCGAGGTGTTATTTTTGTGTGTTGAGAATGTGCAGAACCGACAGTGTGTTTCTGGCCCTTCTCTGCAGAGGATGGTTCGAAACAAGGGGATCCTGTCTGTGAATGTTTCCCTAGAACCGTTGAGTGATCTCTTAATGTCTCTTTACTGGGAGATTTACATTTTCTTCTGATGCTCTGTCGTTGTAGCTTCTTTGGGGAATATTTATTTACCTGTATTGTGGTAGGACAGGCAGGTTGGTACTCTTTAGTGACAGTTGAAAGTGTCGCATCTACTCTTTTATCTTTTCTAATGATGTTCGTTGGTACAGCATGTCCAGTCACTTTCCCAATATTATCATTTTCGGTCCTGGCTTCAAATTCTGGCGACCGGGGAGAAATACCTAACTGCTGAAGCACATCATGGGTTGTCTGATTTTCATGAAAGTTTTGAAGGTTCATTGACTTATCTTCAGAAGGTCGTATTGGTTGAGATCTTCGTCCGGATGAGACGGCCAAGGCTGGTATTGTAGAAACATTGCTCAGTGACATCTCAGTTATTTTCATATTCAAGTTCATTACTGTACTCGGCACTGTGGCTGAAGAAGATAAGGTTGTTTGACGTCGACAGATGGGAATGTCCTTGGGACTCTTTGTCGGAAGATGCCTTGACAGTTGTCCATGTTGATCATACTTTATTTTCTTTGCATCGGTATGAAACTGTGATTTCTCTCCATCATCACAGGCAGGTCTCTTTCTCGGCATCAAGCGGAATGTAGGTGCACTATGATCATCTAAAGGGCTATATCTGTCTGGATCTTCTGTCACACTGGCATTTGTCATCGAGCAGAGAATCGGTTGTATGTCGTTAAGCATTGGTTTCTTTCCCTGCAGGTCTCTAATACATTCCAGGTAGGACCTTCCACAGTGATGGACGTGTATGCTCTCATTAAGCCAGAACACTGACACCAGCTCAAGTTCCTCCTTGGGAAGATTCAGCAAGAACTTTACTATCTCCTGCTTGCCATCACCACTGAACTGTTTCCGAAGCTCCTTGATGATATTGCTTGTTGGCGAACTGACATAGATAGTTTCCCACTTGTAGGCTATCTTGTACACACCACTTGGCCTGCGCTTCGTCCGCACGATGACTGAATATGGTACATGACCTCTGTGCAACAGCTTGCATGGTTTCATCTGGAATAAAAAGCAGTATTTTGGTAACACCTCAATACAAGTCAGTAAGCCAGCCAGTAAAACATTATGAGTGAGTGGGTGAGTTTGGTTCCACACCGATTTGAACAGTATTCCTGTCTTATCACGGCGTGTCAGTTTGACATGGGAGGAAAGCCCGAAGTGATGCAGGTCTTGGATGTTTACGAATTTGACAATCCTAGAAACATAATCAGGAGAATCTAGATTCAAACCCACGATCATAGTTTTCTGGCACGCTTAAGGAATTTCAGCGCCTTAGGCGACTATGACATAGACAAGAGGCACATTGTTGGTGTTCATGACGAGTTGATTACGAAATGAAATCAATGGGAAATTAACTAATATTGTTCATGAAACATTCCTATTACTTCTTGGGGCACGGGTGGCCCAGTCGTCTAAGGCGCCACGATTCACTGTGCAGCAGAGTTGCGTCCCTTGGGCACGCCAGAAACCTATGATTGTGGGTTCGAATCCCGGTTCGCCCCGATTATGTTTCTAGGTTTGTCATCACCATTCCCGAGCTTGTGGGTTTCACCAAAGTGGTAAACGTCTGAGTCCTGCATCACTTCGGGCTTTCCTCTCACATTAAGCCGAGACGCCGCGATATAACTGTCGGCGTTAAACCCAACTCACTCACTCAGTCACTCCTATTACTTCGTTACGCCGAAGGCCCGGTTCGATTCCCCATATGGGTCCAATGTGTGAATCCCATTTCCGTTGTTCCCCGTCGTGATATATTGCTGGAATATTGCTAAAAGTGGCGTAAAGCCATACCACTTCATTCATTAAAACTACTTACGGCAATCAAGGGTATCGACATGCGGCCTGTTTTGGGCACCATAGCCTGTTTGTCTTTTTTTCTATTCAATGGCCGCTCTGTCTTCGAAGATCTCTCTGTGTCCATATCTTGTCCTTTATTAATGCACGGTGTCTGGAAGTCCTTTAAACGTTCACACTCTTGTTTGGTATTTGTTTCAGGTTGCGACGTAACGTCATCAGAAGCACTAGCTATCAGCCCCAGTGCTGTCTCAGCAGTTCCCTGTTCGTCCTGGCAATGCAATACCCCATGTGCTGCAGGAGGCGGACAGTCATTCCTCTGTGTGTGATCTCTTGGTTTTTCTCGAGGAACAGAGCTGTTTCGAACATGTGCAACAACCTTTGTCTGTTGGATTGAACCGTGCAAACTCGTACGAGATGTCGAGACCTGGCTCGGTTCCGGTTCAACCAGCTCCAGATTAGTCGGCCATGGGTGCTGGACATATACTGGTATGAAGTGTGAGTACAGCTTTATGTTGTGTGAGCTGTAGAGAGGATGCACCTGTGGCTTTCCAGAGTCATTCGGCTCAGGCAACACGCCCCGGTTATTCATGACTGTGCTGAAATGGAAAGTGTACATAAATGTATTGAGCGAGTGGGTGAGTGAGTCTGCTTTAACGCCGCTTTGAACAATATTTCAGTTATTTCATGGCGTTCCAACGAGTGGGAGTAAAGCCCGAAGTTATGCAGGTCTTAAACGTTTAGTGCAGTCCACGACCACGGGATTCGAACAACTGATCATGAACGATACGCTTAAAAAGACCCACTACTCTGCACAGCGCATTGCAGCGCGTTGGAAGACTGGGCCGCCAATACAATTGATACCCCATTACTTCATAACTGTAATAAAGTCACAACCTTGACTTCTATTGCTGAAAACAAGACTTGATATACATTACATATTAACACATAATAAACATTAATAATAATGGGGGCACGGGTGACCCAGTCGTTTTAGTCGCCACAATTCGCTGTGTAGAGTTGCGTCCCTTGGGTATGCCAGAAACCTATGATTGTGGGTTCGAATACCGGTGTGTTCAATTATGTTTCTAGTTTATCTAGCACCAAACCCATTACCGTTTGACAAAAGTGGTAAACGTCTGTGACCTGCATCACTTCAGCCTTTCCTCCAACATTAAGCTGGCACGCCCTCATATGACTGGAATATTGTTCAAAGCGGCGTTAAACCCAACTCACTGTCTCACTTAATAACAATGCTGATCGGAAATGTAATGTTTACTCCAATTATTAAAGTTTCAAAATTTCAAAAGTAAAAAAAATCTCTCTAGAATAAAGTGTGCGTGTGAAATAACGTTCAATAACAGTTGACCCACAAAAGTGTGGGTTTCAGCTGCATGCTAAGAATGCTGGCAGGGGCCGACTGTGTGTTATCAGGGTCACGGTGACATTATACAGCTTGTTTCATAACACTGAATCGCTCAGATGAATCATTCTATGATTACTCCTCCTTACATTATATATCATCCGTTCTAAACCCCTTATTCATAATTGCTGACATTTGCTATATTCTAATTTACGACAGAATGGGGTATTATATGTTATAAGTTATATATTGTTACATTATATATTAATTGGCAAAAAGGATACATAATTACCCACCTTTAGATGTAGTGTAGTTATCAACGAAAGGACATTTAGTCAGAGTGACACTACAAGTACGCATATCCATGTACGCTACTTATCGCTAAGCTGTTGTCAACTAACGCTGTTGAAAACAGTTCTTAAAATGAACTAGATCGGGATTTACTCACCGCTGTTGGCTTTATCAGTGTTTTCAGCCTTCCTTACGAACAGCAATGTCAAGGACTTTCCGATTGACGATTTGTTTGTCGGCGAAGAGTCATATCGCTCCTTGTAAAATTTAGTCACTCCACATGAATGAACTGAATGATCTTGTTTGTTTGTTTGTTTGTTTGTTGTTTCATGTCGCATTGAGTGATATTTCAGCTATATGACGGCGGTCTGTAAATAATCGAATCTGGACCAGACAACCCTGTGATTGACATCAAAAGCATCATTCTTCGCAACTGAGATAAGATGACATGCATCTGAAAGGTCGGCGAGCTTGACCACACACTGATAGATGTCAATGAAAAAGCACATACTGCCTAGTCAATGTACATGCTGTTTTTTTTAATAGTCGCTGATTGGTGATTAAAGAAATAGCGCCTTACTTACAGTGTGCTAGGTTTTGCAAACGGCTTCCGGCAGAGGGAGCCGCAAGCAGACGCAGACAGGTATACTACTATTCACATAGTTAAATAACGTACAGGGTTTATTAAGAAACAGGTTTTCAAGTTAAAATGCTCAGATGTCAAGAAATAGGTGGGTTAAGAAAAATTCAAAACCCTCTAAAATTTGTTGATACCCAATCAAAATCAAACCCCTGGGTAAAATACCCAAAAAACCAAAAGCCTATTTATAGCTCTGCAATTGGGATATATCAACATGTGGGACATATGTGTATCTCTCACAAACCCCTGATTGTCGTTATGCAGGGCTGTTCTCGTCACGATATGGCTGAAATACTGCCGATGTGACGTAAACTTTTAACTCACTCACTCTTCGACCCTTATATCACAGGGTGGCTGTTGTTGACGGCATACCTCTGAGGACTGATTTAATTGTCGTTATGCAGGGCTGCACTACTAAGAATTTATCACAATGGAAGAGAAAGTAGATTTCCCAGAACACTGACGCCTATATGTAGGTCAGGTGCACAGTCTTACAACCTGGTGCAGGAGACGCAGTGTGCAGACATCCTAGATTCCTATTTCAGAACCCAAATACACACCTCACGTTCCACACAGGTAAGACATGTTTATTCAGTGTTTATGTATAATTGCTCTTATCGTTAAAAGATGGAACTTGTTGTTACCCTGTCTGGCGCTCGGCATTAAGGGGCTAAAACAAGGACTGGTCGGCTCGGAGTAAGTATGCTGTGTCTGAGTGGGGTATTCATGTTAAACTGCGGCATGGTATCTCGGTGAGCTTGCACTATAAATCGGCATCAGTCCGGACCAGTACAACCAGCCACACACACACACACACACACACGCGCGTGCATGCACGTCGCTTTATAAATGCAATAATCTTGGACGCGACGTTAAACCCACCTCACGTCACTTGTTGGTATCGGCGACAGTGTGAGTGACAGGGGTGGGAGAACGTAGATAGGCACTAAATGGCTCATACAAAATTGCCGAGAATGGTCGGACAATCTATGTGGGCAATGCCGAAAGTGCATCAATCAGAAGAGCACTGAGGAAACATTTCAAAGGAATGGACAAACAACACATTGGAGCATATCTAAGCACCCTACACGAAGAATACAAAGAGGAATTTATAACAGTGTTTTGGCTTGATATTACCATCAAACATGCCTGTAATTGTAGCTACCTTAAGTGTTTTGAAAGAATGGAAGGAAGAAAGCCACTGTACAACATGCAGGGCCATGCCTTCATCGCGCGACCAAAGCGAGTCGGTTCTTGTTCTGAATCTGGCCCAGATGATCACAAAATGGATACTCATGAAATCGAAAAATCGGAGTAAAGGATACTTTGCGAACATTTTGAATTTGAATAGGGCAAATGTATTCTCATTTGCATAAGTTGTGGTTAATTACTGTTTCTTTGTCTGACCAATTTCTTTTTATATTACTTGGTCGAGCTGAATAAAGATTTCGTCAAAAGCAAGATTAACTTCGTTATTATTGAGGTCATTATTTGATATGGCATCACCTTTACTGACATGTTTGGTTATTAATATAGCCAGTCAGCTTATCAGAGTGAGTGAGTGAATTGAGTTTAACGTCGCTTTTAGCAATATCACGGCGATAGACACCAGAAATAGGCTCCACACATAGTACCTATGTGGGGAATCGAACAAAGAGCTTCAACGTGACGAGTGAACGACGGACCATTTGCAGAGATTTAAAAGATATCAATTCCCAGAATAAGTGCATGTTGTTGTTTTTATGATAAGAAGTGACAAAAAAATATTACGAAAGGTAAGGGTTAAGGGTGTTGTTATTTTGTGCGGCATTGGTGATTTCGTCATGGCATTTGGATGGTAGGGTTCATTATGCATGCTGTCATCCAATAGTTTGTCTTGACCTGGCATGATTTGGAACAGGCCTCAGGCCGTTATCGTCATAACATTGCTGACTGCGGTTGAAAAAGCGTTATACTCGGTTACATTTCTTAATGACAATATTGTTTGTGGTAGATTTAAGTATTAATGTTACTTATTGTTTGTTGTTTAACTCTGCATTCAGCTCAGGAATAGTCCAGCTGCATGATGGCGGCTTCTTTTTAACCTTTTTTCTGTACGATCCCGAGTCGTGCTGTCCAACAAATAGCCAAACCTATTGTATTTGTTCTCGTTTCAGACATGGCAATGTTCACGGACTTCAACCGAGACAAGTACGGAGTTGTTCGGGGTAGGTGTCGAGACTGCCCCGAGGACTGTCCTCAGTATTCCCTACCTGTCCTCAGACACAACTGTACATATTGCGGGTGTCCGGCGGGTCAGCATGAGAGGGTGGAACCTCGACCTGAACTCATCATCAAGATAGAACCAGGGAAGGAGGGGGCAGGATCTTCGGGGCGGCCTGTTGGAAGATCACAACCTGGTCTGTCGAGAAAACAGGACGGGCTGCCTACAGCTCAAGCCCAACCTCGTTCCTCCAGGCGAAATAAGTCGCCAATTGTTTCACGAAAACATCCGGATACATCGGGAGCAGTAACCCAGGTATAATTTCAGTTTAATTAGTTCTTGAGCTTTTGAATGTTTTTAGAAGTTCTTTGTTATTCTTGATTATCTTCGTTTTATATAACCTTATGGCTACTATTGTGTGACCACAAGTGATCGAGGGCAAACGTTATTAATTTATGTTTAATCTCAGCTGCAAACGAGGCTTTGAACATAACACATATTTACGTCGGTTATTTGTTGTCATACTAAATGGTGTTTTCCCCAAACCCCTCCACCACAAGATATTTAGTGGTTGGTCTCTTAGACATTAGATGCTGAGTTTTTATACTTAGGTTTTTGCAATTAAATATTGAGTTTGGTTGATTAAACGAATTTTCATAACTAACCTTTTTAAATTTTACTTGTATATTTCAGAAACGTTGTGAGACGTTATTTGAGGATACTGGCGTCAATGTTTCTCTTCTTAAAAGAAACCTTAAAAGAAAAACACAACGTGGCGTGTTCACAATCCTATGGAAGGGATATATAATTTATGTTGGTGAGCCAAAGAAAACGCCCATATTATCAAGCCTCCGTAGTATATTTGCTGGTAGAAGCAACCAAGACATCAGCACATTTTTGAAAAGTCTACCCAAAGATTTGAAAAAGAAGCACATCAGATTCGCCTGGCTGAAACACAAGGATAACGACCCACATCGCCAAACTTGTGGCAAAGGCAAGAAAAAGGTGGTCTCGTACCGACAGTGTATTTCAAAACTGCAAGGGAAGACTCCAAAGGATATCCTCAGGTATTACATGAGTGGACAAAACATCAGGCGATAGAATCAAAATGGTTGTCGTGTTTTAACATTCATCACCACATGTGTCCGTGATCTACAACAAGGCTCGTCCACCTCAAGGGCCGCCATGCGTCTCAACGGCGCAAGCCAATCAGAAGGCGCGTCAGGATATGGGTACTACATTCAGTGTAATATCGTTTTTGTTGGTATACCAAGAGATTGACAATGTATCAAAGAAATTCAGTAATCACCTATCTCAAAACAAATTATCTAATCACAGACACACACACAATGCTTTGACAATGATGTTTAGAGCGGCGTTAAACCAAACTCACTCACTCACTCTAACGTAACTATCATGGACTATCCCTGGTCGCCTTCAAGTGTACCAGCAACATATGCTTGTGGTAAGAGGCGACTTCGTAGATTGGTGGCATCATATGCCGAATGCGTGGCTGGGGCGTTGCTTATAATATATATCACTGGTTTGTCTGGTCCAGATTCTATTATCTATATGGTTGGGGCTAGGAATTCTCATCGTAGCTGTTAAAACGTGTTTATACTAAAAATACCAATCACTGGTTTATCTAGTTCAGATTAGTATTCACCGCCTTTCTGTACACAGTATGCAGTGTTTAATATGTTTTGTACTTTAGACTAGTATATGTCTGACATTTGATTTTGCACTTTGACCATGCCTTTATGTTTATACTTTAGGCGAGTATATGTTTTTTGTTATGATAAATAACAAATTTTACCAATATGTCGACAGAAAACCAAACGTCTCAGCATAACTTGTTTTTAAAAAAAATATTTCTGTTAACCTTATATTCCAATAAAATTTGCTTATGGAGAATGCCATCTTTATTCCTTGGGGTTTTGCTGCTGATATTACAGGAAGATAATAACTCATACCCCTGCAATGAAGAAGCCAAACATGAATGTGAATGTAAGGTGGAACAATGTGTACTTGTCTAACTGGAGCCTCGGATGATAGAAATGCCAATACGTGAATCATCAACTCATTGGTTAATAATTATTTTTCATGATTTCCTCCACATTATATTATCAGCAATTCTCTTTATAAGCCTGGATCTCACTGGTTCAGAAGACATCCTCCTTTCAGATCACGACCTTCACAGAAGAAATAACGTAATTTTTCCAGCAATACTTTCCGCAAGTTTAAGGAAGAGTTGGAAAACTGACGGGCCAAATCTGGTGAAAACGATCTGTCCTGCATTGTCCTGGTGGAACCAGACACTTCTAGTGAGTTTTCTACAATGACGACGTTTTCCTTGCCATTCACACGCAGTTACCTGTGCAGATGAGCATAATATAGGCCTTTAATAGTCTGACCTTTCGGGAGATACTCCATCAGTTTGACTCCTTTGGAAAACCAGAAATATGAAGTCATCATGGTCACCTTGCCAGCTGATGGAACAGGCTTTGCCATTTTCGTCGGAGGAGACGTCAGGTTGGTTGGTTGGTTTGTTGTTTAACGCCGCACTCAGCAATATTCCAGCTATATGACGGCGGTCTGTTAATAATCGAGTCTGGACCAGACAATCCAGTGATTGATATCATGAGCATCGATCCACGCAATTGGGATCGATGACATATATCAACCAAGTCAGCGAGTCTGACCACCCGATCCCGTTAGTCGCCTTTTACGACAAGCATAGTCGCCTTTTACGGCAAGCATGGGTTGCTGAAGACCAATTCTACATCGGAATCTTCACGGGTCAGGAGACGTCAGGGGTTTCAACTGCTTTGACTGTTGTTTAATCCGATAGTGGGGAAGCCAAAACTCGTCCATGGTTACAAATCACTCAACTCATTGAGCTGGGTCTGCTTCAAAACGATGTTAAGTCTCACTAGAGAGGATGAACCTGAAGCGTTTCTAATCAGGAATCAGAAGACTTGGAACCCAGCGTGCTGAAACTGTTCACCATTGAGAATGTTTTCAACTCTGTTATGAGAGATGCTGATTGTATTGGCTATGTCGCGTATGGTGAGTCGTCAATCATCCCTTATCATATCAGTGAGTGAGTGAGTATGGTTTAACGCCGCTTTTAGCAATATTCCAGCAATATCACGGCGGGGGACACCAGAAATGGGCTTCACACATTGTACCCATGTCGGGAATCGAACCCGGGTCTTCGGCGTGACGAGCGAACGCTTTAACCACTAGGCTACCCGACCGCCCCCCTTATCATATCAAATATTTATATGTTTTCTTTAGCCGTGGCAGTTGAAGGTCTTCTTGATCTTGAAACATCTTCGAGACCGTCTCTCGTGTCTTCACCTCTTGAACTCCGCTGCCCACCTCTTAAAATTGGCAAAGGAAGGATCGTTATTAGATTCAACCTTAACATGAAGGGATATTTATTCGGTGCAAGGCCGATCGACTTTCAAGTCAACGGTGGGTAACTACTGGGCACCTTGGTAACTGATACAATGTAAGAGTTTGTAATGAGTGAGTGAGTGAGTATGGTTTAACGCCGCTTTTAGCATTATTTCACCAGAAATGGGCTTCACACATTGTACCCATGTCGGGAATCGATCCCGGGTCTTCGGCGTGACGAGCAAACGCTTGAACCACTAGGCTACCCGACCGCCCTGATTGTTTTGGAAGTTGTGAGAGATATTATGTTTAATGGCTTGAATGAAGTTCGGGTCGCCTCGTGGTCGCCAAGTCTATAATTGCATAGGCTGCCTATTGGGTATCCTCCCATTAGTTACACGTCCCATTTGTCACACACCTTAAAACAACATTGGTCATGGCTGAAGGCACTGACTGATCTGCACTATGTTACTTAAGTATTAGAGTGGAGTGATCAAAGAAAAGTAGAAACGTAATGTTGAACTTTATGTCGGGTATGAGAACTGCATGAAGTATATTAAATAGACACTTTAGAATTAATTATTTTAAGCCGTTTAAAATTCAGGCATGAATTTTATACTGTTTGAAATTCATGAGGCACAGCATATGAAGAGCTTCCATACTTAGAAGAATTTTCGATAATAATACATTTAATAGTTTTAAAAGGAAGAGAAGATTAATCACATCTATAAAATGATTAGTATACAACAGTATACTACAGTAGGATGCGTATTGTGTTGAGTAGGGGTTAGCCCACAGTGTGAGAAGAAAATTGTCGGGTTTGTGGTAGTAAAAAAGACTTAGGTAATACGTCAGAATCATTTTCTGGCAAAGCACAATTCCAAGTGACCGGAAAATGTATGCGGCTGTGTACAGTGAAACAGTATATGCTGATGTTCCAAACGGCCATGGTCAGCAAGAAGGGGAACACAACTGATGCCCATGAAGATGCCTAGTTCGTGCCCAAATGTCTCATACACACATTTCACTAAGGTGTTATTGGTGAGGAAGTCCATGGCCAGAATTTCACTTATTGTGTGTCCGTGGGTCTCGTAGCGACAGTCCAGGTTTGGCATATAGCGTGTCTCCAACTGTCTACACCCTGCTGGGCGATCTTGGTGTCAAATGAAACCCTAAAGCGGGGCGTGTTCATATGGAGTTGGATTATTTAAAACGTACGCACAAGCACACACACACGCACGCACGAACACACACACGCACGAACACACACGTACGCACAAACACACGCACGCACGAACACACACGTACGCACAAACACACGCACGCACGAACACATACGTACGCACACACACGCACGCACGCACGAACACACGTACGCACAAACACGCACACACGCACAAACACAAGCACGCACGAACACACGTACGCACAAACACACAAACACACACAAGCAAGCATACACCCAAGCACACACACACATACGCGGATACAAATGTATGAATATACACGCACGTATGCACGCACACACTCACGCATTTACATACACATACAGATGCTGCAATCAACTGGGTGGAGCCATGTAATGAGACCTAAAAATCTCGACTCCTTCCTGTTGGTTCTTCCGTCGAAAAATTTGGTCATGTACTTCCTGGCTTTGCGATCGAAGGGGCATTGAAATATCAATGCTCACACACATAGCAACAAAAATCAATGTGTTAATATATTAAACGTTGTCAAACGATACAAAATATATCAAATACAGCCCATGCAAGTCTATAATGTTTGGCAAGTCTAGATACTGCAGTATCTGAAAATAAAGTGAGTCTCTGGGCTCCCCTTTATTATATTTTTATTAAGATAATTGAACAACTGTTTTTTCTGTACGATATGTTCATTTCAGAGACAAGATGTTAGTCTAAATGCTCTGTATCAGGGCGTGTGTCGTGGCACACACAAACAGGTGTTTTCCCAACCATAACATGAAATAATTATATTAGATTTACTTTTGTCTGTCAAAATTATATGGTCAAGATAATTTCGTTTTTATTTTGAGGCTTTTAACCACACCTATTGAGGATTAATTATTTATGTCTTATATTAATGGCGGGTTATGAGTTACTAAACTCAGTATAGTCCTGTATCTGTATAAAATACTCAGCTAACCTTGGCGATGTGAGATATTCCCCTTTTTGTTTGTCAAAACACTTGCCACCTGCCTCCGTGGTGGATAGAGCGTCTGCCCGGAGACGGAAGGTCGGTGTTCGATCCCGTTAAAAGATGGTACTTGTTGTTACCCTGACTGGCACTCTGTGGGCTAGCGCACTATTATACGGCATTAGTCCGGACTAGTACAAGCGCGCGCACGCACGCACACACACACACACACATGCACGCACACCCACGCACATATGCATACGTGTCGCTTTAGATAATCGCAATAGTCTTGAATGCGACGTTAAAACCCCCATCAACTAAACACAAGTCTTGCAACATCTCCATGCATACACGCACGATCGGCGTTTTTTCCTCGACCCTTATATCACAGGGTGGCTGTGGTTGACGGCATACCTCCGTTGAAGACTGAATGAGTTATCGTTATGCAGGGCTGCACTATTAAGAATTTATCACAACGAAAATGAAAGTAGATTTCCCGGAACACTGACGCCTGTATGTAGGTCAGATACACAGTGATAACGCCGGGAGCAGGAGACGCAGTGTGCAGACATCCTAGATTCGGACATCAGCACCCAGACACACCCCTCACGTTCAACACAGGTAAGACAAGTTTATTCAGTGTTTATGTATAATTGCTGTTATCTACGTTTGTTGGTATCCGCGACAGTGCGAGTGATAGAGGTAGGGAGGTAGAACATAGGGAGGTAGAACAGTTGCCCCGGCAGATTAATGGTGTGTGTGTGTGTGTGTGTGTGTGTGTGTGTGTGTGTGTGTGTGTGTGTGTGTGTGTGTGTGTGTGTGTGTGTGTGTGTGTGTGTGTGTGTTTGTGTGTGTGTTTGTGTGTTTGTGTGTGTGTGTGTGTGTGTTCTCTACATGACACTCTTTACTTTTGAAACACTAGTAGGGTGACCTCACCTCGAAGCCACTTGCATTGCTCTGTGTTACCCCAAAACAGACATTGAATAAACTTTGACAATGCAGGGGAGGCAACTCTGAGTTGGCGTCTGAAGCGAATTTCCTAAAAATCGGTGGCATGTTGTTGTTTAACGCTGCACTCAGCAACGATTGTGAACTGTGGTTTGCTCACTTATTTCATAATTCGGGATCCGTCTCCGAATTGTATTACACATCAGTGCAAGGGAAGCATGTCTGTTTTGTGCAGTTTTTCACGGACAAGATTCAGTTCGACCCCAAACGAGTTAGCGACCGGTCATTATATATTTTTTTCAAAGCGATTGGTGATTTTAAGTGTCATACGGTTGGAATTTTCCGAGGTAAGAGTCAGACGCGATTCCCCCTTTTTCATTCAGTCCTCAAAGAAGACGATTACATTTGGACAGTCATTCATACAGGTAATGATAAACCTATTTTGTTTCATTCAAATACCACTGATATTGTTACTGTTTATTATTATCATCATTATTATAATTGTTGTTGTTGCTGTTGCTATTGTTATTATAATACAGGCCAGTATATGCTACAGTCTCAAAGTTACATTGAATATTTCAAAGATGCAGTTTTGTGACCGATGAATACAGCGATCTTTAAATGTTGGCTTGTGAAGGTGTATGTCCAATGTCTCTGTTTTCAATTGATTTTTTTAATTGATTGCAAGGTGTAATTATGAGATTGTTCATGTGTTCATATCCATAGACGCAATTCGTCGACGATGTCATTCATCGGGCGAGGCGGATGTCGCCACTGTGGATGTAGAGAATACGTGAAGCCACCAGAGGGAGAGAAATGTTACCACTGCAACCACGAGATGGACCTTCACGTCGTCAAATATCAACCACAACCAACTGGTGGGACACCAACCAGCAAGACCGGTGAATCATCTGTTCAGAACACAATGGATGCTGCCACGGTGGATGTTAGTCTGATGCACACGGGAGAGGCGTTTGAACAAGGAGCCCCTGACGTATGTTTCGAAGAGACGTGGGAAGTCCGCGCACCGTCTGACTTGGCGCATGGACATTTCGTCAAGCCCCATGATAGAGGTGCAGTCATCACAAAGCGAGTATCACCAATGACAGGAAAGGATGGAAATATCGGATCTAGTGAAGGTAATAGTCACTCTACTGCAGCACCAAGATCAATAGATGCGAAGCCAGACAAAGAACAGTTAAGTCCAGTTCCTAAACGAACAGCGTCTATGATCAGTACCCCAAAGAGGACACCGATAAAGGCATCCAATGTGTTCGTAGCTCCAGCACCTTTCAATGGACCGGTAGGTATTGGTACTTTGTAATAGATGTTTTTATGACATATCATACAAAAGCTATAAAGCTTCGACGTGTGATGATAATCTTTGAAGATGATGATCATGGTGTTGGTGGTGGATATATGATGTTTGATGATGATGAAGATGATGAAAAAAATACTATTTTGTTTCGGAATACTTTTTTGAGGACCTTTCAAGTGATGAGTCCTTAATTCGGAGCCAACACTGTGAATCATCTTGCCCAGTCACCCAAACATGTCTTGGTCATAAACACAGTGTTTGCTTTGTTTGTAGAAACCATCTTGCTGGCGTCTTAGAATGAGCCATCTTGCCTACGGAACTGAACCCTCAGAAGCACTAAATGGCTCATACAAAATTGCCGAGAATGGTCGGACAATCTATGTGGGCAATGCCGAAAGTGCATCAATCAGAAGAGCACTGAGGAGACATTTCAAAGGAATGGACAAACAACACATTGGAGCATATCTAAGCACCCTACACGAAGAATACAAAGAGGAATTTATAACAGTGTTTTGGCTTGATATTAACATCAAACATGCCTGTAATTGTAGCTACCTTAAGTGTTTTGAAAGAATGGAAGGAAGAAAGCCACTGTACAACATGCAGGGCCATGCCTTCATCGCGCGACCAAAGCGAGTCGGTTCTTGTTCTGAATCTGGCCCAGATGATCACAAAATGGATACTCATGAAATCGAAAAATCGGAGTAAAGGATACTTTGCGAACATTTTGAATTTGAATAGGGCAAATGTATTCTCATTTGCATAAGTTGTGGTTAATTACTGTTTCTTTGTCTCACCTATTATTTTCATATGACTTAGTTGAGCTGAATAAAGATATCGTCAAAAGGAAGATTAACTTCGTTATTATTGAGGTCATATATTTGACATGGCATCAAAAGGGTTGTCGTCACGTTTACTGACAATTTTGGTTATTAATATAGCCAGTCAGCTTATCAGAGTGAGTGAGTGAATTGAGTTAAACGTCGCTTTTAGCAATATCACGGCGATAGACACCAGAAATAGGCTCCACACATTGTACCCATGTGGGGAATCGAACAAAGAGCTTCAACGTGACGAGCGAACGACAGACCATTTGTATTGGTTTAAAAGATAGGGCAATAATAAGGATATTTTTTATATAATAATAAGTGACCAAAACAATAACCTGTCTCGAACACATACACTTACAAAAGGTGAGGGATAAGGGTGTTATATTGTGTAACATTGGTGATTTCGTCATGGCAGTCATATTGTGTGATTCATTATGCATGCTGTCGTCCATTAGTTTGTCTTGACCTGGCATGATTGGGAACGGGGCGGTCGGGTAGCCTAGTGGTTTAAGCGTTCGCTCGTCACGCCGAAGACCCGGGTTCGATTCGCGAAGCCCATTTCTTATGTCCCCCGCCGTGATATTGCTGGAATATTGCTAAAAGCGGCGTAAAGCCATACTCACTCACTCACTCATTCATGATTGGGAACAGGCCACAGGCAGTTATCGCCATAATATTGCTGACTGGTTGAAACATCATTTTACTCGGTTACATTTCTAAATGACAATATTGTTTGTGGTAAATTTAAGTATTAATGTTATTTGTTGTTTAAAGCTGCATTCAGCCCAGTTATAGTCCAGCTACATGATGGCGGTTTTTTTAAAACTGTTTTTTTTCTGTACTATTCCGAGTCGTGCTGTCTAACAAATAGCAAAACCTATTGTATTTGTTCACGTTTCAGACATGACAATTTTCACGGACATCAACCGAGACAAGTACGGAGTTGTTCGGGGTAGGTGTCGAGACTGCCCCGAGGACTGTCCTCAGTATTCCCTACCTGTCCTCAGACACAACTGTACATATTGCGGGTGTCCGGCGGGTCATCATGAGAGGGTGGAACCTCGACCTGAACTCATCATCAAGATAGAACCAGGGGAGGAGGGGGCAGGATCTCCGGGGCGGAGTGATGACCGACCACCACCCGGTCCGTCGAGAAGAGCCCAGCCAAGTACCTCCAGGCGAAATGAGTCGCCCACTGGCTCACGAAATCACCAGGATACATCACGTACAGTAATCCAGGTATCATTTCAACCCGTTAACTTAGAAAGTTTTAGAAGTTAGTTTGTCATTCGTGAGGTTTCATTTTAATGTAACCTTTCCTATATGGCTTATATTGTGTAAGCATCAGTGATGGATGGAGAACATGATTAACTAACGTTTGATCTTAGCTGCGACCGAGGCTTTGAACATAAGCACGTGCATACGTAGGTTATTTGTTGTTACACCACAAACCTATGGAATGGGGGATGAAATTGACTTGATTGAACAGGTTTCTATCAGCTGCACTTTTAATATTTAACTTGTATGTTTCAGAAACGTTGTAAGACGTTATTTGGGGATGCTGGCGTCACATATTCTTATCTTCAAGAGAAACTTACAAAAACTCAACGCGGCGTGTTTACAATCCTATGGAAGGGAAAAATAATTTATGTTGGGGAGCCAAAGAAGACGCCCCTATTAACTAACCTTCGTAGTATCTTTACTGGTGGAAGCACTCAAGATATCGGCAAATGTTTGAAAAGTTTACCCAACGATTTGAAAGAGAAGCATGTCCGAATCGCTTGGCTGACACACATGGATGACGACCCACACTGCCAAACGTGCAGAGAAGGCAAGAAAACGCTGCTTTCGTATCGACAGTGTGTTTCAAAACTGCAAAGCAAGAATCCAAGGGAGGTCCTCTTGGATCTCAAGACAAAATTTTCACGCCATTAGAAGCAAAATGTTTCTCGTGTTTCAACTGACCACAAATTGTAGTGTTTAGTTTGAAACCTTTCTAATCCTGGCATCGTCTATGTATTTGTATGTCACTTTATCTCAACAGTCTGTAGCATAATTGTAGTTTTAAGGATTTTCTGGGAAAATATATTTTTGGGTAAAATCCCAACTCCCCAGTATGCAACAAACCACTCAGGGTATAGCAGAAGATTATGATGTTTGAACATGTATTTGGGTGAAGGAAAATGTCACATCTCAAAGTTCCTTTACCTTTCAAAGCTCTATTTACAAGACATTTCTACATATCTTGTGATAAGAACATTATAATGCTGGGCAGAATGTGAATTAGAATCACCTCATCATATTTTGTGTGATCCCCATTTAGGTGGCCTAGCTTTGGTTGCCCGTGGTATACTGTTTTACTGTTCTTTGTCGACAGGAAATTAAAAATAATTAACTTGTTTTCATCGCAATATGGCTGCAATATTGCCGATGCGATGTAAAATTTTATATATGATAAAACCTGAGGCAAAGGAAATACGAGAGTATCCAGTAATTTAATATGTACTGTTCCCCTACTTTTGAACTATGCCTGTGAGTATGTGTTATGAGCAGATGCCCGAACGCGAATAATCCCGAAGGCGTACGTGGGACTTAAAATATCAATCACTGGTTCATCTGGTTCTGAATCGGTTATCTACGACCGCCGTCATATTGACGTATACGATTTACTTTTGACTTAATCATTATCGTTATCATGACGTCTCAGGCAGCATAATAAGTACAGGTTGCTAAACAATCGCATCCGAGGTATTTACTGCCTTCCTGTACACAGTATGCTGTGTTTTATATGTTTATACTTTAGACTAGTATATGTTTGACATTATCTTTTGCACTTTGCATATGTTTTTTTTGTTCTCATAAATAACATATTTTACAGAAAACACATGGTCTTATCATAACTTGTTTTATAAAACATATTTCTTTCAAACTTATATTCAAATAAAATTTGCTCGGAGACTGTCATCTTTATTCCTGGGGGCACTGTTGCTGAAATTACAGTAGCCTCATACTTCGACAGCGAAAAAGACAAACATAATTAGTGAGTGAGTGAGTATGGTTTTACGCAGTTTTTAGCAATATTCAAGCAATATCACGGCGAGGGACACCAGAAATGGGCTACACACATTGTACCCATGTTGGGAATCGAACCCGGGTCTTCGGCGTGAAGAGCGAACGCTTTAACCACTAGGCTACCCGACCGCCCCACAAACATGAATAGGAAAGCAAGGCGGAACAATGTGTACTTGTACTGGAGCATGGGAAAGCCAGTACCGTGGATCATGAGATCGACAGATCCGGGGTAGAAAAGGTCTTCAGCAACCCATGCTTGCCGTAAAAAGGTCTGGCCCATACGCTATTATTTACAGACCGCCGTCATATAGCTGGAATTGTGCTGAGTGCGGCGTTAAACAAACAAACAAACAAACAAACATTAGATTGACTCTTCAGCAGCTTCTGCTCTGCATCGACATCTAGGGGTCAAATACTGCCCTCATGACCTTATATGGGCAGTGAAGTTTCTGTACTCACGACACAGCCATATAGGCAAAACAGTTCCTTCACTCATGAGCAAACTATATCAGCAAAGCAATGCATGTACTATTGATCCAACTATGTAGCCTGTGTCCACCGAAGTTAAATGCATTTCATTATGCCTTGAATTTTTCGTTTGTCATTATCATGCTCCCAAAGGTTCAGCTATCTAAACCTCGTGGTTCTTGTGAACAAAACCTTTTTGGTGACATTTGCTTCTTTTAATGTTTTCGGCAAAATAAAATAAATGAAATTCGAATGATTTGAAAGTATGATGTCATCAAATGAAGAAGCATACATGCCAAAATATCGCTTCCACAATCCGACAGAGGATGGTATTTACACACCCGAAAATGCAAATGTCAAAATATATAATATAACGAAAAACGGGATATATATGTTTTTGTTGAATCCGACTACTACACTCTAAACGTCATTACTTTTTGAGTAAAGAGCATACAAATGGGTTTTCAATATGGCTTTACGTGTCCAGTAATTTAAAAGGGATAAAATCAGGGCGTGACCGAAATATGCATTTAGATAACATCACGCTTCACTAGTCAGTCAAGACATGTGATTTGTTTGTTAGATCATTCATTATTATTCACAGATTAATATGAAAAATGCAGCAAAGAGGGTTTGGGTGATCCTGGCACAGTCAGGCTGGTTAAGCTCATCATCAGCTCAGGGCCCTTGCTCCCTCTACACGCAGCCCAGATAGCGAATGGGACTTCTCCCAGGAAGCGCTGCCTAGTCAAACCCACCCAGAACTTTTGGAGAACGTGAAGACTCCCCAACACTGCAGCCTTCTGCATTACCCAGAATGTAAGAAGGGCTGTATTCCTGGTAGAAAACCCGAGTCGGACAACTTGGTACTTGGGATGCAAACGTGACATTCCGAAAGCGAGGTCCGCATATTTGCCATGTTTTTCCTGAATCCTGTCAATCACATTAACGTCAATGATAGAAATGATTTGATTGGATTTATCAAAAAGGACAAGATCAGGTTTGTTGGCTTGGATACGTCTGAGGCTGTGAACGGACCTATTCCAAAGAATTTTGTATTTATCTTTTTCCATGACCCGCCCTCTACATATTCCGGGTCGTACCATGGGTGTATCAAAACCACAAGCATTGCGAAGACGGTAAGAAAATAATCGAACTTAAGATACTGTATTCTATATTTACAGACCGCCGTCATATAGCTGGAATATTGCTGAGTGCGATGTTAAACAACAAACAAGCAAACTAGCAAACAAACAAACGTTGCATATTCTACATTTCATATACTGAACAACAAAAGGTCTTGTGACATTGAATAAGATTTAATGCAAGGTTATGTTTTTTACTAAATCTGAAACAATTTCGGTTTGCAACAGATAAAGGACTCCTGTAAGTTCAAATGGTTTAATTTGCCATACTGACTTCAGAAAATGCGTGATTTCATAAAAAAAAACCCATGAACATGCACGATGCAAGCAACACATCTTCGTCTCATGGAATGGACCAGGCGTCGCACAAAGTCCTGTGGGATATCTGTCCATATCTGCTGGAGCATGTTTCGAAGTTCCTGGAGTGTCTGTGGAACACGTGGTTGACGTCGAAGGCGCCGATCCATCTCATCCAACATGTGCTCGGTTGGTGAGAGATCAGGGGAGCGAGCTGGCCAGGGGATGACATTCGCGTTGTTATTGTTGAAGAGAATCCTGAACAAGTCGAGCAATTGAGGCCGGGCGTTGTCATGTTGAAAGGTAATGCCTGAGCCATGACGACGCAAAAACGATAGAACAACAGGGCCGAAGATCTGGTCGCAGTAGCACCGTCCATTGAGATTTCCCTCTACCACTATCAAACGGGTCCTCTGTCTTGCTGTAATCACACCCCATACCATAACTCTGCCGCCCCCGAACCGATCTTCTTCCATGCCACAATGATTGACGTAACGTTCACCTCGACGTCGGTACACTCGAATCCGTCCATCGCTGTGGCTGAGGGGAAAACGAGACTCGTCAGTGAATAGAACTTGTCCCCACTGAATGGCCGTCCAGCGTAGACGCTGTCTGCACCACTGTAGACGAGCTTGAAAGATATTCTTCGAAGGCCAGGGATGCTTCTTGCAGTCACTGTTGCTGGCTGGAATCGATTTCGTAGGTGTGTTGTTCGAATCCAGTTGTCTGTCGATTATTGGTTACGCGTGGCCTGCCACTCCGAGGATGGTCTCTGACTACATTCGTCTGTTGCCAACGTTGCCATAAACACCAAATGGTGTTTCTGTGGATGTTAAATTGTCTTACAACATCACGTTGACTCGATCCTGCTTCAAGCATACCAATGGCTCGCAGACGCTCATTTTGGGACAGGCGTGGCATTTCGTAATGTTGAAGAATTGCGTAATTTTGTTGTTTTCTGAGTGGTTGTTGTCAGCACGATGCTAAACAATGCATATGGAATCCCGTTAACGCACATGTTTTTATACTTATTCTTGGGTAGTGAAATGCATGGGGCTTGCATAAAAGTCAACTTTTGCATGGAATGCATGCTTTTCTGTAGCAGTTGCATTTTTGTGACATGATTCCATACATGTACTACAATATTGAAAACCAAACTTTACTTGTTTGAAAAAGACACTAAAATATTGGTGTCACAGGAACTTTTGTTGTTGAGTATATTTACATTTTGATGCAAAATCACACATTGACGGTTTCGAGTGGGAAGTGACTGGTCTTGAGCAGCCTTCTGTTTCACATTTCAGGCCAGCCGACTTCATCCAAGCGAAGGACTCTGCAGGGTTGATCTTCTCAACACATTGCACATAAACACGATGCAGTGGTCGTTCAGATAGCCTCTCCTTGAAAAACTGATTTTGATATGGCACTTCGCTTGGTTCACACTTATTTCTGTACCGTCAAGCAGTACAGAACCATCAACAAAGTCAACACCGACATTGAGATTATGTCCTACATACTTAGCTCGTTTAAGAAAACTGTGGAATGCCTTGTTTTCATCACGAGTCTTGATATGCTTCACAAGACAAATAAATGAGTGCAAAAGTGCACAATACAATTTTATTAATATTATTTTTATTATTATTGATGTCCTGCTGTCGGTGGGTATATATGATCAAAGCTACATTATCCTTTGAGAATATGCTATGGATATGCGCTGTGGTTATGAAGAAGAGAGAGTGTTGGGTTTCACGCCTCTTTGAACAATATTCTAGTTTTATCACGGTGTGTCAGCTTGATGTAGGAGGAAAACCCGGAGTGATATAGGTCTTGATCCTATCTCACTCATGTGTATAGTTTAGTTGGACTCACCTTGACATATCTTTGAAATAACATGTATGGCGTGTTTATGTGCGTGTATGTATGTTTGAATGCGTACATGTATTTACCTGCGTGTGCGTTATGTAAGTGCGCGTCAGAACCTAATATTTGCGATGCAGGTTTTGTTTGAATCCGCTACAGGACAAATTAATCGGAAATTCTCTAAGAAAGAACTTTCTGGATCAACCAATTTAGGAAGGGGTGTGTGTGTGTTTCTGTGTCTGTGTGTGCTTGTTTGAGCTTTTGTGTGTGTGTGTGTGTGTGTGTGTGTGTGTGCTTGTGTGAGCTTTTGTGTGCTTGTGTGAGCTTTTGTGTGCTTGTGTGAGCTTTTTTGTGTGTGTGTGTGTGTGTGTGTGTGTGTGTGTGTGTGTGTGTGTGTTTGGGTAAAAGCCAATCCCTATACTTCTTCTTAGATATATTTCAGCATTGAATATGTCACCAGTACAATAGCAGACAAATGCTTCTTTGTTGTTTTACGCTGCACTCAGCAATATTACAGCTATATGGCGGCGGTCTGTAAAAAAATAAATAAATTTGGACCAGACAATCCAGTGATTGACATCATGAGCATTGATCCACGCAATTTGCATGAATGCATCAACCAAGTCAGCGAGCCTGACAACCCGATCCTGTAAGTTGCCTTTTACGGAAAGCATGGGTTGCTGAAAACCAAATTCTATCCCAGATCTTCATGGGTACCCAGACTAATGAAGGGATTCGGTTATTACCATGTGTGAACTGGTTGATTGTTCCTGTAAGGAGTGGACCATTGTCCAGATGATGCACAAGGTGATTTAGCTATTATATTGCTGACAATGGAATTAAACAACATTCACTCACTCAATCATTATTAATTGATATGTTGTACACACCAAACATTCCCTGGTTTCCAATCACTCTGGTATGAAATATAAGGTGGAATCTGATTAATAAGTAGTAATTTTGGTATTAATCGATGAAAAATTTGTTTTATTGCACAACACGCATGAATATATTTACAGACACTTCGGGAACAATCAAGTGTCCAGTCTTCAATTTTAGGTAAAATCCATTTGCAATTTTCAAAAATGTTGCAAGACGTAATGATTGTGACTACAGTACTGGGTGTCATGCAATAGGGAATATGACATGGTCACAGAGTGTTCCATCTCGACAACACAACCATGGAGTGTTCCACCTTGAGAACACAACCATGGCATGTTCCACCTTGACAACGTGACCATGGAGTGTTCCACCTTGACAACAGGACCATAGAGTGTTCAATCTTGACAACATAACGTAGGTCTGTTCACAACATGACCTAGGTCTCTGTTTCACCTTGACAACATGACCATGGAGTGAACAGGTTTCACAACACGACCATAGAGTGCTCCATCTTGACAACATGACCTAGGTCTGTTCCACCTTCACAACATGACCTTGGTCTGTTCCACCTTCACAACGCGACCATGGAGTGTTTCACCTTGACAACATGACCTACGTCTGTTCCACCTTCATACACTACCTGGGCCTGTTCCACCTTGACAACATGACCATGGAGGGTTCCACCTTGACAACACGACCCTAGAGGGTTTCATCTTGACAACATGACCTAGGTCTGTTCAACCTTCACAACATGACCTTGGTCTGTTCCACCTTGACAATGCGACCATGGAGTGTTCCACCTTGACAACAAGACCCTAGAGGGTTTCATCTTGACAACATGACCTAGGTCTGTTCAACCTTCACAACATGACCTTGGTCTGTTCCACCTTCACAACACGACCTCGGCCTGTTCCAACTTGACAACATGACAATCGAGTGAACACGTTTCACAACACGACCCTAGAGTGTGCCATCTTGACAACACGACCATGGCATGTTCCACCTTCACAACATGACCTTGGTCTGTTCCACCTTGACAACATGACCTTTGTCTGTTCCACCTTGACAACGTGTCCATGGAGTGTTCCACCTTGACAACGTGTCCATGGAGTGTTCCACCTTGACAACGTGACCATGGAGTGTTCCACCTTGACAACGTGACCATGGAGTGTTCCACCTTGACAACGTGACCATGGAGTGTTCCACCTTGACAACGTGACCATGGAGTGTTCCACCTTGACAACGTGACCATGGAGTGTTCCACCTTGACAACGTGACCATGGAGTGTTCCACCTTGACAACACGACCATGGAGTGTTCCAACTTGACAACATGACCATGGAGTGTTCCACTTTGACAACGTGACCATGGAGTGTTCCACCTTGACAACACGACCTTGGTCTGTTCCATCTTGACAACACGACCATGGAGCGAACACGTTTTACAACACGACCATGGAGTGTTCCGCTTTGACAACACTACCATGGAGTGTTCTACTTTGACAACACTACCATGGAGTGTTTCACAACATGAACATGGAGCGAACACGTTTCACAACACAACAATGGTGTGTTCTACTTTGACAACACTACCATGGAGTGGACACATTTCACAACACGACCATGGAGTGAACACGTTTCACAACACGACCATGGAGTGAATACGTTTAACAACACGTCCATCGAGTGAACACGTTTCACAACACGACCATGGAGTGAACATGTTTCACAACATGACCATCGAGTGAATACGTTTCACAACACGACCATGGAGTGAACACGTTTCACAACACGACCATGGAGTCAACACGTTTCACAACACGACCATGGAGTCAACACGTTTCACAACACGACTATGGCATGTATCAACCTAACAACATGACTATCATGTGTACCATCTTCACAATACAATCTTGTAATTTCCACCTTGACAACACTTCACATATTTCACATAATCAGGGCGTGTAGTCTATAGGCAATGAATGAATCATTGCATTAAATAAACAGCAGATATTCAACAAGATGGCTGTCAATATTAACGAAAATTTACAGAAAATATGCATAACATTCCCAAATGCTTCATACACAGCTACCCAGTGGTAGACATTAAAACAAACAAGAGCCTTATAATTGTCAAAACATTCTCGTGAATTCCTATGGATTAAAATCAGTTAGATGTATCTTTAGTACACACATAAAATAGAACTATTCACGAGTTTCATAAAATTGGTATTACACGACTGCAGTATCTGAAAATGAAGAGAGTCTCTGGGCTCCCCTTTATTATATTTTTATTAAGATAATTGAACAACTGTTTTTTCTGTACGATATGTTCATTTCAGAGACAAGATGTTAGTCTAAATGCTCTGTATCAGGGCGTGTGTCGTGGCGCACACAAATAGGTGTTTTCTCAACCATAACATGAAATAGTTATATTACTTTAACTTTTGTCTGTCCAAATTATATGGTCAAGATAATTTCGTTTTTATTTTGAGGCTTTTAACCACACCTATTGAGGATTAATTATTTATGTCTTATATTAATGGCGGGTTATGAGTTACTAAACTCAGTATAGTCCTGTATCTGTATAAGATACTCAACTAACCTTGGCGATGTGAGATATTCCCCTTTTTGTTTGTCAAAACACTTGCCACCTGCCTCCGTGGTGGATAGAGCGTCTGCCCGGAGACGGAAGGTCGACCCCGTTAAAAGATGGTACTTGTTGTTACCCTGACTAGCACCCTGTGGGCTAGCGCACTATTATACGGCATTAGTCCGGACTAGTACAAGCGCGCGCACGCACGCACACACACATGCACGCACACCCACGCACATATGCATACGTGTCGCTTTAGATAATCGCAATAGTCTTGAATGCGACGTTAAAACCCCCATCAACTAAGCACAAGTCTTGCAACATCTCCATGCATACACGCACGATCGGCGTTTTTCCCTCGACCCTTATATCACAGGGTGGCTGTTGTTGACGGCATACCTCCGTTGAAGACTGAATGAGTTATCGTTATGCAGGGCTGCACTACTAAGAATTTACCACAACGAAAGTGAAAATAGATTTCCCAGAACACTGACGCCAGTATGTAGGTCAGATGCACAGTGAAAACGCCGGGAGTAGGTGACGCAGTGTGCAGACATCCTAGATTCGGACATCAGCACCCAGACACACCCTTCACGTTCCACACAGGTAAGACAAGTTTATTCAGTGTTTATGTATAATTGCTGTTATCGACGTTTGTTGGTATCCGCGACAGTGTGAGTGATAGAGGTAGGAGAACATAGGGAGGTAGAACAGTTGCCTCGGCAGATTAATGGTGTGTGTGTGTGTGTGTGTGTGTGTGTGAACATGTCCTGTTATGTGTTTTCTTCTCTACATGACACTCTTTACTTTTGAAACACTAGTAGGGTGACCTCACCTCGAAGCCACTTGCATTGCTCTGTGTTACCCCAAAACAGACATTGAATAAACTTTGACAATGCAGGGGAGGCAACTCTGAGTTGGCGTCTGAAGCGAATTTCCTAAAAATCGGTGGCATGTTGTTGTTTAACGCTGCACTCAGCAACGATTGTGAACTGTGGTTTGCTCACTTATTTCATAATTCGGGATCCGTCTCCGAATTGTATTACACATCAGTGCAAGGGAAGCAAGTCTGTTTTGTGCAGTTTTTCACGGACAAGATTCAGTTCGACCCCAAACGAGTTAGCGACCGGTCATTATATATTTTTTTCAAAGCGATTGGTGATTTTAAGTGTCATACGGTTGGAATTTTCCGAGGTAAGAGTCTGACACGATTCCCCCTTTTTCATTCAGTCCTCAAAGAAGACGATTACATTTGGACAGTCATTCATACAGGTAATGATAAACCTGTTTTGTTTCATTCAAATACCACTGATATTGTTACTGTTTATTATTATCATCATTATTATAATTGTTGTTGTTGCTGTTGCTATTGTTATTATAATACAGGCCAGTATATGCTACAGTCTCAAAGTGACATTGAATATTTCAAAGATGCAGTTTTGTGACCGATGAATACAGTGATCTTTAAGTGTTGGCTTGTGAAGGTGTATGTCCAATGTCTCTGTTTTCAATTGTTTTTTTTAATTGATTGCAAGGTGTAATTATGAGATTGTTCATATCCATAGACGCAATTTGTCGACGATGTCATTCATCGGGCGAGGAGGATGTCGCCACTGTGGATGTAGAGAATACGTGAAGCCACCAGAGGGAGAGAAATGTTACCACTGCAACCACGAGATAGACCTTCACGACGTCAAATATCAACCACAACCAACTGGTGGGACACCAACCAGCAAGACCGGTGAATCATCTGTTCAGAACACAATGGATGCTGCCACGGTGGATGTTAGTCTGATGCACACGGGAGAGGCGTTTGAACAAGGAGCCCCTGACGTATGTTTCGAAGAGACGTGGGAAGTCCGCGCACCGTCTGACTTGGCGCATGGACATTTCGTCAAGCTCCATGATAGAGGTGCAGTCATCACAAAGCGAGTATCACCAATGACAGGAAAGGATGGAGATATCGGATCTAGTGAAGGTAATAGTCACTCTACTGCAGCACCAAGATCAATAGATGCGAAGCCAGACAAAGAACAGTTAAGTCCAGTTCCTAAACGAACAGCGTCTATGATCAGTACCCCAAAGAGGACACCGATAAAGGCATCCAATGTGTTCGTAGCTCCAGCACCTTTCAATGGACCGGTATGTATTGGTACTTTGTAATAGATGTTTTTATGACATATCATACAAAAGCTATAAAGCTTCGACGTGTGATGATAATTTTTGAAGATGATGATCATGGTGTTGGTGGTGGATATATGATGTTTGATGATGATGAAGATGATGAAAAAAATACTATTTTGTTTCGGAATACTTTTTTGAGGACCTTTCAAGTGATGAGTTATTAATTCGGAGCCAACACTGTGAATCATCTTGCCCAGTCACCCAGACATGCTTTGGTCATAAACACAGTGTTTGCTTTGTTTGTAGAAACCATCTTGCTGGCGTCTTAGAATGAGCCATCTTGCCTACGGAACTGAACCCTCAGAAGCACTAAATGGCTCATACAAAATTGCCGAGAATGGTCGGACAATCTATGTGGGCAATGCCGAAAGTGCATCAATCAGAAGAGCACTGAGGAGACATTTCAAAGGAATGGACAAACAACACATTGGAGCATATCTAAGCACCCTACACGAAGAATACAAAGAGGAATTTATAACAGTGTTTTGGCTTGATATTACCATCAAACATGCCTGTAATTGTAGCTACCTTAAGTGTTTTGAAAGAATGGAAGGAAGAAAGCCACTGTACAACATGCAGGGCCATCCCTTCATCGCGCGACCAAAGCGAGTCGGTTCTTGTTCTGAATCTGGCCCAGATGATCACAAAATGGATATTCATGAAATCGAAAAATCGGAGTAAAGGATACTTTGCGAACATTTTGAATTTGAATAGGGCAAATGTATTCTCATTTGCATAAGTTGTGGTTAATTACTGTTTCTTTGTCTCACCTATTATTTTCATATGACTTAGTTGAGCTGAATAAAGATATCGTCAAAAGGAAGATTAACTTCGTTATTATTGAGGTCATATATTTGACATGGCATCAAAAGGGTTGTCGTCACGTTTACTGACATTTTTGGTTATTAATATAGCCAGTCAGCTTATCAGAGTGAGTGAGTGAATTGAGTTAAACGTCGCTTTTAGCAATATCACGGCGATAGACACCAGAAATAGGCTCCACACATTGTACCCATGTGGGGAATCGAACAAAGAGCTTCAACGTGACGAGCGAACGACAGACCATTTGTATTGGTTTAAAAGAAGGATATTTTTTATATAATAATAAGTGACCAAACAATAACCTGTCTCGAACACATACATTTACGAAAGGTGAGGGATAAGGGTGTTATATTGTGTAACATTGGTGATTTCGTCATGGCAGTCATATTGTGTGATTCATTATGCATGCTGTCGTCCATTAGTTTGTCTTGACCTGGCATGATTGGGAACGGGGCGGTCGGGTAGCCTAGTGGTTAAAGTGTTCGCTCGTCACGCCGAAGACCCGGGTTCGATTCCCGACATGGGTACAATGTACGAAGCCCATTTCTGGTGTCCCCCGCCGTGATATTGCTGGAATATTGCTAAAAGCGGCGTAAAGCCATACTGACTCACTCACTCATTCATGATTGGGAACAGGCCACAGGCAGTTATCGCCATAACATTGCTGACTGGTTGAAACAGCATTTTACTCGGTTACATTTCTAAATGACAATATTGTTTGTGGTAAATTTAAGTATTAATGTTATTTGTTGTTTAAAGCTGCATTCAGCCCAGTTATAGTCCAGCTACATGATGGCGGCTTTTTTAAAACTGTTTTTTTCTGTACGATTCCGAGTCGTGCTGTCTAACAAATAGCAAAACCTATTGTATTTGTTCACGTTTCAGACATGGCAATGTTCACGGACATCAACCGAGACAACAGAGGAATTGTTCGGGGTAAGTGTCGAGAATGCCCCGAGGAATGTTCTCAGTATTCCCAGCCTGTCCTCAGACACAACTGTACATATTGCGGGTGTCCGGCGGGTCATCATGAGAGGGTGGTACCTGGACCTAAACCCATCATCAAGATGGAACCAGGGGAGGAGGGGGCAGGATCTCCGGGGCGGAGTGATGACCGACCACCACGCGGTCCGTCGAGAAGACCGGACGGGTGGTGTAATGCCCAAGCCCAGCCAAGTACCTCCAGGCGAAATGAGTCGCCCACTGGCTCACAAAATCACCAGGATACATCACGTACAGTAATCCAGGTATCATTTCAACCCGTTACCTTAGCTCTTTAGCTTTAGAAAGTTTTAGAAGTTAGTTTGTAATTCGTGAGGTTTCATTTTAATGTAACCTTTCCTATATGGCTTATATTGTGTAAGCATCAGTGATGGATGGAGAACATGATTAACTAACGTTTGATCTTAGCTGCGACCGAGGCTTTGAACATAAGCACGTGCATACGTACGTTATTTGTTGTTGCACCACAAACCTATGGAATGGGGGATGAACTTGACTTGATTGAACAGGTTTCTACCAGCTGCACTTTAAATATTTTACTTGTATGTTTCAGAAACGTTGTAAGACGTTATTTGAGGATTCTGGCGTCACATATTCTCATCTTCAAAGAAACCTTACAAAATCTCAACGCGGCGTGTTTACAATCCTATGGAAGGGAAACATAATTTATGTTGGGGAGCCAAAAAAGACGCCCCTATTAACTAACCTTCGTAGTATCTTTACTGGTGGAAGCAATCAAGATATCAGCAAATGTTTGAAAAGTTTATCCAACGATTTGAAAGAGAAGCATGTCCGAATCGCTTGGCTGACACACATGGATGACGACCCACACTGCCAAACGTGCAGAGAAGGCAAGAAAACGCTGCTTTCGTATCGACACTGTGTTTCAAAACTGCAAAGCAAGAATCCAAGGGAGGTCCTCTTGGATCTCAAGACAAAATTATCACGCCAGTAGAATCAAAATGTTTCTCGTGTTTCAACTGACCACAAATTGTAGTGTTTAGTTTGAAACCTTTCTAATCCTGGCATCGTCTATGTATCTGTATGTCTCTTTATCTCAACAGTCTGTAGCATAATTGTGGTTTTAAGGATTTTCTGGGAAAATATATTTTTAGGTAAAATCCCAACTCCCCAGTATGCAACAAACCACTCAGGGTATAACAGAAGATTATGATGTTTGAACATGTATTTGGGTGAAGGAAAATGTCACATCTCAAAGTTCCTTTACCTTTCAAAGCTCTATTTACAAGACATTTCTACATATCTTGTGATAAGAACATTATAATGCTGGGCAGAATGTGAATTAGAATCACCTCATCATATTTTGTGTGATCCCCAGTAAGGTGCTCTAGCTTTGGTTGCCAGTGGTATACTGGTTTACTGTCCCTTGTCGATAGGTATTATCAAATAATTAACTTGTTTTCATCGCAATATTGCCGATGCGATGTAAAATGTTAAGTCGCTCACTCATCATATTTAGATATGATACAACCTGAGGCAAAGGAAATACGAGAGTATCCAGTAATTTAATATGTACTGTTTCCCTACTTTTGAACTACAGTAAACTACGGTTATAACGAACTCAAAGGGACTACCAATTTTAGTTCGTTATAACCGTAATTCGTTATCAGCATATGCACAGCATAACTATAGCATATAGTCGGGACTAAAAAGTTAGTTCGTTATATCCGTTAGTTCGTTATAAGCGTGTTCGTTATAACCGTAGTTTACTGTATGCCTATGAGTATGTGTTATGAGTAGATGCCCGAGGAAGAATAATCCCGAAGGCGTACGTGGGACTTAAAATATCAATCAACGGTTTATCTGGTTCAGAATCGGTTATCTACGATCGCCGTCGTATTGACGTAAACGATTTACATTTGACTTAATCATTAATCATTATCGTTATCATGATCTAGGTAGTGCTGTAGCCTATTTTTAGTCATAAGTTCCATTATTTTGCAGAGATTTGAGGTTAGGGATATTGGCCTATAGGAGTTTGCCTGATCTGCTGGTTTATTTGGTTTAGGTATTGGGATTACTAGAGCTTCCTTCCATGAGGATGGGACCTGTCCGTTTAGGTAAACTAGGTTGTATAGTTTAAGTAAAGTTTGGAGTAGTTTGGTAGGTAAGTGTTTGATTATTTGGTAAGAGGTGAGGTCTAGGCCAGGGGCTGTTCCTTTTTTTCTATTGTTTAGTACGTGATTTAGTTCTTCTATGGTGTAAGGTTGATTTATTTCTAGGTTGTCTTGTCTGATTTCTTTGGAGAATTTTATTTCTTTATTTAGTTTATCTTGGAATTTCTTACTGAAGTTACTGTTGCTACTAACTTTAGAGAAGTGTTTGGCTAGGTTGTTGGCCTTTTGGGTGGGGTTTGTTGAGTTGTTTATATTGGGGCTTTTTTTGTGCCGTTTGATGCCTCGGATGGCGTGAATTTTGCGCCACACCTTCCTAGCGTCGGTGTGGTGGTTTAGCTCCTCACAGAATTTTTTCCAGTTTTTGGTTTTAGCAGTTTTAACTAGGTTTTGGACTTGGTGGTTTAGTTCATGAGCTGTTTTGAGATGAGAGGGGTCTCGTTTAGCTCTGTTGAAAGCTGATTTGCGTTTTAGTCTAGTTAGCTCTATTTCCTCATTCCACCAAGGGACAGTGGGTTTTCCTGGGTTGGATGATTTGAAGGGGATTGCGGATTTGGCTGCGTTGATTATGAAGTTAGTTAGGTTTTGACAGAATGTTTCGGGGTCTGTTGTTTCTAAATCGTTTAGATTAGCTTCGTTGCATAATTCTTGGAATTGGTCCCAGTTGGCGTTTTTGTACTGAAATTTAGGTTCCTGTTTAGGGGTTTGATTTGGTATTTTTATATTTCCTAGGGTTATATTTATGGGAAAGTGGTGGCTGCCTAGAGGTACTGGGTGGACGTCCCACATCAGACTTTGTGCTAAGTCTGGCGTACATATTGTTAAGTCGATAGCCGACATGGTGTGGTGGGTTTTGTCGTATCTAGTTGGTTGGTTATTGTTTAATAGTATTAGGTCATTTTTTTCGATCCACTCTGATATTAGTTGTCCATGGTTGTCTAGTTTATCTGCAATGCCCCAGGTAGGATGATGGGCATTGAAGTCTCCTAGGAAGATGGTTGATTTATTTCCTAATTGGTAAAGGATATCTAGGTCTGTATCTTTAATTGGTTTTAGTGTTGAGTGATAGATGTTAATGATTTTTATTTTTTGGTTATTGATGGTGACTTGGATTCCATTAGCTTCTAGATTAGGAGTGTTTACTTTAACTTCCTCGTAGTTTATATCCTCTCTAACGTAGATGATTAGACCTCCTCCTGTTCTGCCTGGGATGGTTTTGGACCTGACGGTTCTCACTGCGTTATAATTTGGTAGGTTGAATTTAGTTGAGGTGTAATTTCATTTGTTTCTTATAATAAAGCTTGAAATTCTTTATGATCCCGGCATCTAGTGTTAATTGTTAAAGTTAATCTCTGCAGCCAGTGCGTGTCAAAACACGGAGTTGTGTACTCGCGGGCAGATGACCACGGAGTACGCTGACCACTGTGTCGGATTAACGAGACTGATTAATGAGTGATTTCGGTAATTCGTTGCAAATTAGGTGTGTTGGAGTCAGACTGCGAGAATGTAGGATTAACGGGACTAAATAGCGCTGAATCAATCGGTTCCCATCATTTGTGTCGGATAAAGCCGAGTGTCGGATTGACGAGTGTCGGATTAACGAGACTTGACTGTATAGTGTCAGCGCTCATGATCGCCATATCTATGAATCAATGAAAATATCATCATTAATAAACTTACTTGAGCTCAATATGTGTTCTGAAGACAAATCGCTGTAAAGCATCTTGCACGGCTTCGTTCACGTTCACCCTCAAATGTACGAAAGGAAAATCTGCGACTGTGCGTGTTCAATGTTCGAATGCAATTTTGCGACAGGCGGTCGTTTATTTATTAAGATTCCACAAATTCATATATCACAACTGATGTAGCTGCCTTGGTTAACTGGAGTCAGGATATGACTAATTACAAACTCTGTTCTAATTAGGCTAATCGAGGAATTGCATTATACTGGATGACAAACTTAGTAATCCTTTCACACTAATCTTTGTTTACAATGAACGCATGTCAAATGACTAAATAAACATCGTTTTTTATTTTCTTAAGTAGAAGTATCACAATGGGCGGTGAACACAACTGTTTGTAGAATGATAGTTTCAGAAAGGAATACAAATACAAATATACAGAAAGGGGTTTAAAATGGTTTCTTTCTTTGCATCCACGCATTGTTGTTGTTGATGCGGTTATTTGCTGTCGGAATTGTTTTTGCAATTCAATTAGTTAATTACATGTCACATGACAACTGCATGTCACGGGGGCCTGGACATAAATCACGTGGTGCACTATTAGGCCTATAATAACCCCCAACGGGTCGGAAGGGATGAACCTTGATTCTGCATCAATTCAAAAACTCCTGAATCCTTATCGACTCCTGATTACTACGATTTTGACGTTGTCATCTTGATCATCAGAACCATCAAAGGCGGCAAAATACAGTAAGCAACTTTTCTCCCACTTTTCAATTAAGATGTAGACAAGTACAACACGTTTAGTAACGATTTAAAAAATTGTACGAGTTTCTTAGTGTCAATAATTAGTAAAACAGACGTAAAACAGACATACGAATGGACACGTTATCGACAACAATCCTATATATTTTAGTAACAATGATTAGTTGGAGTGACTAGTATATATTTGCAAAAAATAGATTTATAAAAGTTCAGCTTATTAAGTACAATACACCCATCAAATAGAGCTGCATGTGTCAGGGACCCAATCTAGATAGCGCCAACATCTTGAACCGCTGCGCCGGAAGTAGGTAATGTTTCTAGCTCTTACGTCGAGTAAAATCAGAAATGATTCGCGTGATACATATATGATGTACATATATGTGAACAGCCTCTCGTTATTAATGCCCTTTAATTGTAGTCATCTTACTATTTGACCGTTTATGCCACACAAAGCTATAAGTTCCGTAATAAAAATACGGAAAAATGAACAGATTAATCTCATGGACATATATTCAAAAATGGTAGCATAACGAATGAAGTAATGTTTTAATTTCCGTTCCCATAATACTGTTTAGATGAAACACCGTTAGCAACTTGAATGGGAATAAACAGTGGTAGCTGTCATTAGCCAAAGGATACTAGACTATACAAGAACAGTTTTAGCATCTCACACCGTCCCGACAGGCGCCAACCTCTCAAATATTGCACAACATATATTGATGGCGTAATATGATATTAATATTACATTGTTTCTTGAAAACTGTGCGAAGAATATTTTGTACGATGGCAAGATTCAAAACAAGTATCATTATCTTCTTTGCGAGGAATTTAGAAGTTGGAGTATTGAGAGAGGATAAGATCTGTGGATGAACAACATCACTTGCTTGATAATGGTGTTACAACATACACCTAAGCGTCGCTCCTTACTGTAATAAAGACGTTGTTCATCAATATATCTTATCTCTACTCAGTTTTCATTATCGCTAAAATTAGACAAAACTGTAAAAATGGTTTAACATTCAATGTTATCAATATTAATTAACACAAGTATTGTGGTAGCACAGCTAGTCCCTGTAAAATTTTCATTTAAAAAAAATAAATAAAAAATCACAGCGCACAGGGAAATTGAGCGAGGCTCAATTCGAACGGTATTCCCATGTTATGTTCTGTTTTTCTGAAAATGTACATGAAGCGGATTGGTCAAGAAGTTTATATGAAGAACACTCCGGAATACAATGATTCAAAAATGCATACATGATATTGTAAATATATCTAGATTTTTAGACAGGATAATGCATAGATAATATTCCAACAGTCATTACAAGATATCAATAAAATCGACCTGATGTCAAGCACATGTTATTTGACAAGATTGCAGTAGTCGTGAATTATAGGTGGATATGTTTGAATTTCCCCTTAGGACTGTGGTGAATGAATTATGGCTCAATTCGGAGCAGCTAGTTCAAGAAATGGATGGGATAAATGATAAACATGTAAGGTTCACTCCCAGACATCCCATTAGTCTTTAGTCTTTAGACTTAAGGATGGAAAGGCTACAGGTGTGGATGATATTCCTGCAGAAGTGTTAAAAAAATGTAAGTTCAGTTGATTTGTTGTACAGAATTATTAACTATTGCTTTGTAAATGGAACTGTACCAGCTATGTGGAACAGCGATATATCCATCCTATTCCTAAGAGCGGTATGAAGGATTTTAGAAACCCTTTGGTATCATTGTAACATCTATTCCTAACAAGTATATGCGTATGTACTCAATTAAAGACTGAGTGGCTTGAAAAGGACAATATCATAGCTGATAAGCAAAATGATTTTAGATCCAAATGAGACTGTATTGATCATTTATAGGTTGAAACGTCTTTAGTTCAGTATAGAAAAAAACAAAACAATCAACCTTTGTTACATTTGTTGATGTAAAAAAAAAACTTCGACACCGTTTATAGCGAAGCTGAGGAATATTGGAGTTCGAGAAAAGATATTGAATGCTATCCAGTCGATTGTATGTCGATGTCAATTGTACTGCACGTGTAGGAGAATTTCTTACAGTACGTTTTACTGTTTAACATGGTGTAAAGCAAGGCTGTAAATTATCCCCAGCTATATTTTCTGTGTATGTTAACGACCTGGCTATTAACAATCTCAATTGTGGCGTACTTGTTGATGAGACTATGCTCTCCATTTTAATGTATGCTGCCGATATTGCATTAACTGCCCCCAATGAATGTTCATTACAATCCATGCTTAATGTACTGCATGAATGGTCAACACGTTGGCAACTGTCAGTGAATATGAATAAGACAAACGTAATTCATTTTAGAAATCACAACCGAGATCATCGGTTTCATTCCTCTACGCTGGGCAAACACTGGTCTATGTAGAATCATATCGTTATCTGGGACTACGGGTTGACGAGCATCTAGATATGTGAAACTGTGAAAGAGTTGTACAATTCTGCCAGCCATGCTTTGTCTTATTCTGTTGGGTGTATGTCTTATGATGTTTTTATGAAACTGTATGAAAGTCTTGTTGAGCCGGTAATGTTCTATGGCTCTGGTATATGAGGATAAAACGATCTAATCCAAAATAGAGCCTGTAAATTATTTCTTGGTGTTAGTAACGGTACCTCCAGTATAGCCACTAATGGAGACATGGGTCTCTCCTCCCCGTTTGTTACATGACATGCTAATGTTTTTAGACTACCCCAAGATTTAATAACAGTACTTGTAACGCTTTGATGAAGAAAATGGTTACTATGTAAAAGTTCATGGAGTACTAAAGTTGTTAAATTTGCCTGTAATCTTAATATTTATGATGTTATGAATATTATGACTGCTCCAATGTCCCGAAAGAAGAAAATTGTGTAAACAAAGATGACATAACGAAATACAAATTATTTCATAACATTATATAGTTGTCATAATGAAAATAATATTAAAGCATTATTGTCACATGCAATAATAATACTGTTCGGTATCATTAGTAAACTTTGCAACCACATTATGTGACACCTTCTATAAGAGGTGAAGAAATTGAATGAAGCAGTGGTAAAATCTAACCATATATACAAAATTGTATAGTTTTGGAAATACCAACTATACAAAATTGTATATTTTGTATATATTTGTATTTTTTCTTGTGTGACGTCTCAGGCAGCATAATAAGTACAGGTTGCTAAACCAATCGCATCCGAGGTATTTACTGCCTTCCTGTGCACAGTACACTGTGTTTTATATGTTTATACTTTAGACTAGTTTTTGTTTGACATTAACTTTTGCACTTTGACCATGCCGTTTTGTTTATTATTTGGGAATATGTTTTTTTGTTCTCATAAATAACATATTTTACAGAAAACACATGGTCTTATCATAACTTGTTTTATAAAAATATTTCTTTCAAACTTATATTCAAATAAAATTTGCTCAGAGACTGTTATCTTTATTCCCTGGGGCACTGTTGCTGAAATTACAGTAGCCTCATACCTCGACAGCGAAAAACATAATTAGTGAGTGAGTGAGTATGGTTTTACGCAGTTTTTAGCAATATTCCAGCAATATCACGGCGGGGTACACCAGAAATGGGCTTCACACAATGTACCCATGTCGGGAATCGAACCCGGGTCTTCGGCGTGACGAGCGAACGCTTTAACCACTAGGCTACCCGACGGCCCCACAAACATGAATAGGAAAGCAAGGCGGAACAATGTGTACTTGTACTGGAGCATGGGAAAGCCAGTACCGTGGATCATGAGATCGACAGATCCGGGGTAGAATAGGTCTTCAGGAACCCACACTTGCCGTAAAAAGTGACTATTCTTGTCATAAGAGGCGACTAACGAGATTGGATGGTCAGACTCGCTGACTTGGTTGATACATGTCATCCTATCTCATTTGCGCGGATCGATGTTCATGATGTCAATCACTGGATTGTCTGGCCAATACGGTATTATTTACAGACCGCCGTCATATAGCTGGAATTGTGCTGAGTGCGGCGTTAAACAAACAAACAAACATTAGATTGACTCTTCAGCAGCTCCTGCTCTGCCACATCTAGGGGTCAAATACTGCCCTCATGACCTAATATGGACAATGAAGTTTCTGCACTCACGACACAGCTATATAGGCAAAACAGTTCCTTCACTCATGAGCAAACTATATCAGCAAAGCAATGCATGTACTATTGATCCAACTATGTAGGCAAAACAATTCCCGAACTCATGCCGCATGTTCACAGGGAAACCAATTCATACACTTTTATGACTCCACTATTCTTGCTCTCTTCTTTGAATATTTCTAAGCAAAGTAGAGAAAAGACTTGTTTTGGCAAATTCACCTGTGTCTACCGACATTACATTACCATTATGCCTTGAATCTTTCGTTTGTCATTATCATGCTCTCTGATCAAGGTTCTGCTATCTAAACTTTGTGATTCTTGAGAACAAAACCTTTTTGTGAAATCTCCATCTCTTAATGTTTTCGGCAAAATAAAATAAACAATGAAATTCGAATGATTTGAACAAAGTATGATGCCATCAAATGAAGAAGTATACATGACAAAATATAGCTTCCACAATCCGACAGAGGATGGTATTTACACACCCGAAAATGCAAATTTGAGAGTGTGATTAAAATACAAATGTCAAAATATAATGCAACGAAAAACTGAATGTATATGTTGAATCCGACTTCTACACTCCACATACACTAAACGTCATTACATTTTGAGTAAAGAGCATAAAAATTGGTTTTCAATATGGCTTCACGTGTCCATTAATTAAAAGGGGATAGAATCAAGGCGTGATTTACTCTTTCACTGAAATATGCATTTAGATAATATCACGCTTCACTGGTCAGTCAAGATATGTGAATTGTTTGTTCGAACATTTTGTCAGATTGTCAGAAGGGCCAAGTAGCAAACGCGGATAGTCTCCCAATGTCAGTCAACAGATCGGGAGGTACCAAACCTAAGGCACCGAGAACAATGGAGAGGCGGACAACTTGGTACCTGGGATGCAAGCGTGACATTTCGAAAGCGATGTCCGCATACTTGCCATGCTTTTCCTGAATCTTGTCAATCACATTAGTGTAAAAAGAGACAGAAAAATCACTGATATAAATGATTTCATTGGATTTATCAAAAAGGACAAGGTTTGTTGGCTTGAGTACGTCTGAGGCTGTAAACGGGCCTATTCCAAAAAGAATTAAATTTATCATTTTCCATGACGCCCTCTACATATTCCGGGTCGTACCATGGATGGACCTCTGTATCAAAACCACAAGCATGGCGAAAACAGTAATAAAATGATCGAGCTACACCATCATGTCGCTTAAGATACTGTGTTTGTGCCAAAGTTGACAATGTGTTGGACAGTCTCATTGACAATATTTACAGACCGCAGTCATATAGCTGGAATATTGCTGAGTGCGGCGTTAAACAACAAACAAGCAAACTAGCAAACAAACAAACATGGCATATTCTACATTTCATATTTACATTTTGATGCAAAATCACACATTGACGGTTTCGAGCTGGAAGTGACTGGTCTTGAGGTTACACACAACCAAATGTTTTCCCATAGACTTCTATAGTAACGTTATGATTTTTTTTTAAATAACTAAGCATTCAACAGCTATTACCTGTATGTGTGTGCACAGTTTGGCCTTAGAGCAGCAATAAAAAAAATAAAAATTACTAGCTTAGTCAGCTCCTTTTCCGAGTACCGGAAGCTAAACACACCACCCCCAGTTTCGCACCAAATGTCACCTACTTGAAAATAGCTGTGGTCACATTCAGCATAAGTCATCATGTTGAAAAAGACAGTACTAAATATAGAAAAACATGGTCAGTTTTAATAACTGGATGGAGATACATTTGAAAGACATAAAAATCTTACAGAATATGCTCCAATCACAGCCTGCAGATATCTCTCGATCTACACTGAAGGCTCCCTACGAAAACCGCACTCGCACTGTCCAAACTGGTTCTGATTTGGTGTAGTAGAACCTTGAGCAGCAAACGGAAAGCCTTCTTTTTCACTTTTCAGGACAGTCGACTTCATCCATGCGAAGGACTCTCAACACATTCCACATAAACTGGATGCAGTGGTCGTTCAGATAGCCTCTCATAAAACTGGGCCGAGTCTGGGCCGATTTGATATGGCACGTCCCTTGGTTGACACTCATTTGAATACCGTCCAGTAGTACAGAACCATCAACAAAATCAACACTGACATGAGAGTATGTCCAACATACTTGGCTTCTTTAAGAAAACTGTGGAATGCCTTGTTTTCATCATGAGTGATATTATTTTTATTATTATTAATGTCCTGCTGTCAATGGGTATATATGATCAAAGCTACATTATCCTTTGAGAATATGCTATGGATATGCGCTGGGGTTATGAAGAAGAGTGAGTGTTGGGTTTCACGCCTCTTTGAACAATATTCTAGTTTTATCACGGTGTGTCAGCTTGATGTCGGGGGAAGATCCGGAAGGATGCGGGTCATGATCCTATCTCACTCATGGGTACAGAGTGGACAATGGACTCACCTTGACATATCCTTGAACTAAGATGTATGGCGTGTTAATGTGCGTTGTCTATATGTGTGTATGCGTACAAGTATTTACGTGCGTGTGCGTTATGTTTGTGAGCGTCATAACCTAATATTTGCGATGCATTTCTTTGTTTGAATCTGCTACAGGACGACTAAATCTGATATTGTCTAAGAAACTACTTGTATGTATTTACGTGAGTGTGTGTGTTTGGGTAAAATCGATTCCCATATGCTTCTTCTTAGATATATTTCAGCACTGAATAGGTCACCAGTACAATAGCAGACTAATGCTTGTATGTTGTTTAACGCTGCACTCAGCAATATTCCAGCTATATGACGGTGGTCTGTAAAAAAAAAAAATCAATTTTGGACCAGACAATCGAGTGATTGACATCATGAGCATTGATCCACGCAATTGGGATACGATGACATGCATCAACCACGTCAGCGAGCCTGACCACCCGATCCTGTTAGTGGCCTTTTACAGAAAGCATGGATTGCTGAAAACCAAGTTCTATCCCATATCCCATATCTGATGCACAAGGTGATATAGCTATTATATTGCTGACTCCGGAATTAAACAACATTCACTCACTCAATCATTATTAATTGATATGTTGTACACACCAAACATTCCCTGGTTTTCAATCACTCTGGTATGAAATATAAGGTGGAATCTGATTAATGAGATGTAATTTTGGTATTAATCGATGAAAAATTTGTTTTATTGCACAACACACATGAATATATTTACAGACACTCTGGAAACAATCAAGTGTCCAGTCTTCAGTTTTAGGTAAAATCCATTTGCAAGGAATGTTGCAAGATGCAATTATTGTGACTACAGTACTGGGTGTCATGCAATAGGGAATATGATATGGTCACAGAGTGTTCCACCTTGACAACATGACCACGGAGTGTTCCACCTTGACAACAGGACCATAGAGTGTTCCACCTTGACAACATGACCACATAGTGTTCCACCTTGACAACAGGACCACAGAGTGTTCAATCTTGACAACATAACATAGGTCTGTTCACAACATGACCTAGGTCTGTTACACCTTGACAACATGACCATGGAGTGAACACGTTTCACAACACGACCATAGAGTGCTCCATCTTAACAACATGACCTTGGTCTGTTCCACCTTCACAACATGACCTTGGTCTGTTCCGCCTTCACAACGGGACCATGGAGTGAACACGTTTCACAACACAACCATGGAGTGAACACGTTTCACAACACAACCATGGAGTGAACACGTTTCACAACACGACCATGGAGTGAACACGTTTCACAACACGACCATGGAGTGAACATGTTTCACAACACAACCATGGAGTGAACACGTTTCACAACACGACCATGGAGTGAACGCATTTCACAACACGGCCATGGAGTGAACACGTTTCACAACACGACCATGGAGTGAACGCATTTCACAACACGACCATGGAGTCAACACGTTTCACAACACGACCATGGAGTGAACCCGTTTCACAACACAACCATGGAGTGAACACGTTTCACAACACGACCATGGAGTGAACACGTTTCACAACACGACCATGGAGTGAACACGTTTCACAACACGACCATGGAGTGAACGCATTTCACAACACGGCCATGGAGTGAACACGTTTCACAACACGACCATGGAGTGAACGCATTTCACAACACGACCATGGAGTCAACACGTTTCACAACACGACCATGGAGTGAACACGTTTCACAACACAACCATGGAGTGAACACGTTTCACAACACGACCATGGAGTGAACACGTTTCACAACACAACCATGGAGTGAACGCGTTTCACAACACGACCATGGAGTGAACGCATTTCACAACACGGCCATGGAGTGAACACGTTTCACAACACGACCATGGAGTGAACGCATTTCACAACACGACCATGGAGTCAACACGTTTCACAACACGACCATGGAGTGAACGCATTTCACAACAAGACCATGGAGTCAACACGTTTCACAACACGACCATGGAGTCAACACGTTTCACAACACGACCATGGAGTGAACGCATTTCACAACAAGACCATGGAGTCAACACGTTTCACAACACGACCATGGAGTGAACGCATTTCACAACAAGACCATGGAGTCAACACGTTTCACAACACGACCATGGAGTGAACGCATTTCACAACACGACCATGGAGTCAACACGTTTCACAACACGACCATGGAGTGAACGCATTTCACAACAAGACCATGGAGTCAACACGTTTCACAACACGACCATGGAGTCAACACGTTTCACAACACGACCATGGAGTGAACGCATTTCACAACAAGACCATGGAGTCAACACGTTTCACAACACGACCATGGAGTGAACGCATTTCACAACAAGACCATGGAGTCAACACGTTTCACAACACGACCATGGAGTCAACACGTTTCACAACACGACCATGGAGTCAACACGTTTCACAACACGACTATGGCATGTATCAACCTAACAACATGACTATCATGTGTACCATCTTCACAATTCCAACCTTCTAATTTCCACCTTGACAACACATATTTCAAATAATCAGGGCGTGTAATCTATAGGCATGGAATGAATCATTGCATTAAATAAACAGCAGATATTCAAACAACATGGCTCTGTCAATATTAACGAAAATTTACAGAAAACACGCATAACAGAAATTTCTTGGGACATACAGCAATGAACAGATGACATTCTCAAATGCTTCATACACAGCTACCCAGTGGAAGACATTAAAACAAACAAGAGCCTTATAATTGTCAAAACATTCTCGTTAATTCCTATGGATGAAAATCAGTGAGATGTATCTTTACTACACACATACAATAGTAAACAAGCTTCGGTGATGTACCATTTGGATAAAACGGGTAAATATGTTCAAAGTATTCAAACAGTCTGATGTAATGGGGAGGAATCATTAGCCGTAGGGGACAGAGCTCCGTTTCACAAAGCGATTGTAGGGCTACGGCTGTAATAAGCTTATGTTAGGAATAGGGGTTGCAATAGTCACAGTGCTATGATCGCTTTGTAAAATGGGGCAACAGGCCATTATCAAATCTCATTTATAAAAAACCCAGACTGTCCTCTTTATCAGAGGCTGACACTTATTATAGGAAATACGGTAAATTGTAACTAATGTGAATAGAGACACGAAACAAGCGGATTTCATCTTCTGTATTCCTTGTGAATCTTCATTCATATATCTTGTGTCTCACTGAAACAGGCTGGTGGGGTAGTGGTTAAAGTGTTTGCTCATCACGCCTAAGGACCAGGTTTGACTCCCCACATGAGTGAATTTCTTTAACAAGTAAACTTGAATCCCTTTAAATACTAACTTAAAAAGCACCACAATTCTTAAAACACAAAACTTGAAACCTGAAGATATGTACTGGACTAAATTGCTTCTAAAGCTGGCTCTAAAATTTTAATACCAAAATACACTACTTCCCATAATGAATATTGTTACATAACACTGTAACCCTGTTCTTATTAATCATATTTAAGAAACATATTGCACCTATATAATTTTTGAAAATGTCAGGTATACATGTGTTCAGAATGTAAGTCTCTCAGCTCCTTATTATGTTTTATAACAATAATTTAGCCACTGTAGGATGTGTTCATTTCAGAGACTAGATGTTAGTCTAGAGAATACCCTCAGAGATGGGTTATTGAGAATACCCACAGAGATGGGTTATTGAGAATACCCACAGTGATGTGTTATTGAGAATACCTGCAGTGATGGGTTATTGAGAATACCTGCAGTGATGGGTTATTGAGAATACCCACAGTGATGGGTTATTGAGAATACCTGCAGTGATGGGTTATTGAGAAAATCCCACAGTGATGGGTTATTGAAAATACCCACAGAGATGGGTTATTGAGAATACCAACAGTGATGGGTTATTGAGAATACCTGCAGTGATGGGTTATTGAGAATACACACAGTGATGGGTTATTGAGAGTACCTGCAGTGATGGGTTATTGAGAATACCTGCAGTGATGGATTATTGAGAATACCCACAGTGATGGGTTATTGAGAATACCTGCAGTGATGGGTAATTGAGAATACCTGCAGTGATAGGTTATTGAGAGTACCTGCAGTGATGGGTTATTGAGAGTGATGGGTATTGAGAATACCTACAGTGATGGGTTATTGAGAATACCTGCAGTGATGGGTTATTGAGAATACCTGCAGTGATAGGTTATTGAGAGTACCTGCAGTGATGGGTTATTGAGAATACCTACAGTGATGGGTATTGAGAATACCTGCCGTGATGAGTTATTGAGAATACCTGCAGTGATGGGTTATTGAGAATACCTGCAGTGATAGGTTATTGAGAATACCTGCAGTGATGGGTTATTGAGAGTACCTGCAGTGATGGGTTATTGAGAATACCTACAGTGATGGGTATTGAGAATACCTGCAGTGATGGGTTATTGAGAATACCTGCAGTGGTAGGTTTTTGAGTACAAATTGTTTCACTCAGCGTCTAGTTTTGTTTGTTTGTTTGTTTGTTTGTTGTTTAACGCCGCACTCAGCAATATTCCAGCTATATGACGGCGGTCTGTAAAATAATCGAGTCTGGACCAGTGACCCAGTGATTGACATCATGAGCAGCGTCTAGTTATGAGTGAGATAGTGAGTGAGTGAGTATGGTTTCACTCCACTTTTTAGCAATATTCAAGCAATATCATGGCGGTGGACACCAGAAATGGGCTTCGAAAATTGTTCTGATGAGGGGAATTGAACCCAGGTCTTTGGCATGACGAGCAAACGCTTTAACCACTAGGCTACCCAGTGACCCTGTGCAGTTGTGAGGCCAATGATCTACAAACAATGATCTCAAATGACTTATACATTCCACCAGCAAAATCTAAAACTTTTATTCCTCAAATGAAGCCGGTCTACTACTTCTTTAATAAAAAAATAATTATTATCACCACTAAACACAGATGGCAAAGGTAGTCATCTTACAGTCACAGTCTACAAAATAGAGTTTAGGCATTAATGAACGCACCACTGTGAATGCAGGGATTTATCTTTGATTCCAAACCACAGGAGTCCGTATCTAAAAATAGACGCCCTCATGCATATTCATGACCATCTCCAAACGCGAGATGGTCATGAATATGCATGAGGGCGTCTATTTTTAGATACGGACTCCTGAGTTCCAAACTAAGTGCCCTTGGCAGGAAAATTGGGAAAATATTTTTTCAATGTTCTTATTTTTGTCAATTCAAAGGAATTGAGAATTTTTAATTCAAATATGGATTTTTAACTGTCATTTGCTGCGGCTTGAGATGAATTTGAATACTACCATGAAACATATTCCCGAATATATTCCTACCCTCCCTACTTGTTTTATCATTTTTCCAACAAACATAGTATGGGATAGCAGAACGAATACAGCTTCAGTAAACAAGCTGAAATCAAACCTGAAAAATATCAATCAATTGCAACCATAGAAATTTCAATACTCTAAAATTCTTTGAACATCCACTGAAATACCACTGCAGGAATTCCAGTACATAACCAAGATCCACAAAGATTTAGCTTTCTTAAAAGGGTAGCCTGTAGGGATGAAGGGGTTGGGGTGAAGGGTTGGTGCACTTGAAATGTAACAGATGCTAGACATGGTACATTAACAAGTCAAATAATTGTTATTTTGCGGTAAACATGTCTTCAAACGATTTTTAAATGCAAACATGATCAGCATGCTTCTAGAATGGGGACACACTCCATTGAATCCATATGTGCACAAACTTGGGAACAAATAGTGATATACATCATAAATTTGATTTTTAATGTTTTTTACTTTTGTAAAATTGTAGGAATTGGGAAATACCAGCCTCTGAGCAGGACCAGATAAATCCCTGTAATCTTACAGCAAGGAACAAGAAATATTTGACAACCAACTGTCAAGTCCTGTAATGCTGTACAAAATGATTGCACAGAAAGAACAGAACATCAGTGAATGTATGACACATGGAAGACTTTTCAATAATACAAGTGAGTGAGTGAGTGAGTATGGTTTTACGCCGCTTTTAGCAATATTCCAGCAATATCACGGCGGGGGACACCAGAAATGGGCTTCACACATTGTACCTATGTCGGGAATCGAACCCGGGCATTTGGCATGACGAGCGAACGCTTTAACCACTAGGCTACCTGACCGCCCCTTCAATAATTCAAACTGCTACACCTCCTTTATCACACACAGGCCATGCTTCCACACTGGCTCCTCCCATTATCTCCCAACTGACACTCGGACTGACACGGTATACCTGTTGATACATGTCCGTCAGTCCCAGATGAATTCCATTTTTATGAATCAATACACTAATTTTCATTATTTTCATGCTTTTCTATTAAATTTTGCACTTGAAAGCATTTATAATGCAATTAAAAAATAGAAATATGAATCCTACAATAGAAATAAAAATTGAAAACAAAAATTCTCACTTTTTCAAAATCTTTCGGAACAGAAAGGCTACAGGAAGTTTACATGTTAAACCAAACCTGAAGTGTCTACATGGTCTAAATGCAATAGATTATAATTTTTAAAGAAAAAAAAGAGTTCGTATTACCGGTAGTTATTGAAGGGAAAATAGTTATGATTTTATTGCAGAATTTACAGCAGAATTTAGTAATTTTAAGTACCGAATTTTGGTAATTTTACTGCAGAATTTGATAATTTTACAGCAGAATTCATCTGGGTCTGATCTGTGTGTGACGGTTTAACCTGACACCTTCTGTACCTGTCTCTGTATCAAGGCACAGCCACATACATGTAGTTACAGTCTTGAAGGGCATGAGCATGATCTAAGGCTAGTCTTATACTTGTATCTAACAGACCACATCATACAACTGACCATTCAAGGGCACTCATCCAATAAACTTCATCTATTTGCTCACTTCGCATACGTCACATTACACGACTTCAAGGCCGTTATATCTAATTACTTTCACTGATCAACAGGGCAACATTGAACATAAACTCCCTACCATATTTAAATATTTAAAAAACAGACTTTGAAGATATAAGGGGAAGAAGAGTGCCTCTTTGATTTACTTTTCCTAAAGGAAATGGATGGACTGTACTTGTATGGAATTGAATAGAAAATATGTAAACAAGTAAGATCTTAAAATTTAAAACCTGAATCTTATGAAACTCACATTCCAGAACCATAATAATATAGAAAATTCTGTACTTTTTTCACAGTTTGGCTACCGGGCAGATGACCACAGAGTACGCTGATCACTGTGTCGGATTAACAAGACTGATTAATGAGTGATTTCGGTAATTCGTTGCAAATTAGGTGTGTTGGAGTCGGAGTGCGAGACTGTCGGATTAACGGGTCTAAATAGCACTGATTTAATCGGTTTCCATCATTAGTGTGAGATTAAGCTGATTGTCAGATTAACGAGTGTCGGATTAACGAGACTTGACTGTACTTGGGAAGGGTCATGAAAAAATGGATATTTAATAATAAAACATAAGGTGATTTTGCATTTTGCCTTTTCAGGGAGGGTCATGCAAAAAGTGTAGGACATAGGGAGCAAAGTTGCCTTAAACAATACTCATTCACTCACTCACTCCATACAAGCACTTGCAATACAGGTCATACAGTAAGCATTATTGTACAACAGAAATGAGTTTTATAAATATGAAATTCGCGGTGCAGGTCACATGGTATGCATTATCTTACATCTTACAGAAATCAGGTTTTTAAATAACAAAAATAACAAAGTACCTCATACATGTTATACAATTATGCCACGTCTTTGAAAGTGTCCTTGAAACTATCACTTGTGGAATACTGTGAGCAGCGTCATGACCCACTCATGTCACCAACACAGCATGTGGAGGACGACAACCCAATGCATATGTCATGGATATTATGCACAACACAATAAAACATCATCACAACATAAAACAGTCATTTGGAGAAAGCATGGAATGATGGTGAATAAGGCACAAAATGTTTTCTCACAATGGAATGGTGAAAATCCAGCCTTACAATATCCAAGTCTGTAACCATGGTAACACAAGGCATCACAAAGTTAGTAATCCAATTTGACATTATGCATATTTTGGAAAGTATTGGCTAGTCATCAGACAGCAATTTGGTCGTGGGAAGAGTTCCGTCACTCATATCGATCTCAAAATCATTATCTAACTCTTTGTCTAGATCTTTGGCAGGGGAGTAGAACTTTTTCCCGTAATTAAAATCCATCTGTTCCCACCTCCGGACAGCCTTCCTTTTCCGCCGACATTTCTTCACAGCTATGACAACAATGAGCACAACAGCAGCCAGAGAACCAAATGCAATTCCGATAGCCATACGTTGGTTATTGTCATCTTCAACAATTGCAGAGTCCGTATTTGACGTCTCAGTTTTTGAAAAGGTCGGTTTGCCGCCGGTGGCCTCAATGGTTTCTTCAATTTCTTTTGTGAGGTTAGCCGGCAGTTCCTCTGTCTTGAAGGGTCCATGGTTTTCTTGCACGATCCAGATTGAGTCCATGAGCTCGTGGTTCATGGCAGACTTCTGCTCCCAGAATGCATGGGTTGAGTTGACGATCTCCAGGCGGCCATAACTGTTGAGGGAGCCATTGTCTCGTCTGAAGGCAGACCAAGGATCTGGAATGAGGCACATGAAACTGATTAGTGACTGAACTGATGCTTGATTCAAGATCAGAATCCTCCTACAGACAAATATCACAAGTACAATGCTGATAACAGCGATATTGCAGATTAGGTTTTGGTTTGGTTTGTTGTTTAACGCCACACTCAGCAATATTCCAGTTATATGACGGCGGTCTGTAAATAATGGAGTCTGGACCAGACAATCCAGTGATTGACATCATGAACATCGATCCACGCAATTTGGATCGATGACATGCATCAACCAAGTCAGTGAGCCTGACAAACCGATCCCGTTAGTCGCCTTTTACGGCAAGCATGGGTTGCTGAAGACCTATTCTACCCCGGATCTTCACGGGCCTATTGTAGATTAATAAGGATAGTCTGTAACAAAATGATCCTGTGGGGACTCTAGGTTAGAACTGGTAAATAGCAACCTTTGCTGTTTGTAAGAGGCGACTTAATGGATCTGGTGGTCAGCCTTGGTGTTGCTCACAATATCAGTTGCTGGAAAAGCAGGGGTTGACAGCACAAGCATCATGTCATGGATAGCAGGATAACACACAAGAGACCCGTGAAGATACAGGCAGAGCATAGGTCTTCAGCAACTCATGCTTGCTGCAACAGGTGAGTATGCTTGTCGTAAGAGGTGACTAATGGGATCGGGTGGTCAGGCTCGCTGACTTGGTTGATGAATGTCATCGTATCCCTATTGGGTGCGACCGCCTCTGTTGTCTTGTCGTAAGAGGTGACTAATGGGATCGGGTGGTCAGGCTCGCTGACTTGGTTGATGAATGTCATCGTATCCCTATTGGGTGCGACCGCCTCTGTTGTCTAGTGGTAGAGTGTCTGGCATGCATGTCATCGTATCCCAATTGCGTGGATTGTGTGCATGTTATCAATCACTGGATTGTCAGCCCCAGACTCGATTATTTACAGAACGCTGTCATATAGCTGAAATACTGCTAAGTGCTGCGTTAAGCAACAAACAAACAAACAACAAAGAACACACAATCAGTCAGACCCAATGATCCCCATTTCAGCTAGTTCCCTCATCATGTATTATTTACTTGTGACCAATTCTACTGCAGGAATAATTAATAGCTTGAAAGACAAAGAGTAAAACATTTGTTGACTTTTGCACATTTCTTTTGTGAATACACAAATTAACAGTCGTAAAAAATAAATAATTCCTCAAATGGGAACTGCATAGCGTCAATTCGATAGCCCAGTGGTTCAAGCATTCGCTCATCATGCCAAAGGCCCCGGTTCAATTCCCCATAACTCACTCACTTGCATTCATTCCTAATAAGCAACTCACATACATTTTTTAAATTACCATGTCCTTACACTAAAAATAACTATTTCTTGTAAAACATATTTCCCGCTCACAAATTACTGTGCTCAAAACATGTGAAAGAGACTGATACAAGGGAGACAACTCTAATGATTTGCAGCCAAGCTGTCTTGCTGTGGTAAGGCTCCCTACACTTACCATCTGTCCTGTTAGCCATGAGGTCCAGCCCATGTTTGCTGCCTGCTGCACCTGTGATGAGCTGTACGGGAGCCCCAGGGTTGGTGTAGTTGTTGGCAATGACCACACCCTTGTAATGAGGCCAGAGACGCTCGTAGGAATGTTCGTGAGCCTGTAGAACGATGTCCACTCCAAAGTGGTAGAAAATGTCCTCCAATCTAGAAATCAGTAAGAATATGTCAGATACATTTCATAACATATCTGAAAAAAGTATTACGTAATGCAAGAATGTTTGTGATTTACACACTATTCCTTGTTCGTCAAATTGAAATTATGTGCAGTTTATTTTTCAAGTTAACTATTACATCATATAACATTGTGGGTCAGATACGGTGATAAGTATTATATAATGTCTCTCTGTATCATGGTGGTTTTAAAAATCCATAGACGATTATTTGTGGACATTCTAAATGGGAATTTTCTCATATAAGGAATAAAGGTGTATTATGGGAGCATAATAAATATATTGCATTCCTAACATGACATTTATAATGCAGTAACACGTAATGTCACTCCATCAATTAGCATGACAAACTGCATATGAAGACAGAGTTTGAGTGAACCACCCCATTTATTCTATGGTGCCAAATGATTTACAGCCATTTAGAAACACCTCATCTTCTCGAGGCAAGTGAAGTAACTGACTGTAAAAGTTTCCACTCTTGCCGAACAAGGCTGGAATTTCAGGGTTCAATCATAGCGCCCCACGGCTATTATGAGTTATGTCCCATTCCATGTCTCTCCTATTGACCAATCAGATTCAACTTCTCATGTCACTTGCATTTGCTTCCACAAAATGGCAGCGCCCAGTGAAGATGCTCTGATCGACAATCAAGATCCATATTGTTATGAAAGGGGCCTTACTTTGTGAATTGCATCAAATCAAATGAGCACCTTGATTAGAAATATGAAAAGATTTAGAAAATATCTGAAGGCGCTAAGTTGACGGTACACATGATTTCCAAATCTTGCAATCGACTGAAATCTACACTGCTGTTTACGAACCGGATGTTGATTTTGATTGGACTATGCATAGACTTGTTAGTCCAGCCAAAATATAACTCCATCATTCCAGCCTTTAATAGTCAGTTAACTCCCTTGCCTCAAGAAGATGGAAACACATACGCAGGAAACCCCTATCTAAACGTATGGCAACACTGGTCAGTGGGTTTATTGAGCAAGCAAGCATTACATTGATGCATGGGGCTTGAAAAATGATCCTGCTAGGTCACCATGGTGACCTTATTTGCATATTTATTGGATCATGATATGATGTTTATTGGAATGGTATAACTTATCAATGACACTATCCATTACATGATACTATGACATTACATGTCTGGTGTGCAACATCTGACGACAACGGGGCCAGATACATGTATCATGTAATACATATACTGTAACTTTATTTAGTTTGTTTGTTGTGTAACGCACTCACCCAGTTTACCTGTTGTTCTATCTGAGTGAGTACATCATTTACTCACTGACTCATCCACTCACTGACTCATCCACTCACACATCCACCCACTTACTCACTAATCCACCTACTCACTCACTCATCCACCCACTGACTCACGCTCATCCACTCACTCACTCATTCATCCATCCCCTCACTCATCCACCCACTCACTCATGCTCATCCACTCACTCACTCATCCACCCACTCACTCATCCACCCAATGACTCACTCATCCACCCACTTACTCACTCTCATCCACCCACTGACTCACTCATCCACCCATTCACTCACTAATCCATCCACCCACTCACTCATCCACCCACTCGCTCACTCATCCATCCTCTCACCCACTCACTCACTCATCCACCCTCTCACTCACTCATCCTTCCTCTCACCCACCCACTGACTCATCCACCCACTGACTCACGCTCATCCACTCACTCACTCATTCATCCATCCCTTCACTCATCCACCCACTCACTCATGCTCATCCACTCACTCACTCATCCACCCACTCACTCATCCACCCAATGACTCACTCATCCACCCACTTACTCACTCTCATCCACCCACTGACTCACTCATCCACCCATTCACTCACTAATCCATCCACCCACTCACTCATCCACCCACTCGCTCACTCATCCATCCTCTCACTCACTCATCCTTCCTCTCACCCACCCACTGACTCATCCACCCACTGACTCATCCACTGACTCACTCACTCATCCACCCTCTCACTCACTCATCCTTCCTCTCACCCACCCACTGACTCATCCACCCACTGACTCATCCACTGACTCACTCACTCATCCACCCTCTCACTCACTCATCCTTCCTCTCACCCACCCACTGACTCATCCACCCACTGACTCATCCACTCACTCACTCACTTATCCACCCACTGACTCATCCACTCTCACTCACTCATCCATCCTCTCACCCACCCTCTCACCCACCCACTGACTCATCCACCCACTGACTCATCCACTCACTCACTCATCCACCCACTGACTCATCCACTCACTCACTCACTTATCCACCCACTCACTCACTCATCCATCCTCTCACCCAACCACTCACTCACTCATCCACCCACTGACTTACCACTCACTCACTCACTCATCCACCCTCTCACTCACTCATCCACCCTCTCACTCACTCATCCATCCTCTCACTCACTCATCCACCCACTCATCCACTAACTCATCCACCTACTCTCTCACACTTTCTGAGTTTGTACATGTGTGAGCCTACGCTGCGGTGTCTTGAGTCTGTCTCTCTGTCTGAACTTACCCTGCTCGGACCAGGGAGTCCGGCTTGGTGCAGTCATCCTCATCATCATTGGAGCAGTACATTGGACGGTGTCCATAGGCTACCACCCATGGACAGTTAGCTCGATTCTCATTGGCTTGTTTGAGATCCTGAATTAGCCAATCATGCTGCTTGCCAACATTCTTCTTGTCAAGAGTAAAAAACACCTCTGTCGAATAGCTGAAAACAAAGTACAATTTCTTGTTACAAGTTTTATTGAAAAGTCTTACAATCCTGTGCTAGGGATGAGAGCTTGATCAAGCTATTAGGTGTGTCTTGATATGCGTACCTCGCGTATCGATACATATCCTAATCAGCCACAATATGATACATATCATGATATATTATGTGCCCTTTGGCCCAGCAAACAAATAGTTGCCAGGCTATATATTATTTTCCAAAGTTCACTGGCCATGAGAGCTTGTTAACAAACAAAGTTGCAAGCCTTCATCATATTTTACAAGTCTACTTTATGGCTACACCCTAAATATTTTGTGTTAACCTGAATTGAATTTTGTGTGTTTTGAGACCATTATGCTAAAGACAAGAATCGACACATTGGCAGATGTATTTTGTGTTAACCTGAATTGTATTTTATGTGTTTTGAGACCATTATGCTAAAGACAAGAATCGACACATAGGCAGATATATTTTGTGTTAACCTGAATTGTATTTTGTGTGTTTTGAGACCATTATGCTAAGACAAGAAGAGACACATAGGCAGATGTATTTTGTAGAAATCTGAATCCAATCGTCACTCAGAAAAAATACCAAGATTATCACTTATGCATGTAGTACATCAATACAGAAGTAAATCAATACACACTGACAATGCCTTCTTTTCTTCTGAATCTAGAAGTCCAGCCTGATTTTCTTGTAAGTGACCTCGAAACAGGCCCTTTTATGGAGGTTAATTTGTAAAAAACAACACTCTACAAACAATCTCCTTTCAACACACAGTCAGTTCAGCTCAGCCCAATCCATCCATATTGTAAACGTGACCTTTAAAGTCAGGATATTTTTGACCTGAACAAGTCTAGGTTTTGTTTTACAACAGTAATCATATAGCATTGTCAATATGTCATGAGTTTGCATACACTACATTCCTCCATACCATGTGACCATACACGATGTAGTCACTATTTTTAACCAATGACACAAAGCATGGCCTGGTTCCAGCAAGAGAAATGCCACTGAGTGCTCAACCCGAAAGTGCTCAGCTTGTGTCACACAACCGACAATGTTTCTTGTTTGCTGACATGTGCAACATGGTTGACAGCCTTGTGGTTGTCTGCTCTACAGATTGTCTAATGGCAGGCAATGTACTTTGTTATTGTTTGTTTGTTTGTCCATTTGTTGTTTAACGCCGCACTCAGCAATATTCCAGCTAAATGATGGCATTCTGTAAATAAATGAATCTGGACCAACAATTCAGTGACTGATGTTATGAGCATCCACCCCATTGGGGTGAGGTCAAATGGGGTTTAACGTCGCGTCCAAGATTATTGCACTTATATAGCGACGTGCGTGCGTGCGCGCGTGCTTGTCTAGACTGATGCCTATTTATAGTGCTAGCCTACTGAGATACCATGCCGCAGTTTAACATGAATACTCCACTCAGACACAGTAGTCTGAGTCAGAGCCGATCAGTCCTTGTTTTAGCCCCTTAATGCCGAGCGCCAGACAGGGTAACAACAAGTACCATCTTTTAACGTCTTTTGGTATGACGCGGGCCGGGGATCGAACCCCGGACCTTACGCTCTCTGGGCGGACTCTCTACCACAAGACAACAGAGGCGGTCGCACCCAATAAGGATACGATGACATCAACATCATCAACCAATTCAGTGAGCCTGACCACCCGATCCCATGAGTTGCCTCTTACAACAAGCATAGTCGCCTTTTACGGCAAGCATGGGATGCTGAAGACCTTTCTACCCCGGATCTTATGGGTAGGTGTGTTGTAGAGTTCGGTCACAGTGCATGCTTTGTTTTGTTTGTTTGAGTGTTATTTAACGCCTCAGTCACCAGTATGCCAGCTTTATGACAGCAGTCTGAAAATAGTTAAGTCTGGACCAGTGATTGATATTGTGAGCAACGATACAAGCCATTGGGGTACACACAATCATCCGAGGCACCCAAGCTGACACTCCCGGTCCCCCACGAACTCCTACAACCAGCACAGGTTGCTAGGACTTATTCTACCCCGAATACCCATGGGGTCCCACCTGATGAAGTGCACGGGTCCCACATCAATGCTGTACCACATCTTATCTACAGGAATTGGCCAATCAGATCCAGGCATAGAGAAACGGTGGCGATAGTGTGAGAATGTGTCATCATTGATTTCTGAAAAACCAAGGCAATTGAACAATGTTGAAATTCAAATATCCAAACATAATGGCGCCATTACCAATGTTAGGTCCTTAGTCTACAAAAGTGAACATAGCAAATAGTTAATCTGGTTAGACTGCAAAATATTAATTGTAAATTGTATTCATGAAGACAAAACAGCTATAATCATACTCATATTGATGTTTCTTTCAAATGATAACAATAAGTTTGTTTTATTCTTTTTTCAGTGTAAAATCTTCTAATAAATGACTAAAATCAATACCTTTTAAAATGTTGAGCAATTTTTTAAACCTGGCACTGTTAACATGGGAGAAGGTTTGCTTATGTGGAACATGGAAAAGAGTGATGGAAGCCATAAAGGCTATATAAACAACAGACACATTCTGGTATCAGCTCAGATGGTGTAACGAACACCCACCTGTTACTGCCCCCAGGTAGCCACCCACACCACCTGCTACTGTCCCCAGGTAGCCACCCACACCCACCTGCTAGTGTCTCCAGGTAGCCACCCACACCCACCTGCTACTGTCCCCAGGTAGCCACCCACAGCCACCTGCTACCTCCCCAGGTAGCCACCCACACCCACATGCGACTTGTGACTTACCGTGGTTGCCCACTGCCGTCATGTAGGGAACCTGTGAGGATATCCCTTGTATCAGCCGCATGAACGTGTCCCCAACCTGAAGAGTTACACACAGGTGAAAGTGTTCCTACCTACAGTGTTACAAACAGATGGAAGTGTTCCTACCTACAGTGTTACACACAGGTGAAAGTGTTCCTACCTACAGTGTTACACACAGGTGAAAGTGTTCCTACCTACAGTGTTACACACAGATAGAGGTGTTCCTACCTACAGTGTTACACACAGATAGAGGTGTTCCTACCTACAGTGTTACACACAGGTGGAGGTGTTCCTACCTACAGTGTTACACACAGGTGAAAGTGTTCCTACCTACAGTGTTACACACAGATAGAGGTGTTCCTACCTACAGTGTTACACACAGATAGAGGTGTTCCTACCTACAGTGTTACACACAGATAGAGGTGTTCCTACCTACAGTGTTACAAACAGATGGAGGTGTTCCTACCTTCAGTGTTACACACAGGTGGAAGTGTTCCTACCTACAATGTTACAAACAGATGGAGGTGTTCCTACCTACAGTGTTACACACAGGTGGAAGTGTTCCTACCTACAGTGTTACAAACAGATGGAGGTGTTCCTACCTACAGTGTTACACACAGGTGGAGGTGTTCCTACCTACAGTGTTACAAACAGGTGGAGGTGTTCCTACCTACAGTGTTACACACAGGTGGAAGTGTTCCTACCTACAGTGTTACACACAGGTGGAAGTGTTCCTACCTACAATGTTACACACAGGTGGAAGTGTTCTTACATACAGTGTTACAAACAGGTGGAGGTGTTCCTACCTACAGTGTTACACACAGGTTGAAGTGTTCCTACCTACAGTGTTACACACAGGTGGAAGTGTTCCTACTTACAATGTTACACACAGGTGGAAGTGTTCTTACATACAGTGTTACAAACAGGTGGAGGTGTTCCTACCTACAGTGTTACACACAGGTGGAAGTGTTCCTACCTACAGTGTTACAAACAGGTGGAGGTGTTCCTACCTACAGTGTTACACACAGGTGGAGGTGTTCCTACCTACAGTGTTACAAACAGGTGGAGGTGTTCCTACCTACAGTGTTACACACAGGTGGAAGTGTTCCTACCTACAGTGTTACACACAGGTGGAAGTGTTCCTACCTACAATGTTACACACAGGTGGAAGTGTTCTTACATACAGTGTTACAAACAGGTGGAGGTGTTCCTACCTACAGTGTTACACACAGGTGGAAGTGTTCCTACCTACAGTGTTACACACAGGTGGAAGTGTTCCTACCTACAATGTTACACACAGGTGGAAGTGTTCTTACATACAGTGTTACAAACAGGTGGAGGTGTTCCTACCTACAGTGTTACACACAGGTGGAAGTGTTCCTACCTACAGTGTTACAAACAGGTGGAGGTGTTCCTACCTACAGTGTTACAAACAGATGGAAGTGTTCCTACCTACAGTGTTACAAACAGATGGAGGTGTTCCTACCTACAGTGTTACACACAGGTGGAAGTGTTCCTACCTACAATGTTACACACAGGTGGAAGTGTTCTTACATACAGTGTTACACACAGGTGGAAGTGTTCCTACCTACAGTGTTACAAACAGATGGAAGTGTTCCTACCTACAGTGTTACAAACAGGTGGAAGTGTTCCTACCTACAGTGTTACAAACCTGCTGATGTTGCTACTAATCGGGTTGTGTAACCTTGCACGTATGATGCAATCACATATAGTTAATTGTTTCATGATAGATGGTAAGACCTTGCACGTATGATATAGTTGATTGTTTCATGATAGATGGTAAGACAACACAAGCTTAGGTATTAGAGTTATTGCAAAATTTCAGAAATAATACTTTTAGAAATTGATACATAATTAACACTTCAATCATGATACTTGCATAGGAGGGTCTTCAGTCGCAGTGAAAATTGGCGATGCAGTGATACATTAGCGACTCATGATGCCCCTACTGCCTGCAGCGTCACACATAATTATGTGAAAGTGTTTCTATTGCATTGCCTAGCAAATACCAATGGTTGTGATGCCATAAATTCCATATTACATTCCTTGAAGTTATAGATCAAGACCAGTTTTTGAAGATTTGGCATTAATTTGAGTAACAAACACTTCATTCAAATGTTTGTCCTTAAAACTGTACATTCTATTCATAAGATATCATCATGATCATAACACTGTCTCAATCACAAACCATGGCAACTTACCGTTCCCCCTTCATCATGCAAATTGTAGGCAAAGTCCCCGTCGTGCAGCACAGCGGTGTAGTCCCCGGTCAGCGCTTCCTGTGTGAGTGAGGGGATGGTGTAGGAGTGGATACCGAGGTCTCCGTACACCAGGAACAGAGGCGACCAGTCCTGGAAAGATGTTTTTGTTTGTTTGTTCTTTAAAGCTGCGATATTCCAACTACATGATAGCAGTCTGTACATACTCGAGCCTGGACCAGACAATCCAGTGATTGACATCATGGGCTGGGAACTATGTTGGAATCTACATTGGTATAAACACAAGGGGCAGGAAACAACACCTCATGTCGAATTTCATGTCCATATTCAGGTAACTTCAAGGTAGCCCAAGAAGACACAACATATCACCTCATATGAGGACCCATTGAATGAATGAGTGAGTTGGCTGGTTTTATGCCTCTTTTAGCAATATTCCAGCAATTTATTGTCAGGGGACACCAAAAATGGACTCCACACATTGTACCCATGTGGGCAACATTGGCTTTCATTGAGAACAAGCGAATCATATGCAAATCTACAGAAAAGGGGTGAGTGAGAGTGAGTGAGTGAGTGAGTGAGTGAGTGAGTGAGTGAGTGAGTGAGTGTGTGTGGTTGTGTGTGTCAGTGTGTGTGTCTGTGTGTGTGTGTGTGTGTCAGTTTGTGTGTGTGTGTGTGTGTGTGTGTGTGTGTGTGTGTGTGTGTGTGTGTGTGTGTGTGTGTGTGTGTGTGTGTGTGTGTGTGTGTGTGTGTCAGTGTGTGTGTGTGTGTGTGTGTGTGTGTGTGTGTGTGTGTGTGTGTGTGTGTGTGTGTGTGTGTGTGGTTGTTTAATCATGCAGGAATTTACTGGGTGACTGGATATACTAAAAGTAAACATTTCACATATTATGACTCATTTGGTGATAACTTGATTCCTGAATGATTCCTGAAGCGGATTGCCAAATCACAAAATGCACCCGTCATGTTCCAAAAAGATGTCTCTGCACCCGCAACTGTATATTTATGTTGGGTACCTGTCCAGTTGGTGGAGTCTTGAAGTAGAAAGGGCCAGCACCGATGTTGTTACTGAGAGGGCGGTAGTGGTACGTTGTCTCTGCTTTCAGATTCTGAAACAACATTCAACATGCACTGCAACATTGATAGCAAGATGAAGTCAGTTTGGAGGACAGATGCTGGACGTTTGTAGACCACAATCTTAACAGCAGTGGGTCAACTAGGTCCTCCCAGAGGCCACATTTTGTTCCAGGGTCTATGGCAAAGTCAGCGAAAAGGTTTGGAATTTATCAATGTAGATTTTCATAAAATGAATGTTTTATGCTTACCCTTTTTACGACCACCTGATGTCATCACTGATTTTCAGTAACCCATTCATATAATTTTCACGTTATTTGCCCTTACGCCAATTGGAATCTGCTTCTCGTGGATAATCGAAACTGGTTACTCTCTTGCGTTGACGTTTTATATTTGTTTCACTGATAACAGGAACAATTCAGAGAAAAATGTAGCTTTACACTATTTTATTTTATTCAAAGCTGAAAACCTATAAATTTAAGAAATAAGAACACCCAATTTTGAAAAATAACTCTTTTTTAAAAATATGCCTGCCTCTTAGCTGAAAGTCCTAAACAATCACCGACCAGTGACTAGCACAAAGACACTGAATGCTTTCTTTGTTTGCTTGCTGTCTTACAGCAAAGTCAGCAATATTTCAGCTATGTCAGGACCAGGGATCAGGAAATCGGTCTGTGCGCCGGACTTGTCCGACTGTGACTGCAAAATGTCCAACTTGAAATAGTGCAAACCGGACATTTTAATATTCGGTCAACATCAATCACCACAGGCACACTGACCTACATCCCGAGAGGTTGAAATTGTATATATTAGACTTATGTATCTATCAAGTGTTGTATTTTATAAAACACGTGTTGATCTAAACCTGGCTTCAGCAAATTCAGGTGAACAAACAGGTATAACCATGATAACAAACTTGGTCGATAAAAATATTAAATTTGATATAAAACTTCGCTAGACATGATGATTTACCATTTAAATTGTATTTCCAGCTCTCCAAGGCATTGTTTTATAGGCAGAGATGAAGATTACCGTGTGTATTTTCTCGTAAACTAAGCCGGAAATAGACATCAGCTGTGCACACGTTCTCACAACAATCTACCGGTGATTCAGTCAAAAAGTACCCATTGATACAACTTCAAAGAATTTTGAACAAACTGTATCGGAAATGATTATTTTACCAGGAATAATATATTCCAAAATCGTGTTATTTTAGTTGCGGCTTTTTACTATATACATTTATAATTATAAGAACTTTAAGCGTAACACTTTGGTACAACTGATTGCTACTGCAGGATATTTTTGACATATGGACCAATTTGACCAGTCACCGTAGGGACTTCCTGCGCCATGTGTATTTCAATTGCGATAACATAATGTTGACATATAATAGTCACATTGCAACAAAAGTGACTTTTAAAGAGTCAAAGTATGGCATTTTTGATAAATGTATCCATTCTCTGGCAACTAAAGTTTGTTTCAAGGCATCAATAGCAGTAATCTGACACGATTTCGCCAAAATTATTGTAAACAATATTGAATGAAAATTTGAATAAAATTCATAAAATATCTCACAAACATAAGTCCAGATATACAATGAACACAATTTTATAACCAGATCGTATAATAATGGGATTGCATAATAGTTTGGTATTTCCAGCCCAAAATGACACAAATCTCTAGATATGCAATGTACCATATCTTCGGAATTTGAGAATCTTAAATTTGTTCAGAAGCAGATAATGGACCGGGTATGTACAAATAACTTTCTTTATCATATAATGGGTAGGTTTCTTGGCAGGATAAAGCCAATGGATAAAAACGATATCCGTTGGGATCATATGTCATGATATGTGGATAGAGATGCAAATATCATTATCAAAGGTCAAGTAGGGACTACTTTCAGTGTTTACAAACAAACATGGCGTCGCCCTTGTCATTCGGCGATCGAGTCAGAATTAACCTTCGGCAATCTGCATAAACTAAAGGGATAATTGCATTATCAAAAGAACAGTCTAATATACTGAAAATCAGTGTCTAACTGTGATGTAGCTAAGGCATTTTATAACTTTTGGCAACTTTGGAGATATGAATTTAGAAACAAGGCTCGCTAAATACAATGTTTATTCCTAATGCAGGATATTTACCATCTCCAAACACACTCGCGTGATAACCTCTATTTCCTCAACAGGCAATGTCACTTCCTCTTGTCAATAATCCCCCTACCTGTAGCTTGACCTGGTGTAGATACTGGACGCCGCTGGGGTTCTTTAGATCAAACTTGATGGTCTTGCCTTCAGCTGTGTCATGGAAGCCCCATTCTGAGTCTCCATACACCAGAGCTGTAGAACAGTTGCTGGGTGTCGCCCACATTACCACCATCTCTGACAGCGCGTTGCCAAATGACAGATGAACCTGTTCTGGCATACATCGTTCTGAAACAGAGGGAGACATCATGAAATACCTCCAGAACAGTGTTCCTGTTTACCTTTAATTACCATTTTATTACTGGTAAAATTAATCTTGGACCGGTAATTCATGTGACTGTCAGTCCCTGTGGACCGGCAAATAAAGTACATGTACCTTATAAATCTTTGTTGTTGAACAAAGCATCAGTAAAGTAGTCCCGAAACATGACATCACTCAATTTGTCAACCATGAACGTAGAAAACACTGTTGACAATGTTGAAAGAATTAAAACTAGTTGGGACTGACAAAAATTTGGCAGCAAAGGGACACAACTCTACTCTCTCCCATCATTCCCATATCCCATAAATTGAATTACTGCACACTCAACAACGCTCAAGATAGAGAAAAATCCACAGCACTTTGAAAATCAGCTGTTCATGTATTTCTGGCCTGATGACAACAGCAGTATAATTTCTGAGATATGATATAAGCATTATAAACTCACCGCCAAAAGAAACGCGAACCACAGAAACATATAGAGAAGTAATGCACACTAAGAAGAGACGTTTCCAATGTGTACCAATTAACGACAAAACTAAGAATCAGTCAAGTGTTACCTCAGAGTGACTTTATTCTTATCACGAAATGCTGAAATGCACGTGATTTCCAAACTTTACACGCTATAGTCTTGCACAAGGCAAATGGCGCATCTATGATGTGACATGTGATGCGTTCATGAGTGTCTGTTCACACAATATACCAGTGTGTTCGTTTATGCATCAAACCAATCTATGTTTCTTAAATATGAGTAAGTCTCCATATATTAACTAACATGTATGGTATTTGACAAATACAACTGATCTGCATCGGTCGAGTGGCTGTCGTCACGCTTTCGCTTCTTGTCTGAGGTTACGTATTGTAACATTGTGAGGATAATGAGGTACATCGATGATGCAAGGTATTTATGTACTGTTGTAAACCCTTTCACTCAAATTAAAAAGATGTTCTCAGTAATTAATCCTTGATTAATTAGTGTCAACTCAGTTTATTGCCTATTACAGTGATTGACCGCTTGGACTATCATGTAGGTACGATGTATTTACAGCAATCAAAACAAACAAAGCTTGTCAGTGTAGATAATCTTCATTGTGTTACAACTGCCGACAGAAACTGCTCAGTCCTAACTGTTGATCATGTCCGGTCAAAATTTAAGAAAAGGCCGGACAATACTTTTTTAAATGTCCGGTAAGCAATATTTTAAACCGGACATTTGAGATTCCCAATTGGACATGTCCGGCGCATATGACGGTTTCCGGACCCCTGGTATTTGTGTGTCTTTTTGCGGTCAGCATACTTAACATGTTAAACATTAAAAGGTCAACACCAGAAGACCTGAGTCTTGAATATCTGCCGAAACAGATTCCATTGCACGAAAAAGGCAGACCAAATTCTACAATTTACCACTGGCCGAAGCATCATGAGGACCAAACATTCAACCATCATCAACTTAATTGTTACATATACAACATAAGTAGAAGCAAGCACACTATTCATACAATCAGTATCCCAGCCTGTGTTAGATTTGATCTGGGCTCACAAGCACCTGCTGTCCCCTGCATAGTGTGACACACATATAATAACCATCAACACCAGTCATCCTAACAGTCGGCTACCATCATTGCCCCTCAACATAAGCCATGATCAAACTGACGCTCATTCATCCAAACAAGGACAGATATCCGCTATGATACATTTTATGCTGGTTGCTTCAATAAATATGCAGATAATCATTATTTTTCACAATCATAAAACATAGTTATTCATCTATTAAGTCAACATATACATGGCATAAAAACTAATAGAAACACAAATCGTACAACTGGTTGAGTTTATGACAATTACTACTATCCAGACGTGTGTCAGCTGGCATCTTGTTTTCCTGAAATGGTTGCTAAGGCAACTTAAATTAAAACTCTGGTAATCCCCACAACAGCTGTTTGGATAATATTCCCAGATTCATAACTTTTCCCCATTCTTGTCTCACAATCCATGCACACTATAATTGTAAGTCAATTGTTGCAGTGCTGCTAAAAACCGGTTATCACATGAAGAAAACCCCTTTCCTGAAAACTTGCCTGATGATGTATACAGAGCTCCAGATAAGCTGCGTATCTGCGTAAAATACGCATCAAAAATGCAGAAATACGCAGTAAAATAAAATCCAAGCGTATCAAATACGCAACGAACATTACAGATTCCCTACAAAAATAAAACTTGTGCGTATCATCAAAATATTGTGAAGTAACCCTGCGTATTCGATTAGCAAATCAGCAACTTATTTTGAAATTATAAACGGACATTCCGTCAACCTTGCCAAACTCCACGATGACAGTTACATCATGATCATTTGCCATCAAACTTTCTTGTGGAAGTATCGTGTGTTGTTTAGTCCTATAAAGCTCTCGAACCCACACAGCACCAGTTTGCAGGGACTAGATGAATAGTGTTTTTAAATATTTAACTTAAATACCCACATGTGTAAAAACTAGTGGGTAACAGAAATTTGAATACCCAGATAGAATTACTGATACCCATTGATTTTAAAATGCATGGGTAAAATACCCACAACACCAAAAGCTTATCTGGAGCTCTGTGTATAAAAATACATGTATTGTCATGCGATTAGCGTGCACATTATAGAATTCTGTTAGGGCAATAGTAACATGAATACTGTGATATTACCAGGATATTATTTAGGTATTAACTGTTCTAGTATTGTGACATATTTGCTGTGATGGTACAAGTGATATATTAACTGTGACATGAACCAGATTAAATGGGTTATTATTTATGATTTAACTGTGATATTGCCAGGATAGTATTTAGGTATTAACTGTTCTAGTACTGTGACATATTTGCTGTGATGGTACAAGTGATATATTAACTGTGACATGAACCAGATTAAATGGGTTATTATTTATGATTTAACTGTGATATTGCCAGGATAGTATTTAGGTATTAACTGTTCTAGTACTGTGACATATTTGCTGTGATGGTACAAGTGATATTTTAACTGTGACCTGAACCAGATTAAATGGGTTATTATTTATGATTTAACTGTGACATAACCAGATTAAATGGGTAATTATTCATGATTTAACTGTGATATTACTGTGATATTACCAGATTAAATTGGTAATATTTATGACTTAACTGTGAAATTTAACTGTGTCATTTCCAGATTAAATTGGTCATGATATTACCAAATTAAATGAGTTATTATATATGACTTTGTGATATTACTGTGATATTACCAGATTAAAAAGGTTATTACTTATGACTTAACTGATATATTTGCTGTGATGGTACAAGTTTTGTTTGTTTGTTTGTTGTTTAACGCTGCACTGAGCAATATTCCAGCTATATGATGGTGGTCTGTAAATCATCGAGTCTGCACCAGTCAATCCAGTCATTGACATAATAAGCATAGATCCATGCAGTTAGGTAATGATAACATGCATCAACCAAGTCAGCGAGCCTGACCACCTGGACCCACTTGCACAAAGCGATCTTAGCGCTAAGATGATCTTAACTCCCATACTTTAACATAGGCTTACAATAGTCTTAGCGCTAAGGTCAGTTTGTGCAAGTGGGCCCTGATCATGTTAGTCGCCTTTTACGACAAGCATGGGTTGCTGAAGGCCTATTCAAACCAGGATTTTCACAGGCTTGATGGTACAAGTGATATATTTACTGTGTTATATTTACTGTGTTATATTTACTGTGAGATATTTACTGTGTTATATTTACTGTACTGTTATTTTCACTGTGATATACTTACTGTACTGTTATATTTACTGTGTTATATTTACTGTGATATATTTACTGTACTGTTATTTTCACTGTGATATACTTACTGTACTGTTATATTTACTGTGTTATATTTACTGTACTGTTATTTTCACTGTGATATACTTACTGTACTGTTATATTTACTGTGTTATATTTACTGTGTTATATTTACTGTACTGTTATTTTCACTGTGATATACATACTGTACTGATATATTTACTGTGCTATATCTAATACTATGTTATATTTACTGTGATATATTTACTGTGTTATATTTACTGTGTTAGGGGCGGTCGGGTAGCCTAGTGGTTAAAGCGTTCGCTCGTCACGCCGAAGACCCGGGTTCGATTCCCGACATGGGTACAATGTGTGAAGCCCATTTCTGGTGTCCCCCGCCGTGATATTGCTGGAATATTGCTAAAAGCGGCGTAAAACCATACTCACACACTCACTCACTTTACTGTGTTATATTTACTGTGTTCTAATAACTGTTATTACCAGAATAAATGGGATTACTTGTATTATATCGACTGATGTTGATATATTTAACATAAAGAGACACAAGGGTTAAATTCTCTATTACTTCAAAAGTTAAAGGGACTGTTTTGATTTCAAGCTGACATTACTAAAGCAATTTATTTAGACTAAAACAATAACGATAAATAGGCCTGCATGCAGAATAATGACTGAACTACTTATAAGCTCATACATGACAAACTGTATAACAATTGGTTTAATCATGGTTATTCATATGATTATTTGGAATTGTGTTGTATATTTCATGAGATCATTCAATAGATTTCAGATTTCAAATAATTAGATTTTCATCACCTCCTGCACAACCAGCTACTCAAATAAAGATCTGAGGGCATCCCATTACAGGTCAAGTCAGAGCGACCTTTCACACACTTTGACCAACCAAAGAAATGAGTGACAGGAAGTCGACATTAGTGAATCAGAAAGAAGCTTTCTTGAGCTTAACGGCACTGGTTTCAAACTGGTGACATCAGATCCAGACTAGGCTATGAAAAATAATTTTGACAGAAATCTCGAATAAAAATTTGAAAACTGATAAAAAAAACCTTCTGGAATGTCTAACAGACGGCCGAGATTGTATGGCAGTACTTCAGTCGTGTTATCGTAAATATCTTCACCTTTTCAAGGTCGCAAGATTAGAAAAACATTGGAATAACTGTGACTTTCCCAATCTGGAAAGCAACACTCTGAATGGTCGGAAGAACGGTCGTTCCAACGTGACCTGTCGTTATGGTAATGGATCTCCTCAGATCTTTGTTTAGCAGTAGAGAGAAATAAGATCTGATTTCAATGAGACTGCGCTCCCAGACACCTTGCCACACATAACCTCATTGTCCCCAAGTATCTACAGGCCATGACACACCATATACATGGTTCTGCCAAGTAGTCTCGCAGTGAATCACAGTCGACTGTTAACATAGTTAATGTATGCAGATAACTTTAAAGGTTTAGCAAAAAAAGATACAAACATAAAAAATTACAGCACAAGTCCCCTTCACATTTTGTTTTTTAAAATGCAAAAAATCTCATGATTAATTCATAATGGCCTCACCTAGAGTAGTTAATAGGTTAATTATTTCACTGAATAAGTAAGAACAGTAAGTGGAAAGGTGATGAGGTTTGGCTGATACAGCTATAAATATAATCATGAATACCGTATTCGACGTAATAAGCGCCCAGGGCGCTCTCAAAATTAGAAATAGGGGGCTCTTATTAGAATGTTATTTTGGTGAAAAATTCAGAGTTGAAAGATAAATTTCGTGGTTTATGCTGACAGCCTGAAATGTTTATGTGCGACAGATATATTTTTCCAGAATTAAATGCCCAAAATTAAGGGTGCATATAACACACGAGTGCGTATTATACGCGAAACAATTGGTCTTGTGTACATTGATCAATCGGAAGGAGTGCTAATTGGGATTGTTCACTCGCCAATATCTTAGCAAATGTCGCCGTGGGCGCTTTTTAGAGCGGGGCGCTTATTACGTCGAATACGGTATGCCATTAAATAGATGATAAATGAACAAGGGGATGAGGCTTCCATTGTTCAAGATAGTGAGTTAAAATGTACAGATACCCTACCTACCACTACATTGAAACCAGTATGTTAATCTTCATTCTACCATCAAGACCATGACAACATTAAGTGAAACTCTCTGGTGTTAGACAAGATATACACGATATAGAGAAAAGTGGCAAGGGTTGAGTGCAATCTTTTGGGTGGGTTGTCGATCCGAATTAATGAAACACCGATAATATAAGGGTAACGCTATTTTTCAGGGCATTATCATTTACAGAAGCCCGAGGTCTTCCATTAACTGCCCGACGAAGGAGGGCGGTTGAAAAGACCGAGGGCTTCTGCAAATGATGATGCCTTGAAAAATAGCGTTACCGTTATTATAGCTAAAATGGATGGCATTTGCCATAAGCATGATAAGATAAAAAGAAACAACAACATCGGTTTGGAAACATTTACTGCAATCAACACGAATGTCACTGACCCACCAGAGAACAAACCAGACGACGTCACTATTGACCGTGACATCACCGTTCCCTATCCTATGATGTCGCCTAACAATGGGTGTGATAATGGCCTGTCGTCAAGCAATATGAGGGCATAATCAAGTTACAGTGGCCTGCTCATTTCTGATAACATGCGGGCAGTTTAATGATCATTCTATCCATTTTAGCTATAATAGCCATCAAACAAAGTATGGTGTTGAATACACTCAAACATTGTTAATATTTAAAATCATTATACTTTACACTGTTACACACATTGGAAGTTTACAGCATAGTAACTTCGGAAGCCAACATGAAGTGGGCAACCCCAAAGAATGCTAAGGTTCACATGGTTTGATTCTGCAAAGTACGTCTCTATTATGACGTCAAGATATGACGTCCTTAAATAGTTGGAAATAGAAAGGCACCAAATTTATATATTCATATATACTACGAGGACCAGACATAGCACCAGATTTCAAGGCATACATTAATTTCATTATCCTGGCTGCTGGTAGTGGATGGGGTGGCAACTCAGCCGTATCATTGATCACACTCTCCCCATCAGATTGAGTGATCAATGTTAAAGTTGTACATGTTGTATTGAATATTAGATCCACTAACATAATCTTAATCCGTTTTACTCAATTGTCAATTTTCACGTGTCATCTGCAGTCGCATGTGAAAACTTAAATAACTTGCGACGGATGTGTATACAGTATTCAGCGTGGACCATTGACGTAAAATGTGCTTGACTGGATATTGGCCTGTGGTTAGAAGGAATATAAAAAATCCTACCTTTGATGTCATTGCATCATTCACAGTGAAGTCAGTCAATTGTGTGAGAAGTGAGTTGAAAGTTTGGCGAGTGTTGGTGCTTGTTTTATATTTTGAACTTTTTGAGTCAGAAGGAATTTGCAGGGAGCAGAAGGTGAGGTCGAGACAACCAGGAATCCGACACATGCAATTTCGACACAAGGTTCGATAATATATACTTTAAATATTGCAGTAAGCACAAATCTGCAATTGAAACCCACAAGTGTACACATAATTATCTTAAAATGACCACCAACAATGACTATGAAAGAAGCACTTTGCTCTGAATATTTGCTTCCGCAATGACATGGCTGTCAAAAATCAACTGAATAAGAAGTGATTATTGTGATTTGAAACCTCTGAAACCTCTGATTTGAAACCTCTGACTGCCCATTCAGAATTCCAAATTTCATCGTGGTATCATAGAAACAAGTCAAATTGTCAATAAATTTGATATTACACCATGTACACACTGGAGGAAATTGGTGATGGATCCTCCTCCTCCTCCTCCTCATCAACATCATCATCATCATCATCATCATCATCATCATCATCATCATCATCATCATCATCATGTTCACAATCATCAATGAATCTCCAGGATCTTGATGATGATCGCCACGTCTAGCCATGAGCTGACTGATGTGCCAGGGTCCACCCACAGCTGTTATAGACAGCAACAGCTCTCCCTGTGTCCTGTTCAACACCTGGAAGGGCTCTGATGGTGGTCCTGTGATCTATGGCAGCACAACATGCTTGTAGAATACCATAGCCGTACAACATGTTCATCATGTTCATGGTTCATTTCATTTGTATCCCAGGCCCACCCTGTTTATGATTCATCTTCACCATTCCCATGCAGGTTTCCCCAAAGAAAAAAATACATTTCCACTTCACATCAATTTGGGTAGTCGGGCACCTGATATTTCAATTTTATCAATTAATTTGTATTAAAAGCCTAGACAAGTCTAGTTGAAACAAAAAGCAAGTCCTTTTTTTATATGAGGTGAGGTGAAATGGGATTTAACATTGCGTTCAAGATTCTTGAGTGCACTTATATAATGACGTGCATGCACACACTCGTGTGTGTGTGAATGTGTGGCTGCTTGTACTTATTAAGTCTGGACTAATGCCGAGTTAATAGTGCTAGCCCGCTGAGATACCATGCTGCATTTTAACATGAATACCCCACTCAGACACAGTATACCGACTCCGAGCCGACCAGTTCTTCTTTTTGACCCTTATGACGAGCACCAGGCAGGGTAATAACAAGTACCATCTTTTAACGTCTTTTGGTAATGACACGGTCATGGACCTTCTGCTCTGCGTTCAGATGCTCTACCATTAGACCACAGGGGCAGTCTCCTTGATATGAAAACAGCAGGGGAGCAAAGGTTCTTTCGAAAAACGTAAATTACAATTATTTGGGCTTCATATACACAAGGCTATCCATCCCCTGTGATTAGATCCTAACAAGAACAACCATCATGGCTACAGATAACATGCACGACTATTCAAGTTACCTGTGGATCATCTGCAGTGAGGTTGTCTACTATGAACATATTGATTTTCTACACATGGATGTCATTTATATAACTATTTCATGCAGACAGTCAGTTGACATAGCAAAGCACAGACATTTCTAATTTTGATACATCTTGAATGTTACTTGACTGGCGATGTAGCTAAAAAGTGATGGTTGTTTAATGCCAAATTTATCAATTATTCAGTTATGCCATAGGCAAATATTTGTGCCTGGATCAGATAAACCAGTGATTGATATCATGAACAATGCCCATGCATGCAGGGCATGATGACACACAATGTAGCTGATAAGTGACATGCCAGCATTTTTCATGCCTATCACTTGCCATCTTTCAGCCTTCGTTAACTTTCTCCTCACCATGGCTGATTTTCAACCTCTATTGGAAGGGGAATCTCACACAGGAGCAAAATGAAACCACGTGTCTGAAACTTGAATTTCACTATTTATAGGGTAGGGGAACTGCAGCAACGCGTAAAGCACGCTTTCCTTGTGGCATCTGGACAAATTTGGGTTCATGAAACTATGGAAGCCTAATTCAGTCATACATCATCATATTTCGTATTTCTGATTCCCACACGTGAAATCAAGAGACTATGAATATGGTGGCGCTTAACTTTTGTGCATGTGTATATTGTTCACAATTTCTTACGTACAGGGGTTATGAAATATTTCGTGTTTTTTCATGTCATCTAATAGGAAAACAGTCTCATAAATCAACTAAAAGGATATATTAGACATTAAGGTGTTTGCACATAGCCTCAGGGCATAAAATGAATTTAATCATTAATTATTCAAAAAGGAAACAGTTACTTCCTGGTAGATTTTGGTGGCTGCATATCATCAGACATCGTTGCTTTGCTAATCCATCACAGAGTGGTAGGGCAATTAAACCACAACTATTTATATTTCACATTCTGACTGTGGCTTTTTCAGCAAAATAGTCATATTGTTACTAATTCTAGGATGCTAGTTTTCAATGTACTCACAGTTCTTATTGTCTAAATGATAGGATAATATAAAGCCCTTTTCTCTTTATTGGTTATGGTTATTTAAGTAAAACAGGATTTGTTTATTCTAATTTTGGAATAAATACTGACATTTATTGCAAAACTTGGGCTGTCAACAGGCCTCCAAGAATGCCAAGAAAAGTAAAAATAAGATTAACACATAAAATCTATATGAAACATTTCGTCAGAATTTGGAGCAGGTTTATTTTTCCACTAAAATTCTTTATTCACATATCTTAATAAACATTTAAACAATTGTAATGATTTGTTTACTGACACACATATTTCTATAACAATCAATGATTGACAGTCACAATTTCTAAACATTGAACACTTTTTAAACATCAAACTGCATGACCAGACTATAGACCGTAAGGTGACATGTCATTAATTTCATGGATGATTATGACTTAAACCAATGGGTGTAAAAAGCCACAAAAGAAAAAAAGCAAACCATTATTATTCCTCTTCCTTAAACAAAACAAAAATATTAACTCACATCATGATCATGATGATATTTGATTAAATGCATCGTTAAAATGCGGTCTTAGCAGTGGACAAAACCCAGCGACAGCTGTGCCTTTCAATGTAAATAATATAAAAAAGCCAACAACATGTACACTTTAAACATTATTTATATTTTTTCACACCAAACCAACCGAATCAAGCAACATTTTACCAAATAAAACTGATAAAATAATAAAAATACTGGCCATTATTTTGACTTACTGAAGGTAATTATTCAGCAAAATTCCATCAACTTTAAAATATAACAGTGTGGCCTAAGCACTATACATTGTTAATCATTTTATACATGCAATAAAGTGACCGTTATACCACCCTTGTACACTCCTGATTCAACAATCCTACAAACAATGACTGATTAACCATACAGACAGCTTGACATGAAAATCGTGGAAATTCCTCTCAATAACTAGCACAACTGATATGGCGCATTATACATGCCATAAGGTTGTACACGTACACCACCCTCATAATCCCACATCTAAACAGAAAACCATGTGCTAGCACCTGGAAAATTGCTTGGATTATTAAAGCCATTAATCAATTTATGGGAGTGACATCCATAAATGTTCCCGAAACATTCACAGCTGTCTGAATAAAACAAACAACGACCCTAGTGGGATATTGTCATTTTCCTATCCACATGTTGTCCGAGTTAATAATATGCAGATGAGCAGGCAGGGAAGCGGTCGGAGGAATTGTAATATAAAAGAACAAAGTCTATCCTTCATTACCTGCTGGGTTATAGTCAATCTATCAGGCAGTGTAGTTACATGGGCAACAGGTGCTCTGAGCATTCAGAAGGCATGATACGGTGAGAGTGGAATTTTCTAGAAGAGATTGAGTCTGATCGATGTTATGTCGCTCTGAGAGTATTTCAGTTAAACGCTAGTAAGGAAAGCTTGACTGTAGGGAATAAGGCAAATCTTCTGGCTTCCGTTCCACAAAGCGATCGTAGCGCTCAACTACTGTAAGCCCATGTTAAAGTATGGGAGTTACGATGACCTTAGTGATAAGATCGCTTTGTGGAACAAAGCCCTGGAAGCTGTTCTGCAAAGCGATCTTAGTGCTAAGTTGGTCGTAACTCCCATACTTCATCATAGGCTTACGATCAACGTAGAACTAAGATCGCTTTGTGGAACAAGGCCCTGGAAGCTGTTCCACAAAGCGATCTTAGTGCTAAGTTGGTCGTAACTCCCATACTTCATCATAGGCTTACGATCAAGATCGCTTTGTGGAACAAGGCCCTGGAAGCTGTTCAACAACGTGATCTTAGCGCTAAGTTGGTCGTAACTCCCATACTTCATCATTGGCTTACGATCAAGATCGCTTTGTGGAACAAGGCCCTGGCTGAAAACGTTTACCAGATTGCTGCAATATCTGGTCACAAGCATGGATACGATGCTGACAGACCAAGGATATAATTAAGGAGAATTGGGGATTTGAATCAATGATCAGCAGATCGTGGCATGGCTGCGGGAGGCAACTGAGTACAAAGAATAGTGAATCCTTAAATCACTGGTCCACGTGTTCCCCCTTTTTAAGGACGAGTGTACCCATCAAGAGTAAATGACACAGCAGGACAACATAGGGAAGAGAATAATGTCAGCCCTTTGACTTTTCAGTAAGAAAAGCACCATTTATCAGTTTTGATATAATTCATGCTTCCAGACATTGTTTCATACACGTTATTAAATCCCTACAAACAATCTATTTTAACTACCAACCCTATGTTTTGGGAACATAATCGGAAACTCAGAGAGTAAGAAAGAGATCTACAAAAAATCAAAAGAGAAAAAGACCCTTGACACTGTGTCTGCGTCTGCCAATGATCTGCAATAGATTTTGTTTCATGCAGCATTTCAGGTGTTTGTGAGACATCCAATATGGCTGTCACGTCTGCAACAGCTGGGTAAATCTGTATACAGCAGACAGTACAGGCAGACAATTCTACCAAGCCTAAACTAATCAATATTTTCAATTTACTGTGACTGACAATAAACTTGAACACAAAACAAATTATCTGAAACATCTCAACATAGCGGTTTCAATTTACCAACAGAACAAAGGGCAATAAACAGGATGCAGTGAAAGCCGTTGAAAGGATATCCTGCTGATGTGAATTCTGACTGTAACAAAATTAACTCTAATGGTGTAAGCCAGGTACTTTGTCAATTCATTTGTGGGTCCTTGGGACTTACAGCAATAATGTTGGGGGTCCTAGAAATGTATATGGGGGCTCTGAATTATCACTACCAACAACAAATCTAAAAAAATGTATTTGTAAAGTCTTTGTTTATTTAAGGTGGGATTTCCTTGTTTGAACTGAAACATCGTGACTGAGGGTTAACAAATTGTCACACACACTTTGACCTGTTCACACTGCAACTGGATAAGTTTAACTTATGGAAACACCAATACCTTTTAAGCTTCCATAGCCCCACAGTTCATGTTATCTGCATTAATTCTCAGTTTTTAAAGAAGAATTAATAAACCCTTTATCAATCCTGTAATGTTTATTTGGCAGACTTTTAAAAAAAAAGTTTATTCCTCAGTCATGAATAAAAATATAATTAATAACATCTTTCAAAATCTTGAGCATGTTAATTTTGAGATTGCCTCTCTGTTTGTCTACATAAATAAGGTGAGGTGAGGTGAAATTGGGTTTAACGTCGCGTCCAAGATTATTGCACTTATATAGCGACGTGCATGCACGTGTATGTGTGTGTGTGGCTGCTTGTACTAGTCCGGACTGATGCCGATTTATAGTGCTAGCTCACTGAGATACCATGCCGCAGTTTAACATGAATACCTCACTCAGACACAGTATACTGACTCCGAGCCGACCAGTCCTTGTTTTAGCCCCTTAATGCCGAGCGCCAGACAGGGTAACAACAAGTACAATCTTTTAACGTCTTTTTGTATGACGCGGCCCAGGATCGAACCCTGGACCTTCCGCTCTCCGGGCGGACGCTCTACCACAAGACCACGGAGGCGGTCTCTACATAAATAAACAAATGATCACATTAAGTCATACACTGTAGTCTGTCATACAGACCCTGCAGCAAATATATCCAGTACAGCCAATTCAAGTCTAGAACAGATGGCAAGTCTAGATTACTGCAGTTTCAGGTATATTGTATTAAGATAACTGAACATCTCTTTTTCCCTGTAAAATATTTTCATTTCAAAGACCAGATGTCAGTCAGTCTACGTCAGTGATGACCCAGTTCTTTGTTGAGCATAACATATGGTTGCAGCACGTATCAAGTGTATATACACGTACTGGTATTTCAATAAGTCATTCTAAAAAAATATGACTGAGAACTTCCCTCCCTCCCATTTAAGACTGAATATAGCAAAGTGAGATTTCCAGTGTGAAAACTTTACAGATTTAAACAAGGGGCTCAAACCCCCGAAAGAGATATTTAAAAATAAAATTGATTTTCTCTGTAATATAATATGTTTCTCCATAATACTGGAAGTGATGAACCATTGGTCAAGTTTAATATTTTCGACAGGTTCCACAATACAATTCAGGAATGTGATCAATGCTGATCGGGCATAATTCACCATATGTCTCCTTTCATCATGAGCCGCGAGGATAATTTTTCAAGATAATACTTTTTCATTATATTAAGGCATAAGACAAATAAATTCTCCAGCCCAAGTACCATGTAAGCATTATTCCAATGCTACTCACAAGAGAAAATAAAGTGACCTTTGCAATGTGTAGACATAGTACACCAGTATAAGGATATTGTAACATGCTACATACACAGATGCGCATACACTGCAATGCAGTTGACATGACGTCACAGTAAGCGAGTAGCGTCAAATGTCAAGATGTTACTGAAATATATTACACAATATTAGTCATTACTTCATGTTTTCTGTCTAAAAATTCTAAGTAGTCAAGGAACCATGGGATTTCACAATTTCATCAGGTAAAATGATGGTTTCACAGTAATTTTGACTATCCAATTGTCTGTATGGCCACCTCGATGACAAACGATCAGTAGAGGGGCCAAGGTTTTCTGATTCTTCCCACAGAAAAACTTAAAGGGTGGCAATTGGTAGACCAAGCCTGTTTGAATGAAGAAATTTGAAATCCACTTTGCCTGCTTACTCAAATATATATCAACATTATCAATTTAGTCTTTGATCATATTGATCATGTTGAAAAGCATCAAGTGACTGAGTGAGTGAGTATTATATTACGTCGCTTTTAGCGATTCCAGCAATAACAAGGCAGGGGACACCAGAAACAGGCTTCACACACTGCACCTATATGGGGAATCAAACCCGGGTCTTTGGCGTGACGATCGAACGCTTTAACCACTACGCTACCTCCCCGCCCCGAAAAGCATTAAGAAGTTAGAAGTATATGAACACATGAATCTTTTTATTGATAACGACTTCTTTGTTGTTTGTAACACCATTTCAGGGCTACTCCTTAGCCCTACTGTACATCAATGAATGATGAAGAGGCAAGATTAATATTAGTAGCCCTGAAACGTCAAAGAAGTTTATCCATAAAACGTTTCATGTCTTCATTCTGTTCATGATCAATCTAGCAAATAATACTTCATGCGTCATTCCACCATATGGCACTCCTTGCACCATTTATACCTCGAGTGGAAAATGGCATTGTTTGATAAATAGGAATAAATACACATATAACTAAACCATACATATATATTTCCTGATAACATACACACATACATTACTCCCCAAATCATATATATATATAAGTTGCTTAACCCTGATTTGAACAATACTATTGCTGTTTGAACAGTGTCCTAGAACAAAGCATTCTGATTATCTTACTGTAAAACAGAGAACATGTAAATGCTTGGTATGACAAATAGACATGTTGAGCAATAATTGATGGTTCATTAAAACTGACATTTGAAAGCTGCTGTAAAACTAAGCAATCATTGATGTTCTCGTTATATCTGACATTTTGCTGCCGCCTCGTATACATGGTGAGATGTGGTGAAAGGGGGTGTAATGTTGTGTTCAAGATTATTGCGACGCACTTATATTGTGATGTGCATGCGCATCTGTTGCTGCTTGAACTAGCCTGGACAGGTAGTGCTCGTCGATTGAGATACCCCAGTTTAACATGGACACCCCACTCAGACCAAGTATACTGACTCCAAGCCGACTTGTCCTTGTCTTATCTCCTTAATGTCAAGCGCCAGGCAGGGTAACCATGGCAACACGTTCCACCTTTTAATGTCTTTTGGTATGATGTGGCCAGGGAACGACTGATTGACCTCTGGGCAGACGCTTATATATAATAGCCACTAAACCACTGAGTTGGCCCATGGTGGTATACATGGTGTATGACAATATGACCATTCATTATTGTATGGACTTCGAATAGAGGTGAAACGATACGGTGGGGTCCTGATACGATACATATCCTGATACTATGGGTGTGATATGATTCATATCCTGATACAGTACCTTTATTTCACAAGTTGATATTCTTTCTTTTTCCAGGTGAATCACAACCCTGAATCATTTGTTATTGAATATTAAAGATCAAAGATGGGGCATTGTAGGACAGAAACATATTGGTAGAGGGCACTGTGAATGCAATGCTATTTATGTCCAATCATGAAATATTAGAGAACCTGCAAAAGCTGGTGGTTGAACAGTTTCTGTTATTATTCACATGTTTTTACACCAATATAACTTGTAATGAAATGTGTCGAATGTATAGCGACACAGGGGTTGTAAATCGATGTATTGTATCGTGGGCCTCGTATTGGGATACAATAGTGTATTGTTGTATCATTACACCACTAACTTAAACAGGGGCGGTGGGGTAGCCTAGTGGTTAAAGCGTTTGCTCGTCACGCCCAAAGCCCGGGTTCAATTCCCAACATGGGTACAATGAGTGAAGCCCATTTCTGGTGTCCCCCACCGTGATATTGCTGGAATATTGCTAAAAGCGGCATATAACCATACTCACTCACTCACTAACTTCAACAAATTCCACATCTATTGTGTCTCAATAAAAGACAAATAAACAACAGTTTGTTTGTTTGATGTTTACGTTGCGCTCAGTAATATTCCAGTTATACGACGGTGGTCTGTAAATGATTGAGTCTGGAGCAGACAATCCAGTGATTGAAATCTTGGGCATCAATCCATGCAATTGGAATACGATGACGGGCATCAACCAAGTCAGCGAGCCTGAAAACCCGATCCATTTAGCACATTCGCCTTTTACAGCAAGGATGGGTTGCTGACCTATTCTACCCCAGGTCTTCACTGGCCTAAATAACAACTACCTCCCCTACCTCCCCTACAAAGTATCACAGCACTGAACACTGAAGAACAGAATGTTAACATTCCAATTCTCATTTTACCTTGTTTTCAATTAATCAACCAGTTTAAATCAAAATAAGAGAATGTATAATGCTATTCAATATGTTCCTTAATTAATGTATTCACATGACTGATAATAAAATCATTATACAAGACCCAGGTCAAGCGTAGACAGACAACCTACCGTATTCAACGTAATAAGCACCCAGGGTGCTCTCAAAATTAGAAATAGGGGGCTCTTATTAGAATATGATTTTGGTGAAAGTGTTCAAAGATCGTAAATTTTGTGGTTTATGCTGACAGCCTGAAATGATACAAAATAAAAGTCTGTGCGTATTATACATGACAAATATATTTTTCCGTAATTAAGGGTGCATATAACACACGAGTGCTTATTATTTATACACGAATAAACAAGTCTTGTGTACATTGATCAACCGGAAGAGGTGCTAATTGGGATTGTTCACTTGCCAATATATTAGCAAATATCACTGTGGGCGCTTATTAGAGCGGGGAGCTTATTAAGTCGAATACGGTGTATGAGTCATTGCAGGGAATGAAATTAGCACAAGCCTGACCAGTTTGGCTAATGTTAAACATGATAAAGAGCGAGTAGAGCTTCAAACATTTTGGGGGTATTAATACTATTATTATATGCATATGTTTTCATTATTCAGGCTCGTAGACGTTCTTGATTAATTGCCATCTCTGCATCTATATAGTCAAGGGAGCACACTCCTCTCAACAACATATCGCAAGTCCTCCTTCCATGGTGGTGATAAGTATATTGATTTATCATCCGAAGCCAGTCTAGATTCCTTCCTAAGCATGCATAATTATTTATCTACCATCATGTGACCATTGCCAACCTGCCTACATTATTTTATAAAAACAACATGTGCCTCGATATTCTTGATTTTGTCAGTGTTAGGCTTTGCAAACATTGGGTTGTTTTTACTTTTGAATTACCATATTAACATGATCAAGTGCCCTGCTTCAATTAGCACCCCTTCTTCAGCTACTTCACAAATCTGTCAGTACCCAGAACTAAGGTCTAAATTTTGCAGGACAGTCCATAGTTTGTGATAGGGGTGAGATGAGTGAGTGAGTATGGTTTTACGCCGCTTTTAGCAATATTCCAGCAATATCACGGCGGGGGACACCAGAAATGGGCTTCACACATTGTACCCATGTCGGGAATCAAACCCGGGTCTTTGGCGTGACGAGCGAACGCTTTAACCACTAGGCTACCCGACCGCCCAGGGGTGAGATGATACACCCCAGCAATTTTGTCAGTCAAATATTGCAAAATGTGTTGCAATTAGTTTTGCAAGTTCACCACTAAAATAGACGATAAGAACATGTGTCTACGGCTAGATTTTCCTTTTGAACTTGCTCTTCAATATTTAAACTCAAGAAGTCTCCACTCGATCTGACGTAAAATATGTGTATCGCGATACGTATCGTATCATGACCTATGTATCATGATACACATCATATCGTGACCTTGCTTTATCGTTCTACCCCAAGTATATGACAGAAAAAACAGCAGTGTACATGGGGGTATGTAACTGTGTGTAAACTATTACAGTGAATATGGTAAGTGACTCTTACTGGCTGTGGTAACTAAAACATTCACCAAGTGTTTCAGATAAGAAAAGCTAATCTATTCAGCGAGCTGCCAAAGTATACATGGTGTACGTGTATCAGACAAAATGTGTTTTAGAAACGCAAATGTTATGTTTGGTACTTATCAATATCTTGCACCAAAGTTCAACTTTCCTTCCAGCTTGATAATTTTCATGAACCACTTGAACATGTTGAGTAAACAAGATAAACGCATGACTACAATATTTCTACATAAACAGTATTTGATATACCAGGAACTGGTATTAAATTTTGAAATATATTGCAGCATTATCATGACTATCCCTCATAAAGTTTAGCTTGAAAGTATCGTTGTAGTGACAATATTCAGAAGCTGTGAAGAAAGCAATAACACATGAGCACCAGCTGTTGGTCATGTTTAATGTTTTTGAAAGTTGTGGGTCGAATTTGCTGAACAGTGAGTGAGTGAGTGTGTTCTATCATACAAAAAGCTGTTTTATTTTAAGGTATTAAAGTGTGTACCAAACATCGAGTGGGGCTCAGATTAAATTGAAAATCATTATGAGAGCAGCAACATATGTAGTCAGTATGAGGTGAATATCCAAATTTTCAGTTTTTGTTTTTATATATGACCATACCAAATGTCTTATCATGGGCAGGAATATACGGTGGACCATACCCGCCACTGGTGAGATCATTTTCACTGTATGCCTCTATATTTTGCCAGATACTCCTAGTTTTAATTGCTCATCGTCCAGCTGATACCTACTTTAGAATCAAAGTTCAATCTTATGGATACAATCTTCAACCTGTCAATTGCCAGGACACTGATCTGGAAGTAATTCTGGTCGCATGTGGTAAGCCAATTTGAAACGAAAAGTATCTGACAAAATATAGAGGCATACAGTGAAAAATGATCTCACCAGTGGCGGGTAGATGGGCCACCGTAAGAATACACATCAACAATTCTTTATATTTCATTTACGTTTGGACCCATGCGGCTGTTAACATGGTTACAGTGAAGGCAATTTCCAAAAAAAAATTAAAACATTTATATATTTTATGACCATATATGATGACATGTTGCAGTATGAAATTTGGATTTGACTGACTATACATTGTCATCACAACTATGTAAACAAAGGAACTCGATATTGGTCAGTAAATAAAAATATACCCCCTATATATAGTCTCTACTTATATAAAGGGGGTATAGTTTTATTCAATGACCAATAACGAGGTCCTGTGTCTGGTCACTATGACTAGAGGAGTCAGAAAGCGTCAACATCGACGTCTCACCTTCGTCAACATCGATTGTGGATGTCGCAGTGTTGGTGCTCGTGAGGAAAAGCGCTAGTACCAGTGTTCCGATCTGTCGTCCACGTGTGCTCCAAGTGCTGACACCAGTTTCTGGAAACATCGTCCTGTTAGATGTGTACACCCAAGTTTAGAACTGAAACAACTTGCGTTTCCTGATACGACTTTTCGTACACGCTCACAACAAGCCAACTGGTAGAATCACACGTTCAGGATGTCGCATCCCTTCCTGTTGGTAGTTTCTTCACAAAGCACGACATGGGATCCACGTGACGCGTGTCGACAACATATGTAGGGCTAATCTACGCGAAGCCTATCCGCTGAACGAAATAATTCTTGCCCCGATCGATATAAACACTATCCCAATGTCAATGTCGCCGCGCATGCGTATTGCAATCTAACGTGTTACACCTCAAAAAAGAGGGTTTAGACAGCTGGCTGCCCCCGTCGGAGTTTGTGAACAGCTTGCAACTCTGTCCATTGATTATGTAACATTCATTTACCAGTTATCTGGTTATGTCGACGTTGGTTGTGGTTCAGTTGATAAGACAATGATGAGTACAAAGAAATTAGTTATAGGCCTCTAAACTTATCCATGCATTTATCAGCGGTTTTCAGAAATACAGGTGCGTGGCATGATAAGGCAAATGTAGAATATTATCTTATCTTTTCAAACAAGAAAGCCTTAAAGACTCTTATCATTTGTGAACGATAAAATACCTTTTGTTTTGTTGTTGTTGTATAACGCCGCACTCAATTCCAGCTATATATGACGGCGGTCTTTAAATAATCTAGTCTGGACCAGATAATCCAGTGATTGGCATCATGAGCATATAAATAGACGTATTCCATATGATCCTTATAGTTAGAATTGCCTAAAATGTATTACCTAATAAGTATTTGGCTTGAGATGTTTGAAGCAACATTTCTATTAGTGTGTAAAAACTATAAATATGGTTTGTGTTATTGTGTTTACTTTTTTTTTCAGTTAACATGTTAGGAGGGGCGGTCGAGTAGCCTAGTGGTTAAAGCGTTCGCTCGTCACGCCGAAGACCCGGGTTCAATTCCCGACATGGGTAAAATGTGTAAAGCCCATTTCTGGTGTCCCCCGTCGGGATATTGCTGGAATATTGCCAAAAGCGGCGTAAAACCATACTCACTCACTCACTAACATTTAGTGTTTACTTCTTTATTACTGACATCAAAACTGCTTGACAAAACATCACAAACACTCTGGTAAGCAAAGAACGGTAAAACATTTATGTGCACGTTTGTGAATTTTATCCGTATTCGTACTAGTTAAAGGTACAGTGTGTCATCTGCATGTGAACAGCTGTGACTGTATGTTCGCTCATGCCCGCAGGGGAAATTCCCAAGGCCTTAAATTATTGTTTATTAATATCACGTGTCATTATTTGTCGGCCATCTGCGTGTTGATAACGGATCCAACTGATTAATGTAGGAATAGCCATCGATGAATTGATGTCCATATGTTCTGTGATGAAAACAGCTGTAGTGTAACACCAACAAAACATGAAATCGAACTCATGCATGTCGTGGAGAAGAGCAACATAAAGGTCCTGTAAAAAATAAGGTTCTTACATCATTTACTTGTTGAATCAGACAAACCAGTGATTGTCATTATGACCAACATTCCGTGTGTGTGTGTGTGTGTGTGTGTGTGTGTGTGTGTGTGTGTGTGCGTGCGCGTGTGTGCGTCTGTCTGAGGGGTTAACCACACACACGGGAATGGATCTTCACACAAGCTGATGGTTATCATGCTTACACGCAACATTTACCACACGTTGGTATTCAATGAAATATTCATAACTGTACGAATTATATACTTTGATCGAAATTACACCCTAGTGTCGTTTTTCCATACTGATGTATCTTATTCTGAAGCCAGGCACATATGCTACTACATCGGGTCTTTATGACAATCAATATAATATCTACACCTATAGTATTCGAATGACAAATTATGAGTCGTGAACATTGGCAGAAAGATCGTTGTAAGGTTTGTGTACAACAGGTATACTCTCCTCTTTCCACGTGAGTACAGCTAACATGTAGATAATACGACAAGGCATCTGTATTTTCTGTACAAGATCCATGGATGGAATCCATTAATCTTTACTAAGAAAATATGTTCACAACTGATAAATAAAACATATATTTCGAGATGATCATGACCAAGAAAAGTTACAATGTAATGTAAGTAGGAAATGTCGAATAACAAACATCCATTTATCAATATGTATCGACCAGTAGCATTTCTCTTGGTTGTGATTAATGAACTTTTTATCAAAATATTACTTTGTAAATATCCTAAGTACTGTGTTTTTTCCTGTTAAAACCAGCATTGAATCACAAATGTTGCTCTTTCTGTGCATACCTATAATAGAAAATAAATAAATTGAAACTAAATTATATTTTATTTAGTAAAGCTGAAATCATAATGGTTTAAAAACAGCAAACAGCAACCACTTGCCAATCGAACAATTTATCAATACTGAGATAGAATAAGGATATAAGCATCCAAAAGTGGCCTTATAAACGACCGGGCGAAAGAATGTACACACCTATGTTTGATGATAGTAAAATATGAATTTCTGGTGTTTCCCCGTCGTGATATTGCTGGAATATTACTAAAAGCGGCGTAAAACAATACTCACTCACTAAATATAATTACACAGCAGCAAACAAGAAAGGGTTACTCGATGGTGATGTATTTGATACGGGTACCATAGGCGTTATTACATGCAACATATCAATGAGTATATCACAACAGGTCAGCCTAGTACCGTTTCGATAAGGCTTGTAAATTTGTGGTCAAATATATTTATATATATATAAATTGTCACTTGTGAAAATAATGTACATACATACATATAAACCCTTGAAGGATATCAGTCTCATCTTCGATAGTTACGATATCATAATAAAATGTAAGACAATTATGATCCATAAAACTGTCTGTACAATAGTTTTATGTGTAGATTTGTTTTCACTTTAAAAAAAGATATGATGAAATTACGAATGAAAAGTTAGTTTTGTATTTGTCTTTTTATATCTCCGTCCATGTTTTGTCAATATTCAACACAATACTAGAATAGCCAAGTATTGTCGAGCTGTTGTCGGATCCCATAAAATCATGTTTGTCTTTTGAAGTTTTAAATGGGGTTCGAGCAGTTTGGTTTATAGAATGTGTGACCCTACTGAATGTTTCATTATGCCTTTACTGTGTGGAGGGGGCACGGGTGCAGAGTTGCGTCCCTTGGACGCGCCAGAAACTTATGATCGTGGGTTCGAATCCCTAGGCCTGTTCGCCCCGATTCTGTTTCTAGGTTTATCAGCACCATGCCCGTACTCGTGGGTTTCGGCAAAGTGGTAAACGTCTGAGACCTGCATCACTTCAGGCTTTCCTCCCACATTAAGCTGACACGCCGCGATATAACTGGAATACTGTTCCAAGCGGCGTTAAACCCAACTCACCCTCTCACTACTGTTTGGATCGTGCACAAGCAGCCAGTAACTGGTTTGTCTGACTTGAACCCGTGTATTTAGATGGATCGTGATACATAGGCTGTAGTTGGAAGTGTTGCTGGCTTTTGCGTTGTTTAACATGGCCAGGGGAGAACATCAACGTTGTTGTTGTGTAGACAGGCTCTTGTGATCCGTGCTGTGTGCGACCGAGCGTTGTCCAGCTGGAATACGCCGTTGGCTGCAACTGGGAGGACATGTGGTAGGAGAATTTCGTTGATGTATCGTTGAGCCGTAAGATTGCCCTGGATGTGGACTAAACCTGTCCTGCCATGATGAGAGATAGCCGACCACATCGTAACGCTACCCCCACCAAACCTGTCCACTTCCTGTACGCAGTTTCCGGCGTAACGTTCTCCCCGACGTCTGTAGACCTGTGCTCATCCATTCCCTCGACGGAGGAGAAATTTTGATTCGTGGCTGAATCAGACACCTCTCCATCTCAGTTGAGGCCATACACTGTGTTGACGACGCCAATGCAGTCGTTGTTAATGATGTTGTCGACTCAATATGACGCGTCGAACAGGACGTCTTGCTCGTATACCTGCTGCTTTTAAACGGTTTCGTACGGTCTGGTTGCAGATTCTGCGCAGTCCGGGTATTTGGGATGCGGTTGAGGTGGCTGTGGTCGCAGTCGGATGTAGCGATCTTGGGCGAGGTGGTTACTCTTGGTCGTCCCGACCTTGGCCGATCCCGTGTTGACCCATGCCGTTGAAACCGATCCCATAGCCTTGTGATGGTGCTGGGCACTACATTGAAAACCCTGGCTACACCTGATCGGGATTCCCCTGCCTGCAAGCGGCCTGTGACGTTGCTTCTTTGCACTTCTGTTAATCTTGGCATGTTGAACTGCCACTGTCCGATTGACGTAGGTGCCAGGCTGTATAAAACCCTGCACTTAAATACCGTTAATAGTGCTGCTGCACTTGCAGTGCGTACAGCTCCATGGCCCTTTTGTTAATGCACTGGGTGCGTTTTTTTCCGAATCGTACGTGTTTCCCGACTACATGTTTGCATATCCTTGTTGTGATCATTTTGATCCGGGAAACTTGTCACTGACACCATAACACATTTAACCTCTTCATTTTGCACCTCTTGGTCCGCTAAGTTGGCTTTTAAAGCCAAAAATATTGAGTTTCTTTTTTAAAGAGTATATTATTATAACAGAACCGTGCAACAATGCAATACACTACTCGGACCCGCAAACACCTAGCTCTAACGTGTTAGTCTCTGAACTCTTCAACATTCTTAATTCCACCGGGGGCCCAGTCGTCCAAGGCGCCACGATTTGCTGTGCAGTTGCGTCCCTTTGGCACGCCTGAAGCCTATGTTTTTGGGTTCGAATCCCGGTTCACCCCGATTATGTTTCTAGGTTTGTCAGCACCAGATCCGTGCTCGTTGGTTTCACCGAAGTGGTAAACGTCTGAGACCTGCATCACTTCGGGCCTTCCTCCCACATTAAGCTGACACGCCGCGATATAACTTATACGGTTAAAGCGTCGTTAAACCCAACTCACTCACTCACTTAATTCTACAACCTGTATATTACTCTTCACATTTGACACACTTTTCGTGTAATATTAATGGTAAGAATCATCCTCTCTACATACTCGTGTACCCGCTCTGGTAACGTGTTACTGGCTTTGAAAAGGTACATACTATCTCAAACAATAGAGGGTGAGATTTTATCCGCGAAGCATTAAACGCAGGTGTGGGGTTAATCGAATCGGCTCAATAATTTTTCTCTACCGGTATACGGTCTCTTACACATGTTTTAGATTTTTTTCCAGTAAGCTTTTCACGCTCTTGTCTTACCACCTCAAAACCATGGAATCATTTTCAACCATGCCTTTTTTTCTGTAATGTTTCACTATCTCGTTACATTTTAACTCACTCACTCGTCATAAATACTACCGAAATAAAGACAATGATGACCACAAGTTATCAACGCTAGACCTTGTACTCGCAATGGATTACAGGAATATGTCAAATAACCATATTTGACACAAAATCGGGAAATTCGGGCCACATTCGCGTGTAATCTATACCATACGAGTCGTGTATGTGTAATTTACCGGGCGCCTCTACACTCTGGCCTCTACGTGCAAACCAGTGACTGCCCGACTCACCTTTCTTGTCAGTGTTGCAAATAAACAGTTAAGGATATTTCATTGCAATCTTTTTCACCCATCTACCCGTAATACGGTCCTTTTCCAATGTATCTCTACTACTTATACCACTGTAGATATTTTTCAAATCTTATGGTATCGTCCAAATGGCCCAGGCCGGTCACGGGACCATACTTGGTCCAATGTGAATCGGTCATTGTGGAGACCATCCCTGGTAGCGAAAATATATCCAGCTCGCTTTTACCGCATTGTACATGACTCATATCCCCAGACACCATGATAAAATCTATATATTGTCTTTATTAGAATACCAAACGTCTCTGGATCTTTCTTCTACGTTTCTTTCTTTTAAATAGCGCGGTTGCAACTGCCAAAGCCCTCTCTTTTGCCTTGCGTAATTCTTTGATGGGTGAGTGCCTATACTGATTTTTCTGCGTTTACTGCTCCGCGTTCCTGACGGAATTGGTTCCAAAACATCGGCGATAGTGCTTTTAACATCTCTTACTTCGCCGCCTTATACTTTCTGTGGCATTCGAACTACCGGTCACGACATCGCCGACTACACTCGCAGCAGCCCTGGCGCCTTCCCTCAGTAATATTTTTCCTGTAGACTTGAGCAAGGGCATCGCTATTTTACCTATAGCGCCTAGAATATTACCCAGACCAGCACCCCCCCCCCCCCCCCCCCCCCCGACCGACATACACGAGTATGCGACCCCTACGACCCTCGTACATTACTTCCACGTGCATTATACGCTTTACCCTTCCCTTTTAAAATGAAGTATCATCACCGACTGACCACAAGCGAACCGCCCGCTATGTCTGTTATAAGAATAGTTACAGACCGTAAAGCATTCTTATCTCTCACGTGTACTACATCCTTCAACGTTTCCATTTGACAGGTATCAGAGTGAACAGATGTGATAGAGTGTGACCGACTAACTGGTCGCCGATAATTTCCGAATAGACGCTCATATTGCATAAGAGCCCTTCTTTTGAGAAATTTTAACACGTATCGGCCACGGCACTCGTTCTGGGTTCTAACAGACATACTTTGGTACCGTCAACGCCATCGTCTACGGTCTCGGACACAAGTGTAGTAAACCCGAGCATCCTGTATCCGCACATTTACGGCACTGTTCATACGTCTTGTCACTGTATAATTCCTTTGTGGTAGGCCTAGTTTAGTTTCTAAACCATATCTCGCCTTGACCACTACCCTGTTTTTTATACACTCACTCACTGACAGGATACGTAATGTACGCCCCGAAAGAGTGATCGAGTGAGTGAGTGAGTTGGGTTGGAACATTATTCCAGTTTTATCGGCGTGTCAGCTTAATGTGGGAGGAAAGCCCGAAGTAATGCAGGTCTCAGACGTTTACCACTTGGTTGAAAACCACGAGCACGGGTATGGTGCTGACAAACCTAGAAACATAATCGGGCGAACCGGGATTCGAACTCACAATCAAAGGTTTCTGGCGTGCCCAAGGGACGCAACTCTGCACAGCAAATCGCGGCGCCTTAGACGACTGGGCCATCCGTTCCCCCACGCCCCGAAAGAATTATATGGAGCAGGTAAAGTATGCCATGTCACGGGTAACTGTAGAGAACTAACGCCCACTCACTAGTTATCCTTTCTGTCCACTTTCAGGGGATGTGGCAAATCTATGGTGTATGTGTGCTGCTCATTACCGGGCAAGTTTCTTGCGAATCTTACAGGTCGGTATTATCACTCATACTGCCCGGGGTTATTCACCCATACGCTATTGTTTGTTAACAGGAACAGTCGACGACCACTACCATTTCTTACCAATGTCAACGCTGTGTCAGTGTCTACTGTGTCGGACACACCTGTAGTGAAACAGTGCATGGAAGCCTGGTAAGCAGACACGCCTATCTAAAACAGGTCGCACCTCGCTAGGGTTAGTGAGGGTAAGATAGAAATCTGAGAGGTCGGTACTAGGTACTATTACTAATAATGTACGGTGTTATTTTCCGATAAACTATTATTTGTTAACAGGAACAGACGAGAACACTTCCACTTCTTACCAGCGCTGATGCGTTGACGCAACTGGTCTCTCCATGAGAATGGTCTTATAAAGAATGCACGACTTTATTAAAGATGAAGTCGTCTTTCACTTAATTTGACTTCACCCAAATTGGATACGAGTTTACCAAAGTATGACAGCCCGTTCCAAAAGTATGATAGGCCGTTCTTAAAGTATGACACACCGTTCCAAAAGTATGACATTGCTAGTAGTAAAATGTTCAGGAATGGTACACGACCAAAGACAGGAGAATGTATAACCCAGCTAAAAGTGTGACTGGCCGTTCTAAAACTGTGATAGTTCGTGGACTGAAGAACTGTTTATGGATTGTCGGTTGTGTAGTTAAAATACAACAATGTAATTTATTTCGCGGATTGACGTTTATGGTGCATGTGATTTCAGTGTATCGGAGGAACGTTCAGGAAAACTGTTGTTTCACAAACGCATCAGCTTCGCGGAAAGAACACTGAAATGCACGTGCTTTTCCTGAATGTTTGTTATAAAAGCATGTTGATTAATATTTGAAAGAGTCAAGCATAAACCATAGTGGTGGGGCCCGTGAAGATTCCGGGGTAGAATAGGTCTTCACCAACCCATGCTTGCCGTAAAAGGAGACTAACGAGATCGGGTGGTCAGGCTCGCTGACTTGGTTGATGCATGTCATCGATCCCAATTGCGTGGATCGATGCTCATGATATTAATCACTGGATTTTCTGGTCCAGACACGATTATTTACAGACCGTCATTAAGGTGGAATATTACTGAGTGCGGCGTTAAACTACAAACCAACCAACCACAGTGGTGGCTAGATGTTAGAACACATGGTTAGACTGACGATGATCATCATAGTCGGTTGGTTCTAGTTTAACCAGTCATATTCGGACTGATTTCGGAAAGGAAATGCTGCTATATTCATGGTGTGTTCTGCCTTCAATTGTTTTGTATGTAAATATATAATTGTGGGATAATACAAGGTGATAAGAAAAGTTTAGATTTCATTTTCATTCCACTGCGAAACAGCTGGTTCTTAGAGTATGACTCGATATTCTAAATTACGTCTCACTTTTACCAAAAGTATGACACACTATTTAAGAAGAGTATGTCCCGCTTTACCCAAACCGTGTCCGAGTTCACCCACCCTTACCAACCCGAGACAAAACCTTGTGGTACAGTGTGTTCGCCGCTGGACAGAATAATAACCAGACAGAAGGATAAATTTCAACAAATCACTCGATCTGTTCATTTATGTCTCACAGCAACGATGAACATTTGTTATGGCAGTCATTATTTCCTGCTACGATTGGTTTGTTTGTTGTTTAACGCCGCACTCCTCAATATTCCAGCTGTATGACGGCGGTCTGTAAATAATCGTGTCTGGACCAGACAATCCAGTGATTGACATCATGAGCATCGATCCACGCAATTGGGGTCGATGACATGCATCAACCAAGTCAGCGAGCCTGACCACCAGATCCCGTTTGTCGCCTTTTACAACAAGCATGGGTTTGTGAAGACCTATTCTACCCCGGAATCTTCACAGGTCTCGTGCTACGAACATTTATCATTATGGCAATGTCGCAATCACGTTGGCACGGGGCACGACCCGTTTGTCCATAGGTAAAACGTTCAATTCACACGGGGTTGTCGCTACCCATTATCTCCGCCACGAGTCTCTGCAATTCCACGTCTAGCACGACCGTTCTTTCTTCTTCCTCTCGGTGTTCCCGACAGCCGACGTACTAGATTTATTCTTTGGGTAATGTGCCGAGAGTAGTGAGTGAGTATGGTTTTACGCCGCTTTTAGCAATATCACGGCGGGGGACACCAGAAATGGGCTTCACACATTGTGCCCATGTCGGGAATCGAACCCGGGTCTTCGGCGTGACGAGCGAACGCTTTAACCACTAGGCTACCCGACCGCCCCGTGCCGAGAGTAACATGGAGTCCTCTCGTCTATCACCCTCTGTCGTTGTCGACGGTAATGTCTTATGTTTCTTGACGGGAGGAGCATTCTTATCCATCGTGGATGACGGTGTTTCCAAGTCATCGTTGTGGTCACTCAGTACGGCGTTTTCATTTCTTGCTGTTGTGGGAAGTTTCTGTTTCGGTTGTTGTTTTTAAGTTATCTGTGCTTGGCTGGATGCTTGGTTTTGTTGTCGTTGCTTGTTCAGTCATGAGACTGTCTTTGACTTCCGTTAATATTTTCCCTAATAAATTCTCTCCTCTCCATTTCGATGAAAATACAATACGCGGGTCGTGTAGAGATAGTCCAACACCCCAAAAGACATGGTGTCGTGTTAACTCCCTACCATACTCGACACAAGGTTTGTTACTACTGGTGCCAAAAGGGTAATAACAAGGGTAAGATATACCTCCTTTTTGCACCAATGTTTTTCTTTTATGGGCATGCAACACCCTACGTCTCTGACACAGGGTATGAAGAGCTTTTTTTCTTACAATTTAATACCCGCTGAGCACTCTCCGGAGGGTTGCCTCTATCGGTATCGGGGGGTAGTCGAGGTATGGGAGCCACCACCCCAGTGGTTTCAGCTCTATCTTCCGGATCTTCATTTAAACTAAAACGTCGTCCCAGACCCGTAATACACTTTAATTTTCTGTAATGCGAGCCTAGGATCGCGCGACCTGCAGTCTGAGTGCCGACATCGGCCTTTTTTTTTATGCAACACTTCGCACACCTCTCTACAGGTATCGCCATCTCACCCTCCCCGTCACGGTTTTCGTCCGAAACACCAGCAACATTTCCATCGCGCATACTCTTCATACAGTCCCTGGCGTAGTGTCCGTTAGTGTTGCACCTGTAACACTTGGTACGGGGGCAATTAGAGGCCCAATGATCGGAACCCCGCATCTGAAGCATTTACCGAATGCGGGAACCAGGTCCGCGGAAACAGTTTGTCTCCCACGTACACCGGTAGGAGCACTAGCAGCAGCAGCAGCATCACGAACAGCAGGGACAGGGTCGACTACACCGGCAACTCCGTGCCTCACATCAAGGGCTTGACAAAGATCCGGACAGGTATCTGTCAGTGTCCCCTCCTGTTACAGCGGCTACAGGGCATGGGACACTGTCTTCCCCCCCCCCCCCAAATGTGCAGAATTACCACACCTATTCCCGCATATAGCTTTTGGACAGTTGTTGAATACGTGGTCCACAGATCCTGGACATTTCCAACAATACAGGTTTTTAGATCTGGTGTTGTCTCGTAACTCGGTGGCGATAGCAGGAACCTCGGTGTTAGTAGGGGAAGACATCTCGTTACCAAGAAGTACTGGTTGACAGACAATGGTGAGAGGAGAGTAGGGTCTGTACTGGCAGTAAGCTTGCTTACTTATATTGGAGATTTTAAGTGCGGTTTCTGACTGCAAACGTATGTCGCACACGGGCCCGCCAGGCCGTTTGATCATGCCCGGACTGTCGACAATAGCAAAATAATCAGTCCAAATATGTGTCGACAGTCCAGGAAATGGAGATGATGTCACACATGAGTGAATTCACAGTGTTCCCGAGATTAACAAAGCAATTATCAACAGTGCGAGATATGTAGTGCACATTATTATTAATTTATTCAGTCAATTTAATAACATGCATATACATGTATATCATATGGCCAACATATTATCATGCAATATTACACAAAGTTAAATTTGAGAAATGGATCATTCATAAAGTCCATCCATTTGAATATTTAGCAAAATTAGCCAAGATGCAGCAGCTCTGACACATGGTCTGTGTAGTTTAACTCGGTAAGTCTATCGGCAAGATCACTAAAACTTAGACGTCTGAAACTATCTTTACAGTACATTACCAAACTATCTTCCAATCAATCTAATCCTGCATACGATTGTGTTTTTCATCCCAATTATGAAGATCTTTATCAAAATAAATCTTCTCTTATTCCCCCTCTTGGAATAAGGGTAAAAACTGCCATTTCTGCTGCAAATATAAACCTTGAAAATATTTCTTCTCACCGCCTTCTTTCTTCACCTCTTCACAATTTTCACATCGGAATCAAATGCCATTCTAACAGCTCTTAAATATATTCAAAATTGGTCAAAGCATTGGCAGTTTATAATATTTTCAGACTCTCTTTCGTGTCTTCAGGCTATTGAAAATACATCAAGTCATCATCCACTTTTAATCGAAATTGCTGAATTATATAATGTTCTCGCTACTGGCCAATATGACATCATTTTCTGCTGGTTACCTAGCCATGTTGAAATCGTTGGTAACGTAATGGCTGATGCTGCTGCAAAAGCAGCTATCAACAAATCTGTGACACCACTTAATCCCATACAGTGATATTAAACCTATTATAAGATCCTACATCAAAGATCTTATGCAAAAGAAGTGGGACACTCCACATCAATAAATTACATGAAATTAAACTAACTATCGGTTACACTTACTTGGGTTGTCAGTCCAGATTTGAAGAGGTCATTATGCGACGATGTCGTATTGGCCACAGCAGATATACACACGAGTATTTATTGTAAGGTGAGGATCCTCCATTTGTGTATCCCTTGTGATGAGAGAATCACGGTCAAGCATGTCCTGCTTGACTGTGTTCGATTCCCGACATGGGTACAATGTGTGAAGCCCATTTCTGGTGTCCCCCGCCGTGATATTGCTGGAATATTGCTAAAAGCGGCGTTAAACCATACTCACTCACTCACTATCCAGGTGGTAGTGACGTAGTCCATCAGCTGTGTAGCCCAGTCATCTTGTGGTGCGTCTGCAATGGCATCAATCCAGACATCTTCAACTTTGTCAAGTGGCACTAAAGGTAAAGCAGCAGCTCGTCGCACCAGTTTTTTCACACTGTCGTCTGACTTGTAGTCTGTCGTAAGGCCTAGCTCCTGTGTGCGACGCCAGATGCACTGGGTGTAGTGAAAGAAGCACCCACGAAGCTGAGCATTTGGAAACACAACACCAGCTGCATTGTGAGACGCACGTTCAAAGTCCAACTGGAACACATCAGGAGAAAGTTGAAGTCCTTAACTTAATCCCTTTACTCATTTTACGAACAGTAGCCATCAGTAATCACTAAGAAAGCATTCTCATCAGTTAATTAACACTGTCACGGTTAAGTGACCACACCATTTCGACAGGCCGGGTAATTTCTTTTGTCGACGGTTAACAACAACACATTTTTCATATGTCGACGGATCGGGCTGACACCAAAACAATCACTCAAATCTTCCAATATACGGTAACCCACCAAACCCCCAACTGGCAGCTTTTCACACGCGGCGTAATTAGAGTAAACCCAAAAGTTAGTGAGTATGGTTTTGCGCCGCTTTTAGCAGGGGACACCAGAAATGGGCTTCACACATTGTACCCATGTCGGGAATAGAACCCGGGGCTTCGGCGTGACGAGCGAACGCTTTAACCACTAGGCTACCCGACCGACCTAAACCCAAAAGAATCTATGTACACTAAAGAAGCTAATGAAAATCAGGATATGTACCCTCAACCCAAAATTGCCAGCACACGTAGAATAACATCAAACAGAAACGGTAAAATATCTCATCTTCCAATAGTCATCGTAAATTTCCATAAATCCGCAAAACACCCAGAAGCCCCAAAGTTGATCTCCTTTGGAGCGGAAACAAAATTAGAAGTCAAACCTTACATTAAACAAGTCAAACAATGTTCAAACTGTCTACAGTATAACCACACAGCAAACCAAAGTAAATTTCAAAAATCTAAAATGTAAAAAATGCGCACAAACAGACTGCCTAGGGGCATGCACACCCCAGTGCATACACTTTTAAACCAAAAACCACTCCTCACTCTCCAATCAATGCTGTAAAGCCCATTTCTGGTGTCCCCCGCCGTGATATTGTTGGAATATTGCTAAAAGCGGCGTAAAACAATACTCAGTCACTCACTCACTCCAATCAATGCCCACACAGACACACCCTAACACAACAGGCCAACAAACACATCAACAAAGACACGGCCAAAGTACAAACTAAAAGACAAACGCCGCATACATCCAAACCTCCTACCCACACCCCAACCAAACAACATCCCACTCACACACACAAACAAACTCCCAGACTCTGTATGGGACAACATCCCGCAAGGAGCACACCCTGCACTCAAAACACGCATCCCTCACACCCACTCTACCATTCCCCCCCCATACCACCCGAAGCCACAACATCCACACCCGCATGCAAAACAAATCGCAAGACGACCACCGTACCACAACCAAGCACCAAACACACCACAGCCTCCATGGCAGCAACATCTCAACACAAGCAAGCACAACCCGAAAACCCAGACAATAGGGAATCAACAGCTATACCCGACATACAAACACAACCATGCACGCAAACCACCCGCATGGAGTGCGAGGCAACTAAAACAAATCTAAACGAAGACAACGACTACACAATCACGGAGTAATCTAATGAAATCACCTTCTCAATCCCCCCAAAATCAAAATTCACTAACCCCACAGATGTCCTACTAGCTTACATGCTCCATAAAATATACTCAAACGCTAGAGCCAAATCCCTCCACGCAGTAGCTTATAAGTTAAAAGTAACAACAGTCATACGAAACCTTCAACCTTAGCCTAAAAGCAGCAACCACAACAAACTAAACCTAAAAAACCAAAACCTAACCTCCAACCACAAAACCTCGATAATGGAATGTTTAAATATTTTCCAGTAGAACGCCAACGGACTACCCCCCCGGCCATGAATTAAAAAGTTAACTTAATTTAAACAAGATAAAGGCCCACATATTGCTTGCATCCAGGAAACTAAATTCTCAAAAAAATCCAAATTTACACTACCAAACTATAATTCAGTTAGAACAGACCGAGCCAAAACCATAACAGGTAGGGCCGCAGGAGGCCTAATAATATATATCAGGGAAGATATAAACTATGAAGAAATCAAGATAAACTCGCCAAACCTAGAAGCAAACGGCATCCAAGTTACAATAAACACTCAAGGCCTTAACAGGAGAAATACCACTAAATCTACGTAGGGAACAACTAACCCTAAATTTCTGGGCCGCGTCTCAATCAAACCCTCTTATCCAAAACCTAATAAACAAAAATAACAGCCCCAATAACCAAGCCCTAGCCCGGAAACATCCACTACTTACTCCAATATCCCAAAGAATAATCAATTACCTAAACGAACACCAAATAAATAATCTTAAACAAAACATTAAACAATCAAATATCTTCACCCCAAAACTTAAAATACCCAAGATAGACACAACACTAGCCAATACAATAAATAAACAGACTGACCCAAACATCGCTAAAACCACCACACTAGCATACATACACGAACATTGGCCAAATTGGTGTCACATATACACAGACGGATCTTCAGATCCGATCTCCAAACACACAGGTTGCGGAGTCCAAATCGCACAACCAACCGAAACCACCCAATCCTACTAACTCCCAAACAACCAATCAATATTCACGGCCGAACTAATGGACATGGCCTCAGCCCTTCATAATCAGCAATCTAAAAAACACCAAAAATTCCTTACCTTTATCGACTCCCTCAGTGGACTGCAAGCCCTCTAAAATAAAAACACAAAAAAAAACGCCCCAAACTAATAAATCAAATACTTAAAAACTCAAACGACTTAAGTAAGGCAGGCAAACGTAGAATTCATTTGGATCCCCGCCCACGTAGGAATCTACGGCAATGAAAACGCCGATAAAACGGCAAAATTATCCCTTGAAATACCAGAAATAAGCTTAAACTTACCTATCTCAAAATGGCAAAATATATACCTAAACTCAAATAGCCAAATCAGAAAAGTTCTTAAAAAAAAACCTAACTAAAACAAAAATACTACACCCATCCAAAAAAATCGACAGAATAATCACTATACTAAAGACAGGCCACACCAAACTAAATAACCACCTTAAAAATTGAAATCACACGCAACAGGAACCTGCCCACATTGCAACCAACAAGAAACCCCAGAACACGTACTCATTCACTGCACCCACTAGCAAACACACCAGACCACACTACAAACCACCCTAAATCTAAATACGGCTCTTACTCTAGAAGCAATCCTATAACCACAAAATAAAATAGAAAAATTTAAAGCCTTAGGCGTATACTTAATCAAAACAGGACTAATAAGTCGCATTTAAACCCCAATAAACTTACAAATCCAAATCACGTAAACAAAAAAACCTACCACACACAGCTCCCTTAGTTCGCCCCCCAACCACTCTTAGCATTTATTCCAAATCTCAATCTCAAAATTACTGTATAAGCAACCCTTAAACCCACCTCCTGGGTTGCACCACCAATTCCTTTTTCCCCTTTTGGAAACACATTAAATGGTCTGGCGGTCCCGTGTGCGACATACGCTTACAGCCGGAAAGCGCACGTAAAATCTCCAATATAAGTAAGTAAGTAAGGTTGGTAGGTTTGTTGGGACTGGTCTAAAGTTTTTTGATGAGATTTGTTGTTTTTAGGAAATTGGCAAGATAAGAGTATTTTGATATGTCGTTGGAGGGTTGTAAGAGTAGTGTTATGTTGTTTTTGTATTGTGGGGGAAGGGAGTTGTATAATTCTGTCTGTTGTCTGTATTGTGGTCAGTGGTTGAGTATGTGGTCTAGGTTTTCTGGGATATGACAATGGGTGCAGTTTGGGTGTGGGAGGGGGGGGGGGGGGGGGGGGGGCTTTTTTTCCCTTTGTTGGTTGAGCCTGCTAGGGGGGTTGGGATGGGGTTTAGTGGGGAGGGGGGTGGGTGGAGGGGTGGGGAGAGACTAGGAGGGAAGGTTGGGAGGTGGGGATGACAGTAGGGGTTGTGATGGGTGGAATGGGGGTGGAGGAGAGTTGTTTGAGTATGGTTTTGGGGGTGGGGGAGGGTCAGGAAGGGAGCTGGATGTAGAGTTGGAGGTCGTGTTGAGCTCGTAGTAGTCAGGTAAGGAGTTGTAAGTGGTTATGGTTGCCGGTTAGGGAAGGTGTTCCTTTGATATGTGTTTGTTGAGTTTGAGTATGTGTGTTTGTTTTATGGGGCAGGTCTTTTGTGTTGCCGTGTGTCCTTCAGATTAACAGTGGATGCAGTGAAAATAATGTGTGTGGGAAGTTTGGTTGTTTTGAAGGTGAGAAAGACTGTTTGTGTGGTTGTCCTGCCCGGGATAGGTGTGCGGTTGTTTATGTTTTTGTAGTTGATGATTTGGGGTTGAGTTGAGTTTTTGTTAGCCATGTGTATGTATTCTTGTATATCTTCTTGGGTGTCTCTATAGTCAATGTGAATTACTCCTTGAATTTGTGTGAACCAGTTGGGTACCTGCCATGTGATGTTTAAGTCCTCTACGATGGGTTGTCTGCTGGCATGTGTGAGTGTTTCTTGGGAGGGGAAAGTAATTTTGTACCCTCTGCCACATTTGTTTATGTATAATAAGGTCTTCCAGGTCCAAGCCAAAATCAAATGGCACAGGGTTTGTATTATGTGTTGGGGTTAGACCTGGGAAGTGTTTGCTGCTGTTGATGGGTGTAGTGAAGAGTGATGTGGATTGAGGTGGAAGGGTAGGGGTGAGGACATGATTTGCTTTGAGCCTTGACTTGCTAGTGTCCAATTCGAAACTGGGACGATTTTGACACCAGTTTGGTCAAAGTTAATGACTAGGTCAGATAGGATCGATTTTGACACAACTGCCTCCCCCACATTCGAAATGAATTCGTCCCGTTTCTTTCCAAAGTCAGCTGGTATTTTCCTAGCAGCTTTTCTTTTAACAAAATGGTGCCTGATGAGGAAGGAATCTGACCACGTCATATTCAGTAGGATGTGGCCACCATTTTCAGCAAGAAGGGGTAAGAATTGTACCACAATGCCACGTGCAGTAGCGATTACAAAATGCCGGTTAATAATTCCCCAGCTGCTCTGATTTCAGACAAATATTCGTACACAAGTTTGTCCAACTCGCCCAACAACAATGGTCGACCACGTTTCTTATGAGTAAGTTGCATCACTTCAGCTGGTTTGTCTGCAGATTTAGCACTAGCATAAGCCTTCTTCATAACACGCACAGCACTTTCATCCAGACAAACATCTAAAAGTCGCATTCATATTGAGTCGCATTTTTGGCTAGGGGTTAGTGGTCGCATTCTATTGGAGACGCATTAATTTCATGATTTACAGTATTATGTCTAACGAAATAGACGATCTATTGGTGATGGTGGACGAGAATGATGCTGATTATGAGTTTTACAGTCACATGGAAAGGATCATACCCCTCCTACAAGACCCCAAGGAAGAGGACAATATTTTACTTTATTTTTCATCCGACGACGAAGATTACGACAATCTGGGGCAGAACACCCCTCGTCTCCTCTTAATAATCGCGGGCGGGAAGACGACGTTATGGAAGAAGAAGATCAGATACAGCATGACGGTGCCGATCACGCACCAACAACAGCTAGACGACACCATCGACGACCACGATACCCAAGCAGACTACTCGCCGGACATACAGCGATATCATGTGTCGAACATCACGTACCAGTTCAAATTCTTACATGAATTCCTGGATAATGTACAGGGCAGCGCAGACCCCGAACTTGTCCTGACACGAGGTTTCGACGCCCTTGTCGCCCACCTGGGTAATCTGGAAAGTGAGTAAATATTACATCGCTGTTTGCAAATAGTTAGAAGTTGTAATAAACTGAACCAAATTAAAAACTTCACAATCCTAACATTTTAACATTTTGACCAGTTATCATTGTGGGCCCTTATTGTGTATATAAACAGTAATGGCCACGTATTGTCTTCAGATAACACCCGTTTTTGTGCAGGTGAATCGATCAAAATCATGTGCAAAGCACTATAGTGGCAAAAGTGTTTTTTCACGTGCAACTGGTCACGTGGCCATAATACCGCACGTGTTTTCAGCCATACTTGTTAGCAGTCATTAAAAAAAAGGAAAACACAAGAAAACAAAAGTCTTTACGGCCATTTGCCATGCCACGCATTTCAAATGTGCAACGTGAACGTGCCATCGGCATGTTGCAGACGGGAACGTCCTTAGCTGAAGACGCAAGGACGACGGACTGTTTATGATTTAAAGACGCGTCTACAGCAAACGCGTACCACCGCTGATCGCCCTCGGCCAGGTCGACCACGTGTGACGTCACATGCAGAGGATCGTCAGATTGTCTTACGTCACCCCCGTAACCGATTTTTGACGGCTACATCAACCAGAAATGAACTGTTTAGGGGTAGACTGAGTGCGCAAACTGTTCGAAACCGTCCGAGAACTGCTCACCTTCAAGCACGACGGCCATACTGCCGGCCGATTCTGACTCAATTACACAGACGTCAACGTCAATTGTGGGCACAGCGACACTTACGTTGGACTCAGAGGAATTGGAATCAAGCCGTCTTCAGTGATATAATCTTCGATTTGCTGATGGTAGGGCGAGGGCGTGGAGGCGCCGTCATGAACGTTACGCCCAGTGTTGTGTACAGGAAGTTGACAGATTTCGAGGCGGAAGTGTCATGGTGTGGTGTGCTTTCTTTGGCAATGCACGTTCCAGGCTTCTTGTCATCCGCGGCAACCTCAACGCTGCTGCTTACCGCGACCAGGTACTGGCACCAGAACTTCTGCCTTTTATGGCAGCACATGGACCCGGTTTGATCTTCCAACACGACAATGCCAGACCCCACACAGCAATTTTGACAAGGAATTTCCTTCAGAATGCGGGAGTCAAAGTCATGAACAGGCCGTCAAGGTTTCTCGACCTCAATTCCATCGAACACGTCTGGGATGCTCTTGGCAGAAGTCTGCGCACTCTCCAGAACCAACCACAGAATTTGCAAGATCTTGGCATCATTTTGCAGCAACAATGGCTTCGTCTTCCCAATCATGTGTTCACAAGCATCACAAGGTCCATGCGGAGGCATTGTGTGGCAGTTGTCAACGCACTTGGTGGCCATACACGCTACTGAACTTGTGTGCCATCAGATTCTTGTGCTTTGGACTTATGATTTAAACTGTTGATGTTATTACCGAATACCGTAGGTGCTTGGAACAAATTATGATTACCACCGTTCATTAATGTCTAAAGAAGGATTTTAATTATTAATAATTATGTGAAGTTTTTAATTTGACTTAGTATAGTAAACTTATTTCCCCAACTTGTTTTCTGAAAATTACATAGCTGTCTAAATGTCTCTATCAAAACCCAAGGATGTCTGTAGAACACCCCTAGTACGTGTCACATGAACGTTTATTCACCTTTTTTATTTTCGTGTCAACCCCGCGGACATGATTACTCTGTACTTAGAGCAGAGCGATCTCGAGAACCCCGTATGTATCCCTTTCACAAGGTTTTCAGACCTTACAGGTGCCACGATATTGAGAGCGATGGACCATGTGGCCCAGTGCCCGTTTGACTGTACTATGACAGTGAAACTGCACATAGTTAGGAATCCTGACGCTGTGGGTAGGGGTAATGGATGCCGTCTCAGCAAGAAAGAGCTACTATCACTGGAGGCATTTACCATGCATAAAACAACTAGGGGTAGTTGTATCACTAAAATAGAGAATGATGATCATTTATGCTTAGGTCGGGCTATTGCCGTCATCCTTCTTTTCCTGAGGTATTCGTCACTACCACAGAATGTAACCAAGCAGGAACATAGAAAACAGTACACGGAACGAGAAGCGTTACCTGGGGGATGTAGGTGGTGCACAGACCAAAGCCACGGAAGATTTGTACAGACGGACGTCTCAGACCGGATGCGTGTTTGGAAGGTCGTCCCGCGTGGGAGGCGTTTCAGGCATGCTTGAGGGACGAGGCACGCTTGCAGGTACACACTATCACTCCCGGTAAAGGCCCTTCTATCCTGTACGCTCCGCACACCCCTCCTGGTATAGCCGAACACACCTTCTGCATTGATATTTTCTGGTGGCCTGCAAATACTCCCAGGGGTGGTCCAGCTGGTCACTACGACTGTATCAATTCGGTAGTGGGGGTGTACAGTGATAACAAATTTTGCAGGCTATGTCATAGGGGATATAAGTCCGACGATACACATGCCTGTACTAAAGAATATACGTGCGGAAAATGTGGACGTAAGGGTATAAACTGCCCTTACACTTTCCCGCCACAGCGTGGCACGGGGTGACGGTGTTGGTCAGGATTCGAACCTGTTCGGTCAACCGAGACAAAGAGTGTCGCGTATGGTTCCCTAGGAGGGACTGTCACTCGGCTCATATCGCCAACGGTATCTGCCGACAATGTAAAACTGACAAAAATGCGGGTCACGAGTGTCTGAGGGGGCACGGGTGGCCCAGTCGTCTAAGGCGCCGCGATTCGCTGTGCAGAGTTGCGTCCCTTGGGCACGCCAGAAACCTATGATTGTGGGTTCGAATCCCGGTTCACCCCAATTATGTTTCTAGGTTTGTCAGCACCATACCCGTGCTCGTGGGTTTCAACGAAGTGGTAAACGTCTGAGACCTGCATCACTTCGGGCTTTCCTCCCACATTAAGCTGACACGCCGCGATATAACTGGAATACTCTTAAAAGCGGCGTTAAACCCAACTCACTCACTCACTCACGAGTGTCTGAAAGAAGACGATGGCAGAGTGTGTCGTATGTGTAAGAGTCTTCTAGGACCATCGCACCGGTGTCACATGTCTGTCGACATCGTCAAAGAGGAAGATCGTCCAGATTATAGCATGACCAAGTATATCTTTTACGATTTCGAATCCATGTGTGACGAAAATGGTAAACATATACCTAACCTATGCGTTCTCCAGCTCGGTTGCGGCAAGTGCATGGGTACCGAGTCTGAGTACTTGCGTCAGTCATGCCCTTGGCGTGCCGAGAAGAGAACAGCCTGTGTACCGACAGATTTTAAACAGGAAATAGTCATAGACGGTCCTCACACCGGCACACACGTTGGCCAGTTTTTCTCTCTTCAAAATTGCAACGAACGGCTACCGAGAAAACTGTCGCGTCAACGGGGGGAGAGTCTGCCGAAGAACCCAATTTAAAGTTCTACCACTAGCGATGAAGGTGGCAACGATAGCATCGTGGTTGTGGCTCACTATGCCAAGGGTTACGATAATCATTTCATTTTGAAATCACTGCTACCATCTGACACTAAAGCCCGAGGTGATCTTGACCGGTGGTAAAATTTTGAACATGGTTACCGGTAGACTTCTCTTTCGCGACTCGCACAACTATATCCCTACTGCTCTGAAGAACTTCTGTAAGACATTTGGCTTGGCCGGAGGTGAAAAGGGGTATTTTCCCCATCTCTTCAATAAGGTCGGCACAAATCAGTCAGCTATCCTTGACAGTCTACACCCCTCCCTCACACTTTTACGATCCGGATGGTATGTCTCGAGACGGTCGCGCCATTTTTATGTCTGGGTATGGGGAAAATGAGCAAAACTCTTTCAATATGCAGGTCGAACTCATAAAGTAATGTCGGCAAGACGTGGACATCTTATGACAATGTTGTGGGAAATTCATAGACACATTCCTGTCTCTGAACGACATCAACCCCTTTTTTGAGTGTCTGACTTTGCCCCACTCCTGCATGTATACCATAATACCGCCCGGTGGATAAGAGGACAATCATCCACGGCAATCAAAAATATGCGCTGAGTGGTTAGCGTCTCTCGAACGAAACAGAGGTCTGAGGCTGGACCGTGAAGTGTCCTTCAGCTGCGGCGTCGACGGTGGCAATCACGCCTACTACGATCCAACGACCGGACAGAGACAGCATACATACATAGTAGATGGTTACGATCCTGTCAACAAAGTTGTGTACGAATTCCTAGGTTGTTTCTGGCAAGCGTGTACGATGTGTTTCCCGCATAAGCGGAATGTCAAATTACACTAGGGTTCAGGCTCTACTCTGGCTGACAGACACGACCGTACTATGTATCGTTTAGCTCTGGTGCGCCAGCATTCGCAAGTAAAGGCCATACACGCGATATGGGAGTGTCAGTACAAGGCTAGTAGAGGCGAGGAGGAGGACAAACTACCCGACGAGGCTACGGTACCTCTCCAAGCTCTGGACGCTTTTTATGGGGGCCGCACTGATGGTATCCAATTACACAAAAAGTGCGGGGAGGGTGAAAAGATATGGTACCCGTACGTGTGTAAGAGAGGACGCTTTCCTGTATTGCATCCTCGTATTATACACAATTCCTCCTCAGACAAGTTTGTTCGAATTGGAATTGGATGTCTCTTCAAATGCGACATTCTCGCGCCTCGATGTCTCTATCATCCTTTTTTACCATATCGCGCGAATGGTAAGCTTTACTTTCCTCTCTGCCGGACTTGTGCTGAGTCAAATGCCAAGTCAGAATGTCAGCATACCGATGATCAGAGATCGTGGGTGAGTACGTACATGACAATAGAGGTACACAAAGCAGTTCGGGAACTGGGCTATACGGTCAGACATATTTTCTCCGCATGGAACTTTTCCCAATTCGAACCAACGAGCCAGATACTAGCATTGACGGTATTCCTTTCTTCGGCGCGAAAGGATTGTTCGCCAGCTACGTGGACAATTTTTACAAACTGAAGCATGAAGCTAAATTTAAGTGGCTATCCTCCCGAATGTACGACGGAGGATAGCAAGGTCCGTTTTGTCGAGGAAGTATTTCGAAAGGAAGGTGGTAAGGCCAAATGTAGACCTCACATTAACTAGACTTAAGAAATCTGATACAAATCCACTAATTTATAAACAAGAATACAATCAATTACGAAACACTAATGACACTTATAAATCTATATTTACAGATGGATCCAAGGATGGTGGCGCAGTTGCTAGTGCCACTGTCATTGGATCCAGAACAGTATCTTCACGATTACCAGATAATAGTTCCATATTCACAGCAGAAGCACACGCAATTTTAACAGCACTCAAATATATCAAGAACAAATCCAAATATAAAGAATTCATTATTTTTTTCAGATTCACTTTCGTGCACATCCATTTTTAATTGAAATTCTTGAGTTATTTAATGATCTTGCGACTGGCCAATATGACATCGTCTTTTGTTGGTTACCAAGCCATGTTAGTATCACCGGTAACACAATGGCTGCTGCTGCTGCAAAAGCAGCAGTCAACAAATCTGTGACACCACTTCTTTTACCATACACTGATTATAAACCTATAGTTAGATCTTACATCCGTGAGCTGATGCAAAAGAAGTGGGACACCCAAGTGGGCATAAATTAATTACATGCAATAAAAACAAATATTGGTTATACCTACTTGGGTTGTCAGTCCAGATTTGAAGAGGTCATCTTAAGACAATGTCGTATTGGCCATTCACGTTATACTCATGAATATATTTTAAAAGGTGAGGATCCTCCATTCTGCATCCCTTGTGATGAAAGAATCACGGTCAAGCACGTCCTGCTTGACTGTATTGATTTTTCCATCACAAGGGATAAATATTTCAAAGTTTCAGCTATGAAGGACCTTTTTACACAGGTAAGAACTCATTTTATTCTTGGTTTTTTAAAGGAAATAGAATTAATTCATAAATTTTGATTGCTATATTTTGTTAATAACTAAATATTTTTTATAATTGGTGGTATGAATCTATAACTGAGATTGTTAGTGGCTATATCCTCGAAGGGGGTTAAAGTAGTGTAAAATTATTGTCCCCCTGAGAGGGTATGTAAGACCATGTCTTTCAAAGTATGTTTATTTCTGCCCTTTTTTAATCGTAGTATATATTTTCGTTTAATCTGGCTAAATTTGTCATTAATCGCCAACAGCGGAAGGGATGATGTAAATCCGGCGGGGGTGCATGCAGGTAGCAAAAGTACTGTAAGTCCCCATGGACCCTAGCATGGTGATCTACCTTCAGCTGCTGGCGATCTATAGCCCTTTTTTATATTGTACCGTTATATATTGTGATATCTTTTATAGTTGTATGCTAGTTTTATATAGTATTAATCTGTGATATTCTAGTAATTTTACTGTCCATCGATGACAGGTTTTAATTTAAGTATAATATATGTATTAAAAAGTATAATTTCTCGTCACGATATGGCTGAAATATTGCCGATGTGACGTAAAGCTTTAACTCACTCACTCGAAAGGAAGGAGTTCGTCTGGACACTTCCAAAATCGAACACAACCCCGTCATGTGGTCTATAACCAAATTTATGATGAACAGCCACTGGGGAAAATTTGGTCAGTCTTATAACAAGACGTAGTGTCTGTACATCACGAATGGGCGTCTTTTGTACGACCTCTTTCACGACGGTTGTATAGACCTTAAAAATGTCGTTTTGGTCTCTCCAGACACTCTGCTCGTCACCTACTCGCCTGTAGAAGTACACCGAGTTCCACACTTTGCCAGCAATCCCGTAATTGGCGCATGGGTCACAGCGCAAGCCCATCTAAAACTGTACGAGGCCTTAGAGTCTCTCCGTGATGCCGTCTTGTACTTTGACACCGATTCGGTAATTTACGTGGAGAAAGAGAGCTCGGTGATTCTCTAGGCGAGTGGACTGACGAGATAGAAGAAGGTAACTGGATTGACGAATTTGTCACCTGTGGGCCTAAAAATGATGCTTACCGTCTACACCAACCCCCAACCCCCCTCCCCCATGCACGATCCGAGACTTTACCTTAAACTATCACGCCTCGGCTCTTTTGAATTTCAAGGCCTTGCTCAGGACAGCTCTTCAGGCTCCGGACGCTAGAACAAAAATCCGCGTCAGATACCCACATTTTCTCAGGAATGACACCAGTACCACGTGATTCGTCGATCCGCCCTTTTCGACCATATCATCCCGTGTCTTGGAACAGTAATAGTCCATCGTCCCCGCGACGCACTCGCTATTTTAGTCTTACAAACACCCTGTTACAAGTATGCTCGGTCAGTTGGTGTCTACCCCCAGCCCCAGTATAGTACCTACCACTATGTCTCAACAATCAAACGACAGGATGTGTAAGAATGTGGACATGTTCCAGGTCAGTAACCCCTGATTATCGCCCTGTCACACGTCATGGTAGCTCTCCGACACAGCCTGAACTCCTCAAACCCCGCCCCACCACTCCAACAACACCACCACCACCACCATCACCGGACGGGTATTCCGGTGACAACTACCGATCAAACCAACAGCAGCAACGATGAAGAGCATCAACCTACCACCAGCAAAACCAAGCATAACGACCAAACACAACAACGGAAACAGAAACCAGCCACTTTCCAACACGGCAAGAAAAGAAACGCCGTACCGAGCGACCACGACTTCGAAACACCGTCATCCTCGATGGGTAAGAATGCACCTCTCGTCAAGAAACATAAGAAAAAGGCATCCCCGTCGACGGAGATGGGGGATGGGGTGATAAACGAGAGGACCCCAGGTTACTCTCGGCGCATTACGCGAAGAATAAATCTAGTACGTCGGCTGTCGGCAAACACTGAGAGGAAGAAGAAAGAACGGTCGAACTGGACGCTGAATTGCAGAGACTCGTGGCTGAGTTAATGGGAAGTGACAACCAGGTGTGAACATTTTACCCAGTAACGTTTTATGGACAAACAGGTCGTGCACCCTGCCAACGGTGTTTACGATCCTCGTGAGTGTCACATTGCTATAATGATAAATGTTCTTGCCATAACAAATATTCATCGTGTGAAATAAATGAACAGATCGAGTGATCCGTTGAAATGTATCCTACGATCAAGTTGTTTTCTCCTGTCCAGTGGCAAACACGCTATACCACGAGTATTGGTCTCGGGTTGGTAAGGGGTGGGTCAACTGGGACAGGGTTTAGGTAAAGCCGGGACATACTTTTCATAAATGTGTGTCCCACTTTTGGTAAAGGTGAGACGTAATTTAGAATATCGAGTCATACTTTAAGAGCAAGCCATCATGCAATAAAACGGTCTGTCACATTTTTGGAATGGTCTGTCATACTTTTGGTTGGGTTATACATTCTATTATCTTTTTTAGTAGTAAAATGTGCTGTAAAGACACACTACCAATGGCATACATTCGGAACAGTCTGTCATACTTTTGACACGATCTGTCACGCTTTTAGAACACCCCGACATACTTTTAGAATGGTTTGTCTCACGTTTGTTAAACTCGTACAAGATTTTGTGAAAGTCGGTCGGGATTTTGCTAAAGGCGGACGCGGTTTTGGTATAGTCAGGCACAGTTTTGTCAAAGACGTCTTCGTCCTGGATAAAGTCAAGTATTCTTAATAGTAAGGCCTTTCTCGTAGAGAGACCAGATGCGTCAAGACCCCACTCCTATCGTTACGACCTGTGAAGATCCGGGGTAGAATAGGTCTTCAGCAACCCATGCTTGTCATAAAAGGCGACTAACGGGATCAGGTGGTCAGGCTCCCTGACTTGGTTGATGCATGTCATCGATCCCTGTTCATGATGTAAATCACTGGATTGTCTTGTCCAGACTCGATTATTTACAGACCGCCGTCATATAGCTGAAATATTGCTGAGTGCGGCGTAAAACAACAAACCAAACCAAACCAAAACACCTATCGCTACTCGGACAATGGATATGGCAGGCTATCGCATACCCAGACAGGAACGGCTAGTGGACAGATCCTATTTTCAATTGGCACTTGTGAAGAGCAACACCCCCTGTTGTGAGTGCTGGGTAACGTTGGAATTGTTTGTAATACAATGGCTGATGCTGCCGCAAAAACAGCATTCAACAAATTTGTGACACCACTTCTTATACCATACAGTGATTATAAGCCTGTCATTAGATATTACATCAGAGATCTAATGCAGAAGAAGTGGGACACCCAAGTGGGTTTCAATAAATTACGTGCAATAAAAGCAAATATCGGTTATACCTACTTGGGTTGTCAGTCCAGATTTGAAGAGGTCGTATTAAGCGAGGTATTATTGGCCATTCTAGATATACTCAGGAATATTTATTAAAAGGTGAAGATACCCTAATCTGCATCCCTTGTGATGAAAGAATCACGGTCAAGCATGTCCTGCTTGACTGCATTGATTTTTCCATCAGAAGGGATCAATATTTCAAAATTTCAGGCATCAAGGATCTTTTTAATCAGGTAAGTTCTCGTTTAATTCTTGTTTTCGTAAAAGAAATTCAACTGATTCATAAATTTTGATAACAATGTTTTGTAAATAAATAAATTCATGTTTATAATTGGCTGAAAAAATCAGTAACTGAGATTGTTAGTGGCAATATCCCCGAAGGGAGTTAAAGTAGTGTAAAATTATTGTCCCCCTGAGAGGGAATGTAAGACCTCGTCTTTCAAAGAATATTTATTTCTTCCACGTTTTTAATAGTAGTATATGTGTTATTTTGATGTTTGGCTAAATTTGTCAGCCATCGCCAACAACTGAAGGGATGAAGTAAATCCGACTGGGGTCAATGCAGGTAGCAAAAGTACTGTAAGTCCCCATGGTCCCCAGCGCGGTGATCAACCTTCAGTTGGTTGCGATTTATAGCCCGTTTTTATAATGTGTTGTTGAATGATTAGTTAGTTATCTATTTTTACTTGTTCTCAAACTAGTCTGTGATATTCTAGTTATTTTACTGCTCTTCGTCGGCAGAATCTAATACAGTTTACTATATATTGTTAATGTCAAATTTTGTTTCGTCACGATATGGCTGAAATATTGCCGATGTGACGTTAAACTTTAACTCACTCACTCACATTGAAGTCGATTGATAGGCGCCGCTCATAATGAAAGTTCCTATAATTGTACCGTGTTGGCAAATCAATCACTGAAACCTGTGGTGAACACACATGTGCTCGTGGGTACATGGGTACAATGTGTGAAGTCCGTTTCTGATGTCCCCCGACGTAATATATATTGGAACACAGCTGAAAGCAGCGTAAAACAATATTCACTCACTTTAAAGTCAGATCAGTATCCCCCTTAGAAACTTTGTTGTTTTGGTGAAAATCGTGTCTCAAATAGTGCAGGATGAAGGAATATTTACAAGCTTCAATGTCAACCAATGGTATTCTCAATGATGCAATAGGGCCTCAATGATCCCATGACGGCTAAGGGACACGTCTCTTCATTCGACCTAACAAGACAGAAATAAAATGTGTTTGGTAAAGGGACACTCTTCTTAATGTTCTTTATTCCAACAGATGTCTTCACGATGACCGCACATTGCCTTACTGCAGTAACAAGATCATATGATTGTGGAAAGAGTTTGTCTCGTTTATTTATAATCCAGGCTTATTAGGCTAAATGCTGTACAAGTCATTTCTCTTTGAGACATTCACAAGCCACGCAAGTTAACCATGTATCCAATAAAATAAATATTTTTACATTATATACGTGTATCTGGTTTAAGATATATACCTTCAAGTTTACATTGCTGTATGCAACTGAAGCTCCACCGTGTAGTTAACGCTTCGTGTCTGGTTAATATACAAATACATATAATTATCACATGTGGGATATTTAGCCATCAGATGTAATCCTTTTATCAATTTTGAACACAGGGAATGAAAGTTCAAAATGATAAATTAACTCAGAGGTTCTCACTGATTGGATGCAGATTGCCCAATGGGTGAGGTACGTCAATGGTCCTTTGGTCAACTGGAAATGTTAGATTCTAAAGTTACAGAAAACGTGTTAAAATGGACAAATACTGAACCTTTCTTTTTTACACTCGAAACTCTCTGGCGAGTTCCCTGTCATACCCTGTTCTTAATACCAACTGATAATAGATCAAGGAAGTAGGAATACAATAATACATGCTGATCCGGGTTTAAACAAAGTATCACAAATGCTATGTTTGGGCTTTGTCCCGGTGTTCAATCCTGAGCTTGATGGCTTCTTTTGGCACAAGTCGTCCTATGGTTAGGCAGTCCAGCTCCAACATTTCCTGTAACGAAGCATCTCATGTAATCTTTAAACATCTGTATCTTACTTACGATGTTGAGGTCGACAGAGGTCGACAACCCAACGCAAAGATCATTTTGTGGCTCTTCAGGCACGACGTCATCCCTTCTGGACAGCAACTAACCTACGGAACGACCTCCTGAACGCCTCGGGGGTGAATGTGTCCACTCAGACGATACGGAATCGTCTTCACAATGCAGGTCTCTACTCGAGAAGGGCATGTGTCCGAATCCCCCTGACAGTTCGACACCGGCGGGAGCGATTGGAATGGGCTGAAGATCATGTCACTTGGACACGGAACGATTGGGTTCCAGTTATGTTCACCGATGAGTCCAGGTATTGTTTGGACTTTACAGACAGGAGGCAGCGGGTGTGGCGACGACAACGTGAACGTTTCCATGATGCCAACATCAGTGAACATGACCGTTATGGTGGTGGTTCCATTATGGTCTGGGGTGGAATCAACAGAGATGGAAGGACAGATCTTCATGTCCTGGAGAGAGGAACAATGACGGGGGTGAGGTACCGGGATGAGATCCTCGATGTGTACGTCAGACCCTACGCTGGTGCTGTTGGCCCTGAGTTCATCCTGATGGATGCTAACGCCCGTCCTCATCGCGCCAGGGTGGTTGAGCAGTACCTTGAGCAGGAGACAATTGTCCGCATGGATTGGCCAGCGCGCTCGCCGGACTTGAACCCGATTGAGCATGTCTGGAACATGCTGCAGGTTGCCCTTTCACGCCGTAGAGCACAACCAACGACTTTGGCAGAGCTCGGACATGCCCTCGTGGAAGAGTGGAACAACCTTCCCATTGGGAACATCCGGGTGCTTGTTGACAGCATATCTCGACGTTGTCAGGCCGTCATTGATGCAAGGGGAGGTCATACTCGATATTGACACTTCATCGACTAAGTGTAATGATGGACTATCCCTCATAACTGTGTAATTCTTTCTCTTGTTTGCTGTTAACATTTTTTAATGAAATGCCTTTTGGTGTTTGCAGATTTCAAACATTCCATATTGATACAAGTTCATGCCGTTCATGCATTTTCATTCATAACATGATTAAACACGTTTCTGAGTCAGAGTCATGTCTTTTGTTATGTTTGTGGTAACTTACACACATATCACCTAGTGATCCTTATCAAATTTTGAGTAGTATAGTTACATCTATATCTTCAAATGTTTAGGACACTATGTCCGTTCAATCACCATCCAATGATTAATCCACCTGAACTAGAACTATAGGAGACCAGCCTCAGTAAAGCTTTCAAAAGGTTTTATCGTAGACATGTGGAGAACATTTCCAAATTTGACGCATTTGTGACAAATATGATGTCCAAAGCAATTCCCTATTGTGACTTGTACCATATGCTCCCGTGTATTTTATAGAGAACAATTGACTTGACTTTGTATGTTTTTGTTACAGGTGCCACCCGTATGACACCATACGCTCATCTTTTCACAAAAACACCTTGTATTGTCACTATTTGAAAGTGATTCATAAACACGTGCTCATGTATCGATTCCACTTCCAGCAGATATTTCTTATGATTATGGAAAGGCTTTTGTCGCTTTTATTTATATGCAACACATTAGTTGGCAGACACGCAAAGTGGTTTTTGAATGACCTGAATGAAACTTGCTAGAACAGCCATTTTGCCAGAGCCTAATATCCCTTTAGAAACACAGATGAAGCAAAACACCCTCACAGGCATATCAGGCGGTCTGACGAACTTGACCTTTCTGAGGACATGGATGAGGGCAATCTTCAACGCACACATGACAAATCTGCCTGCGAGACACTGGCGTTGACCATAGCCAAATGGAAGCCATGCAAGTGGGTTAATGTTCCCTTTCCATCTGAGGACAAGGAAAATATGCACTATAAGTTTATGTGATAGTTAATAAATATTTCATTAGTGATACTGTTTGTGTTCTACTGTAGTTTGTCCTGAAGCAGGTACTTTGAATAACACTGTATTTCTGTTCTCCCATTTATGTATGTGAGTTTTACTTAATCATTACAGTTAAAGTTTCTAGCATACATTCTAGTTCTGGCAACTAATGTTCCCTGCATATTATGACACATTTAATTAAATCTATTACATATGAAATAATTCTAATACAAACACCTTATTAAAAGATTACTATAATTCCATTAATAATACAACTGCAAACAAATCTTAATACTAACATTTCTTCAAATAAATCTGTTGCTACTAATAAATATGATAATTATCCATATTCTACTCCTGTTATTGAAATCAACCTGAACTATAAATGGTACTCTTAATTCCTACTACTACTACTACTACTACTACTACGACGTCAATAAACCTACAACAACTTCTTTTACATCTATCACTGCTGTGCCTGCTATCTGTCCGAGTCATCTGAGGGGCTACATATCACTGTGCAGGGGGGCACGGGTGGCCCAGTCGTCTAAGGCGCCGCGATTCGCTGTGCAGAGTTGCGTCCCTTAGGCACGCCAGAAATCTATGATTGTGGGTTCGAATCCCGGTTCGCCCCGATTATGTTTCTAGGTTTGTCAGCACCATATCCGTGCTCGTGGGTTTCACCGAAGTGGTAAACGTCTGAGACCTACATCACTTCGGGCTTTCCTCCCACATTAAGCTGACACGCCGTGATATAACTGGAATACTGTTAAAAGCGGCGTTAAACCAAACTCACTCACTCACTGTGCAGAGTTGCATCCCCTAGGTGTTCCGGCGGAAACCTATAATCGTGAGTTAGTGTTCCAGATCGGTCCTGAATATGTTTCTATGCTTGTCAGCACCACAGATGTAAACAGCTTTTTATCAGCATCATCTATGATTTCCTCCCACTGTCGCCCCATGACATAACTGAATACGTACTAATCAAAGCGGCGTTAAATTCAAACTCCCTCACTCATAATTACACCAGTCAAGTACACATGCATGTATGGTTACCACTGTTCGTAAAATAAAACCATTGCATATACTTACCGATCGGGCTGAAAGGCATCTGGTTCATCAAAATGTTCTGGGTCTCTTTGCATCTCCATCAATGGCACGATTACAATTGAACCTTTGGGGAATGTGTAACCCTTGATGGTAATTGCGTTTGCTGTTTCTCTGCCCATTCTCCAATTAAAAGATGTGTAAAGCACACAGTGTTATGGGTGAAATTGTCGCAGAAAAAATAATAGTAAAATATAAATAATTATACCCCAGATATCTGATTTTGCAGCTTCAGCTGAAAATATATCTCGTCTCCATACAAAATCCAATACTTCAACAGACACCCACGCCCCCGCCGGAATATGAAATGCTCGGTCTCTAAGTTCTCGAATAATCGACCCGTGAAGATTCCGGGGTAGAATAGGTCTTCAGCAACCTATGCTTGCCGTAAGAGGCGACTATGCTTGTCGTAAAAGGCGACTAACGGGATCGGGTGGTCAGGCTCGCTGACTTGGTTGATGCATGTCATCGATCCCAATTGCGTTGATCGATGCTCATGATATTAATCACTGGATTGTCTGGTCCAGACTCGATTATTTACAGACGCCGTCATATAGCTGGGATATTGCTGAGTGTGGCGTTAAACAACAAACCAACCAACCAACTTAATAAAATCACTTAAAATCTCATAGACTACTTACAAGGGTATGGGAGGGAAAAGGCGAAGTGTTGCTCTGATGAAGTGATCAAGATATTCGATCTCCTGTAGTTTTTCATAGGTCGGTTCCTCCTGTTGCAAAAACAGATGAGCATGAAAGTATGGCACTGTTAATATCGGACATTTAGGCAAGAAACTGGCATCCCCGTGGGCACCAATTGTGCCCCCCTTCTTGCTGATCTTTCTTTATGCATACGAGTCGGATCTGGCAACTCAAAACACTGGCAATTGGTCAAGACGTTCAATTTCAGCTTTCCATATATCGATGATCTGATATCGTTTAATGATGTTCAATAGCCAATTTGCTTCCATTCATTTACCCACCTAAGCAAGAAATAAAAGTGAGTAGTTATGCTGCCTCATCTGATTCATATTTAGATCTATGCATAATGGTTCAGAGTGAGCAAAAACTATCCACAATAATGCGGGAAGCGAGGGATGACTTCAACTTTCCAATTGTCAATTTCCCCTTTAAGTCTTGCAATATTCCTGCAGTTCCCGCCTTTGGTGTCTACTATTTCACAACTTTTGAGGTACAATCGAGCAAGCTCCCTCTACGGCGATTTTAAAGAACGCCCCATGACTCTTGCTCAAAAAACACCTTTTGGCCTGGTATATGTCACAGTAATGGTGTTCTAATGAAATGCTCACCATGGTTGCAACTAACCGATTTTGTATTTGTATATGTTGGATGCAATTCATCATGCATTCTAGTTCTGTTACGGTTTCAAGCGAGTAGTGTAACCTCCAAAATAAAGTGCAGTCAAAGAGTTATTCAGTGGAACTGCAAACATGAAGCTTCCTGATAAGAGATGTCAAGGAAATGGATACTGGTCTTTACAATACTAAACATCTGCTTGGTCTTGATGCTGTGGTGATAATGGAACTGAAAACTACACTGATATTTAAACTTTCATCAACATGTGAGTGAGTTAAAGCTTTACGTCACATCGGCAATATTTCAGCCATATCGTGACGAGAAATTATACTTTTTAATTCATATATTATAACTAAATTAAAACCTGTCATCGATGGACAGTAAAATTACTAGAATATCACAGATTAATATTTAAAATAGCATACAACTATAAAAAGATATCACTATATATAACGGTACAATATAAAAAAGGGCTATAGATCGCCAGCAGCTGAAGGTAGATCACCATGCTAGGGTCCATGGGGACTTACAGTACTTTTTCATCAACATGTGATTTTATGCCATCTTAAGCGTTATATAATAATGTTTATTGCATACATCACCGATTAATGAGCGTATTTCCTCCAAAAGCTTCTTCTGAATATCGGGATGAGTAGCCAGGACATGGGATAGGAAGGAGAGAGATGCTCCTGTGCCATCAAAGGAGCCAAGGAAGAGTATACCCTGTGCATACATTTCATCTGATGACATATCTGGAAGATAAAACGTACATTCTATGTTTAATACATCTTAAGTATTTAACAAAAGAATAATCAGTATTATTCACTGGAAAGTGGCGAATAAATATAAAGAGCTACTGCATTGGGAATAATCCTGTTTGAATCTATGACACACAACAATACCAGAATAAATGCAACACTGAAACTTCTTGACAATGTGTAAGAAGAACCCTTTAGCTAATGCTCACGTTTAGATGCACACCTAGCTGTTGTTCCTTGAAGAACATTATTCTCCTCTGCGTCAATCAGTATTTGAAGAAAATCCATGTTTTTCTACAATATGAAAGTGATAGTATGAGGCTACTTGCTAAACATTATGGTCCTGCTATCAAGTCTACGTTCTTTTAATAGAAATTTACATGAAAATGACCACTTACTTGTGCATCTCGCTGCTTTTTTCGTTCGTCAATAATAGTTTTTGCTAACGTTGTCAAAAACTGGACAGCACTTGGTTTAAGAGAGCATACTCCACAAATCCCCAGCAGTGGTTTAATGACAGGAAACGCAACTGAGAAAATAATCGATTATATCGCATAATGGCGTAATCTTTTATTTGAAAAAAAAACCATACTAACTAGAGCATAATGAAATAAGACATTGAATTCATAATACATGGCCCAAATGTATTGTACACTTTTACAATGGCTTTACATTTGTAACTAATGCTTGACTCTTGCTTGTCACCCATTCCACAATATTATAGTATCACCAGTTAGATAAGCCCCGTTAATTGTGCTAAAGGTACAATATAGATTTTGGGGACAACATTTTCGACCATTACATATTAAAATGTCATGTTAACTGCCCATTGTAAATGGCTGCAATATTAGTTTGACATTGAAAGTGGAAACGTTTCTTGCCTCTTACCAGATAGATATAATAAATTTCTTTTGAAGAATCCACTCTTAAATATCTGAGTTGCGTTGATGACAAGGCGGCGGCTAAGATCTTTCTGGGAGTTTATTTGAACCCCAAAAGATGTACTTGCAATTGTGTCCAAGGCATATGGAATGAAATAGCTGATAAAAAAGTGTATCAATGTTGAATATGCAACGTCAACGCCAGAAAACAGTTAGTATACCTTAAACAGTAAATAGTTTATAGTTTTACGTGAGTAATGTTCCCTTTGCACCCAAAGGAATCTGTTCGGCGCATTCTCGTTAACGTGACATTAACGTTTCATATATATATTTATGTGAAATGCTGATTAAGTTTGAATACATAACAAATTCCGTTCGTTAACATACCAAACTGAAACCGGTTGCAAATCTGGTTGTGCATAAATAATGATATATGCCCAAATATGGGCATTTGTGACATTTCTATGCATACGCGTAAACAACATGTTCCTGCTGTTGTGTGTGTGTAAACATGACAGCACCATCGCTCAAGATCCTTTTTTAGAATTTTTTCAAATTATGGTTCTTCAAGCGGATTGTTGTTAGTACGCAGGACAACTTTAAGAAAACTTTAAAAACTTAATCAGTGCCGCGCTTTGAATCTCGGACCAACACTCGGTCATACAGTCTTGGGGGTAATTTCTATCATTCTGAATATTTATGCAAAGATCGAAATATGAATCCAGGAATGAAATAAGGGCGCCAAAATCCTTTCAGATTTATAAGAAATCTATGCCAATAGTCCGTAGTACGATTCCGTCTATATCATGAGCATGTGTCTATGAATCACTTTCAAATAGTGATAATACCAGATGTTCGCGAAAAGGTGATCGCATCCTGCCCCATCGGTGCCACCTGTCACAAACACATATAAAGTAAAGTCAATTGTTCGCCTGAAAAGACACATTTGGAACAAGTCAAAACAGGGAATTGCATCGGACATCATTTTTGTCACTGATGCAGCAAATTTTGAAATGTCCTCAACATATCTACGATAAAAAATTTTTTTAAGCTTTTCTGAGGCCATGAATGTTAGAAGCTTGATCAAACATTCAAAAGTTGTGAAATAGTAGACACCAAAGGCGGGAACTGCAGGAATATTGCTAGACTTAAAGGGAAAATTGACTATAAGAAAGTTGAAGTCATCCCTCGCTTCCTGCAGTATTGTGGATAGTTTTTGCTCACTCTGAACCAGCGTTAGCTCGTCACGCCGAAGACCCGGGTTCGATTCCCGACATGGGTACAATGTGTGAAGCCCATTTCTGGTGTCCCCCGCCGTGATATTGCTGGAATATTGCTAAAAGCGGCGTAAAACCATACTCACTCACTCACTCACTCTGAACCATTATGCAGAGATCTAAATATGAATCAGATGAGGCAGCGCAACTACTCACTTACTTTTTGCTCAAGTGGGTAAATGAATGGAAGCGAATTGGCTATTTGACCATTATGGAACGATATCAGATCATACGGTAAGATGAAGTTAAACGTCTTGACCTATTTCCAGTGTTTTGAGTTGGCCAATCCGACTCGTATGCATACAGAAAGAAATCAGCAAGAAAGGAAGCACACTTGGTGTCCAAAGAGATGCTAATTTCTTGCCTATATGTCCGATATTAACTGTGCCATAGTTTCATACACGTCCCGCTTGTCATACAGTTTTGTCACTCTGAATCTTTATGCATAGATCAAAATATGAAACAATGGAGGCGGTCTCACTCTCCTTTGTTTCTAGTTGGGTAAATCAGTGGAAGGGAATTGGCTATTTGATTAGCTATTGAACGATATCAGATCATCGATATACATGAAGCTTAAGTTAAGCCTCTTGGCCAAATTCCCTTGTTTTGACTTTGCCAATCCGAGCAGAAATTCTGATTCAAATGCATAAAGAAACAAGATCAGCAAGAATGTGAGCACAATTGCTGCCATGTGGTTGCCTACTTTAATATTATTTAGATCATCCTGAAAGTGGTGCTTATCCTGTCGACAAAGAATTTGAAGAGGAGTGGTTTGGTAGAATACCCGCCTTCGATTCCCCAAATAAGTGCAATGTATGAACCTGCCTTGTTGTCGCATAAAGCAGCGTAAAAATACTTTACTTTAAAATCCTTATGTCTCAATTCTACACACACATTGGAAAGATGTGGGAACTAACAATCGTAGTCATGTACATTTGTAGACTGTTTTATCATGGTTTTATCATACACAAAGTAATACATACTCTCTCACACAGCATGCTTCCTGTTTTCCCGCAGCCACGCCTAGGTTCGCTGATAGTACTGCTGCTGCTGCGTTCATATGTCTACACATCTGCAATTCAGAACATACATCACTATAGGCTGCATAACAATGGAATATACACAAAATATTTCAAGTAACAAAGTCCCTCCTCTGATTTAGTCTTTGTATATTAGATGACAAAGGTGGTCCTTGTTTCGCAGTATTGATCCGCTGCAGTGGGGGACTTATAATAAAACGTCACATCAGTAGTATTCCAGCCATAACGTAACGAGAATAGTTGCAGTGATCACTCACTGAAGATACAAACATTATGTCATTAATGCCACAACCGTTGCATAAGTCAGTTCTTCTCAGATACATATCGCAAATGCGAATATTATAGATATTTTAAAATGCAGAAAAATATTTAACTGATGTAAATATAAGAAAATGCAGAATATCATTGACACAATTTAGATGCAGCTCACACAGGTTAATGGTTGAAGTTGGCAGGCACAACAAAATACCCAAATGTTTAAGATTATGTAAACAATGTTCTTTAAATGTTGTCGAAGATGAATTTCATTTTCTACTTGTATGTTGTAAATATGATAATTTAAGGAAAAAATATATTGAACAGAAATACTATGTACATCCAAATAAATACAAGTTTATCTCTTTAATTTCACATGTGAGCAAAACGGCTATACAAAATCTCTCTCTCTTTATATATCATGCCATGTTATTAAGAAATGAATCCTTGTAACATTCCTAACCGCTTCCACATTGTCATCTATTCTGTACTATGGGCCTGTGGCCTTACAGTTATATATGAATAAACTGATTGATATACATATCTAACATTGACCATTCATGACCAATATCATGTTTTGTAACCCAAGGTACGAGTATTGACCTGTTTTTTGTATCCATAAAACATGATATTGCCCGAATTGTTGATAATACATTTTTACATTTTACATTATATAAAAACAATATTTCAGTTTCAGTTTTTAATAACCAACAGTTGTCACAGGAAGTAAAGATTGAGTGCACATACATTCTACGTCACATTGCAAATGATTTAACATGGTAACTCTTTCTCAAAGTTTATCCATTTGACATGCCATGATAATATGACTTGTACACAGCGGTCACTTATAGCGATAGTTGATAGTGGCATTGCCATTTGGAATAATGGGGTAGGTCATTATACTTAGAAATGTGATTGAATGTTGACTTGAGGCAAACTTTTTAACAGTTCATCAATATCTGTGTCAGCCATTGGGATGCCAGTGTCCACATCCAAATATGGGGTTCGGATAAGGCATGGAGTGGGTTTCTTGTTGGAGGGGGGGGGGGGGGGGGGGGGGGGGGGGGGAGGGGGAGGGAGGGAGGGGGGAGGGGGGGGAGGGGGGGGGGGGGGGGCAAGTTTCTCACTCAACTTGTGTGACATTATCTTCTTTGTGTCGTCATCTGTGATACTTGTGTAAGTTTTCAGGCTGTTTTCGCTTTTGTGACCGATCACTGTCATTATGTGTCTGCTTGTGAACTGCAGTTGCCCTGACACAGTGGTTAGTGTAGAGTGAGTGAGTGAGTATGGTTTTACGCCGCTTTTAGCAATATTCCAGCAATATCACGGCGGGGGACACCCAAAATGGGCTTCACACATTGTACCCATGTCGGTAATCGAATCTGGGTCTTCGGCGTGACGAGCGAACGCTTTAACCGCTCAACTTGTGTGACATTATCTTCTTTGTGTCGTCATCTGTGATACTTGTGTAAGTTTTCAGGCTGTTTTCGCTTTTGTGACCGATCACTGTCATTATGTGTCTGCTTGTGAACTGCAGTTGCCCTGACACAGTGGTTAGTGTAGAATGAGTGAGTGAGTATGGTTTTACGCCGCTTTTAGCAATATTCCAGCAATATCACGGCGGGGGACACCCAAAATGGGCTTCACACATTGTACCCATGTCGGTAATCGAATCTGGGTCTTCGGCGTGACGAGCGAACGCTTTAACCGCTCAACTTGTGTGACATTATCTTCTTTGTGTCGTCATCTGTGATACTTGTGTAAGTTTTCAGGCTGTTTTCGCTTTTGTGACCGATCACTGTCATTATGTGTCTGCTTGTGAACTGCAGTTGCCCTGACACAGTGGTTAGTGTAGAATGAGTGAGTGAGTATGGTTTTACGCCGCTTTTAGCAATATTCCAGCAATATCACGGCGGGGGACACCCAAAATGGGCTTCACACATTGTACCCATGTCGGTAATCGAATCTGGGTCTTCGGCGTGACGAGCGAACGCTTTAACCGCTCAACTTGTGTGACATTATCTTCTTTGTGTCGTCATCTGTGATACTTGTGTAAGTTTTCAGGCTGTTTTCGCTTTTGTGACCGATCACTGTCATTATGTGTCTGCTTGTGAACTGCAGTTGCCCTGACACAGTGGTTAGTGTAGAATGAGTGAGTGAGTATGGTTTTACGCCGCTTTTAGCAATATTCCAGCAATATCACGGCGGGGGACACCCAAAATGGGCTTCACACATTGTACCCATGTCGGTAATCGAATCTGGGTCTTCGGCGTGACGTGCGAACGCTTTAACCGCTAGGCTAACCCCCGGCCGCCCCCGTTAGTGTAGATCTTAGAGAGACCAGCTAGTTCACTCCGAGTTGAGAGCATTATGCTCAACTTGTTCAGTGCCGAATAAAGAGATTGATGTCACTGTTATACCTCAAACTCCAAAGACATTCGTTTGGAGGTCAAGTAGTCTTTAAATAAATTTACGCCGACAGACATTTTCTTTGTGTTGACAAAGTCCACATTGTTGAGAATAGGGTCTTTTTCTTTTTCGCAAAGAACAGTGAAACGCTCAGCCATATTGTTTACATTGGCGATGCTGCACAAGCAACAACAACAAGCTTTACGCTCTCGCTGATTGGCTAAAAACTATTTCTCTCTTTCGAGGCTATTGGCTTAATCACGCAGGGCAATACAGTGTTTTAAAGAAGGTCATGTGATCCTTTCTCAACCAATGAAACTACAGATACAATTTTTAAATGTAATAATTTCAAACATTGGGAATTCAATACCAGGCACGCATGTCATCGCTACCAATTGCGTGGATCGATGCTCATGATAGCAATCACTGGATTGTCTGGTCCAGACTCGATTATTTACAGGCCGCCGTCATATAGCTGGAATATTGCTGAGTGCGGCGTAAAACAACCAACCAACCAACCAACGCTTCTCGACGGTTCTAAAACATAAAAAAATACACAATTCTTTATTTGACAGAATAAAACGATGCAAATGTTCAGTTTGCAGAGCATGGGATACGTTGTTGTACTACTGAATGTTGCAGTTGGTGCCAATCGCATAATTTAATTGGTTGTGAAACCAAACCAAACACAATTTAACAAAGGTTTTTATGGTTTTAACAAAATGAATTCGTCCCATATGAATATAAACAGCTGATTAGATTTTATGAGTGACTAGGAAATTATTTTTTATTTTTACCACATGAACATTCATATCCCTTTCTTATTGTTAAGTTTAGCCCTCCCCCATTGAGTAAACATGCTTAATTCAAAACGTCAATGCCAGAGAATGTATCACTGAAAATCAGTGTAGACACAAGGTGATCGCGAAAAGGGTAAATATGCCCTATACTCCCAAAGGCACCCGCCACTCATACAATTTTCATTACACAAGTTCGTGTTTGTTTGATTGTTGCCTGACACCTCGCTCAGCAATACTCACGCTAATGACGGCGGACTGTAAACGATTGAGTCTTGACCAGACAATCCATCTAGTGAAGAAGGTGTCTGTTACCTAACGCCGCACCCAGCAATTATCACACACAACGTGTTATATCCCGTGAATTTCTCTGAATGTCTACTGTAACATTTTTGGAGTGACTTCACAGGCCTTTCGTGCTGAAACTTTGATTGAAAAGCTTAGTCGTAAGCAAAATGCCCATGAGATTTCAATACAATGTACGTACAAATTTGTTTGTTGTTTAAAGCCGCACTCAGCAATATTCCAGCTCTATGACGGCGGTCTCTAAATAATCGAGTCTGGACCAGACAATCCAGTGATTGACTCCATGAGCATTGATCCACGCAATTGGGATCGATGACATGCATCAACCAAGCCAGCGAGCCTGACCACTCGATTCCGTTAGTCGCCTCTAACGACATACTGAAGACTAACTGAATTCTAACCCGGATCTTCACGCAATCTTCACATTGTAATAGTTGTACGACTTTTGTGGGGTCTTCGGACTCATTTGTGCAGGTTAGATTCAACTATTTCAATATATGTCATTACTTTATTTGAATATGCACTGAAGTACTCACATGTCTCAATTTTGATCCAGTGAAAGTTGCCGTCATAATGCTTCGTAGTCTATGCCACTGGTCATCTCTGGCAAAGCTGAGAGTTGTCTCCAATGGGAACGGATTCACATTTATACTATTTAACACTGTCTGCAATAAAACAAAAACATTCTTGTCTCAAAATATTGTTTCCAGTCAAGTGTAAATCCAACAAATAGCATAAGAACTATATGAAATAAGATAAAAGTTTCCTCACATTCAAATGTATCACTGACAAGCAACGTACAGAAAGATGAGTGCATATCTTCAAATACCTCATTCCTAGCTAATATTGCACGTTCACCACATGTAACACTCACATACCATTTACAACTACGTATCAGTATGCCTGTGTACAGAATAACTGGCGTGAAGATTCCGGGGTAGAATAGGTCTTCAGCTACCCATGCTTGCCGTAAAAGGCGACTATGCTTGTCGTAAAAGGCGACTAACGGGATCGGGTGGTCAGGTTGATGCATGTCATCGTATTCCAATTGCGTGGATCGATGCTCATGATATCAATCACTGGATTGTCTGTTTCAGACTCGATTATTTAGCTAGTATTAATACTGCTGAGTGCGGCGTTAAACAACCAAAACCAACCAACCAACAGAATAACTGAAGATAACGACTGACAGATACCGATAGATAGTTCCTCAATGCTGTTATTAATGTTTGATAACTGTAAATTGTGTTATCACTTGCCATTCATTATTAATTCAGCGTAAACAGGAACAATAGGACGTAATAATGTTGAAACGTTACAAGCTGAAGCAACTAGCATATCGATCTGGATAGACAATGCTGACAAAGTAAGTAAGAGGTATTGTTCTCAAGCGTACCTTTCGATTTGTAAAATTGTCAAACCTCTTCACAAGGACTTCTTTCAAAATATCAACATCATGCACGAATATGAATAGTCGAGCCCCAACGTACTGCCTGTCAAACAAAGCAGCTGTAGACGTTTTAAAAAAAATTAGAGCTATTACAAGGTTAATGTATATGTAAAATAATTCGTGATAGATGAATCATATAAAATGAACATAACATATTTTACCATCGTGTTCATGCCTGACCATGTTGTCTCATTCCTAGAAACTGATTTCACTTTTCAAAGTTTTAGAGTGAGTGAGTAAGGTTTTACGCCGCTTTTAGCAATATTCCAGCAATAGTACGACGGGGGTCACCAGAAATCGGCTTTCAAAGTGTATCCATGAGGGAATCGAACCCGCGTCTTCGACGTGACGGGATAACACTTTAACCACTAGGCTACCCCAACGCCCCTTATAGGTTTTAGAAGAGAAATATTATCAGCTGCAGTTTTCAACTTACCTGTACACTTTCCCATATTGTTTTCTAAGACGGCGTGCTGGATCAACAAGTCCCTTCCAATGGAAATGTACGCAGTATATTGCAACATTTATTAATTAAAATCAATATTTCAATTGATACTACCATATACTTTGAAACGTAAAATACGTGAAATGGAAATTTAAAATTAACGAATTTGATGAATGGATATGTTTGATCAACACTGCATTATGGAAAACAAAATTGTATATGATTACTTTAAATATGATACTGTGTTTAACAAACCAGTTACATTTGTTGCAAATTGCTTGAAATGTCCCAGGAATATTGTTGGAGGGGGCCCTGGTATGCCAGCCCTGGAAAGTACTCGGAAACGCCATTTTCCATATCTGTAGATAAGTAATTGGTTTTAGTAGTACATGTCCAGTTAAGTGATTCGTTGTATTTGCGGTAAAGGATGTTTGTTTGTTTGTTTGTTTGTTTAACTCCGCACTCTGTAATATTCCAGCTATATGATCGCTGTTTGTAAAAAATCGAGGGATTGACATTATGAGCATCGATTTACGAAGATGGGATACGATGACAAACCAAGTCAGCGAGCCTCACCATCCGATCCCGTTAGTTGCCTCTTACGACAAGCATTGGTTGCTGAAGACCACTTCTAAATCTTGACGGGTATATAGAAAGAGCACGTCGATTCCTAGTGATGATTTCAGAACTTTATAAAGCAAGATCAAATGTTTGGATTCAATATGACAACTTGCGAAGGATTAATTCTTATATTGTATTAAGATTAGAACATGTACAGTGTATGTACTTACATGTACATCAGCAGACATATGCCCACGACACAGCAAATAACAGGAGACACATCACAACAACCTATGATATTCATGTTTAGAAACGTGCATTGCTAGAAACATTTCCACAGCTATATGTTCATTTTTATATCAAACAGTGGAAACCATAAAAGGCAATGTTGTATCAGAAGTTGCTGTTATTGGTCAGGCAAACTGGTCGCTAACATGATCGTATTTCAGTTTGGCAGATTACGCATAGAATGTGAGTCTGGCGAGGAGACAGATGGTATGATTCACACACATGTGTCGTTCAGTGTTTAGCATATTGTTACTATATGGAATACTGTAAGGGACATTCTCGCGATCTCGCATTCTCGCGATCTCGACCTTTGGAAACGAGCTAAATATGCCCAAAACACGAGAATGCGAGATCGCGAGAACGCGAGATTTGGCCAAAATCTCGCGTTCCCGCGATCTCGCATTCTCGTGTTTTTGGTACATAGCACTTTTTGTCAAAAGTCGACAACGCAAGAATGCGACATTTCATGCTCTTCATTCTCCATGTAGCATTCAGCAAAATTATGACTTGAGCTTGAAAATGCTATGTAATTTACAAACACAAAGTCCTATGTGGAATAGAGTTGAGTCTTTCCCCGTTGTGACACTTTCCTATGTACTTTATATTAAAACCCTGAACATGCTCAATATATTTTAATAAAAGAAATTGTGTACATGAATGTCCAATGATAGTGATGTGTCCGAAAGCTGGAAACAAAACTATCACCGTCAGTCAGTGAGTGAGTAATATTGCTTAAAAGCCGCATAGGCAGTATTGCAGCTATTGGCGACTACACTGTCAGTTACAGAAATAATCACAATCCAGTGAGTCTCTCAATTTGGCAATTTTATACAAATGTCGCGATCTCGCGTTCTCGTGTTTTTGAAAATAGTTACATATAACTGTATAGGCAATAAGCACAAAAACACGAGAACGCGAGATCGCGACACTTGACCAATGTCGCAATCTCGCGTTCTCGTGTTTTTGAAAATAGTTACATATAACTGTATAGGCTATTAGCACAAAAACACGAGACCGCGATATCGCGACACTTGACCAATGTCGCAATCTCGCGTTCTCGTGTTTTTGAAAATAGTTACATATAACTGTGTGAGTTAAGTGAGTGAGTTAAGATTTACAGTCACATCAGCAGTATTTCAGCCATATCGTGACCACAACAACTTAAACAGACTTACGAAATACGTGTAGTCTTTCCAAAATACCTGTCAGCAAAGGACAGTAAAATAACTAGAGTATCACATGTACAGACATATTTAAAACTAGTATTGATCGATAAAACAATATTACTATACAGAACAATACATAACAATACATGATAAAAACGAGCTAGAGATCGCTAGCATCCAAAGTTGGGCCACCATACTGGGGACCGTGGGGACTTACAGTACTTCTGCTTCATTCACGGCTCCCCAGCAGGATTTACACCATGCCTTCAGCCGCTGGTGATTATAGTCAATTTTAGCTATCAATTAAAACTAACAAATATACTACGATTAAAAATGGGGTGGACCCAAATATACGTTGAATGATGTGGAACTTAGATACTCTTTCCGGGGGACAATAATTTTACAGTACTTTAACCCCCTTCAATAATACAGCCACTACCAATCGCAGTTTGCAAATTTTCATCTACCAGCTTTTAAAACGACGGACAGACATTTTCAAAACACATTAATCAATTTTTTTCAAACAATTCAATTTCCTTAAAAAAAACAAGAATTAAATGAGAACTTATTCCATTAAAAAGATCCTTGATAGTTGATGCTTTGAAATATTTATCCCTTGTAATGGCAAAATCAACACAGTCAACATATAACTGTGTAGGCAATTAGCACAAAAGCACGAGAACGCGAGATAGCGAAATTGCTTAAGTGTCGCTATCTCGCGTTCTCGACTTATAATCATCCATTCAGGTTTAATCATTTAAACTATTGTGCGCATGCGTCAATTTTACATCACACGTGTACAAGTCGCCATTTTACCTGGGTGACACTATTTACATATACACTGTGTTACGATATGTAATATTCATCTCGTGCATCACGTCCCCAAATATGTCAATGGGACATCACGTGATTCCATGTACCGATTTCCGGAGTAAAACCAACATCAAGCAGACGCCTCCTGTGATCCTTAAGTTATGCATCATTCTCGAATACAACAAAACGCATAACGAAACACACTGTACAGAAGAACGCAGAATATAAAAGAAGACATTTATCTGAACTAGTGGAAAATTCCGAACCCTGACAGTAGGTATTTGTTTGTTTATTTTTAGCTCCATATTTAGCACCTTTAAGGCGATATGAAGTCGGTCCTCTTTTTATAGTCCAATCACCAGTGAGGCCAGTGATATTATGAACAACGCTCCAAGCCGCAAGTATGACACCCCAAACGACGTTTTGTCAGTAACAGTCGCGCACAAAATCCTTAACATGAAATATTTGCTGTGATCCGCTTTTTCTGATGTGCAGCAATCCTTTCTTCATGAAAACATGCCTTCAACCAAATGACCTAGCCGTAGCATCCGATCCCTTTAGTCGCCCGTTCCGACCAGCATACATTGTAGGTTATTTGGGACCTGTTCTGTAATCCCTAAGATCCCTGTGAGTAAATGTGTATTGGAATACTGCCGTTAGTACGGACATACCCAGCTCTGTTTTGTATTTTTCCATAGGCTATAGGTTATTAGCACAAAAACACGAGAACGCGATATCGCGACACTTAAACAATTTCGCAATCTCGCGTTCTCGCGTTTTTGAAAATAGTTTCATATACAGTAAACTACGGTTATAACGAACACGCTTATAACGAACTGGCGGATATAACGAACTTATTTTTAGACCCGACTATTTGCTGTAGTTATACTGTTTATATGCTTATAACGAACTACGGTTATAACGAACTAAAAATAGTAGTCCCTTTGAGTTCGTTATAACCGTAGTTTACTGTAACTGTATAGGCAATTAGCACAAAAGCACGAGAACGCAAGATCGCGACATTTTTATCAAGTATCGCGATCACGCGTTCTCGTGTTTTTGAAAATAGTTACATATAACTGTATAGGCAATAAGCACAAAAACACGAGAACGCGAGATCGCGACACTTGACTTATGTCGCAATCTCGCGTTCTCGTGTTTTTGAAAATAGATACATATAACTGTATAGGCAATTAGCACAAAAACGGGAGAACGCTATAAGTTGATCTCTATTTGTCATAACGCAATCTTATAGATTGAGTGTATATTGAAAAGGTTTGATTGTATTTACATGCGTTTATTAAATCTCTATTGGGAGATCACAATGAACCTCATTACAGTGAGTGAGTGAGTGAGTTAAAGCTTTACGTCACATCGGCAATATTTCAGCCATATCGTGACGAGAACCTCATTACAATAATGGAAATTTTCAACAATAAATTGAAAAGGTTGACACATGAAGTTTTATGTTTATGTTTTATGTATGTTATGTCGATCTAAAAAAAACAAAATCGCTGACTGTTCGGTATACATTAACCATGTTTAACAGCTGGACATCTTTGGAAACCTGATATTAGAGTGAAGCTGTAAATTAAACCAATGCTCATTTATATGGATTACTAAAAGGGACCTTGTCGCGTTGTCGCATGGTTGCCCTTCCAAAAGCCAGCAAGAAGTGTCAAAATTAACCAAAGCGCGACAATGGGAGAACGCTACATTATGGACAGTTGTCGCATTGTCGCGTTGTCCCATTATCGCTCTTTGAATAATCTTTTTTATTTGACCGAAGCGCGACAATGCCACAATGCGACATTGCGACATTTTCAGTATGTCTCATTGTCGCCCTTTCCGATTAATGGTGCGCATGCGCAGTAAGTGAATTAATCTACGCATGCGCCGAAATGGTTATACTCCTTTTCAAACTCCAGTTGTCTTTTGTTAGCTCCAGTGGTTCTTAAACCAAAGTAGCAAAGGCAACGTGGTTTACTTTTCTCAAAATGAAAACAAATCGTTCTTCGTTGCTTCAAAAATTAGTTCATTAATCGTTATTGTCTGTGTCGATTTTCATAAACCAAACGTTTTTTTCACAGCAAGAAACAAACACTTTGTATACACATGCACAAACGTTAAGCGCCACCCACCATATTTGTGAGCTGTTACTTTTGGCACTTAATGATGACTATTATCACGAGATGTACGGTTGTTATAGCCGTATACATGTATGTAAACCTCATGTGATGCAAAAGTTGTCCCAAAGCAAGTTTGTGTTCCAAAAGAATATGAGCAGAGAGGAATTGTACAAAAAAAACCCAGAAATTGCAGGATTAGAAAACGTTGAAATACTTTTTTTGTCATGTAACTTTCATGATATCAGCAGACCATATCAGGTGTCACATAGACACCCTAGGGAGTGCAGAGCCTATTGCAAGACAGAAACGCCGGTAACGTGTGTATGATCCACGGACATTGACCACAGCTTCAACCCTACTCCTCATACTCATTACAAGTCGTTGAATGCTTCTCCGAGGCAAACGGATCCAATCTTCATGAAGTTCGGCTTCAAGTCCAGCGAGATTTTGAACTGGGGGATCACGATGTCTGATTTTCCGACCAAGAATGTCCCGTAGATGCTCAATCGGATTAAGATAGGGACTAGAGGCCGGCCAAGGAAGAGTGGCAATAGCTTCTTGACGCAAATAAGCCAAAACTGCCCGAGATCTGTGTAGTCTAGCATTGTCGTCCATGTAAACAGCTCTTGTCTGAGGAGGATGGTTGTCAAAATGAGGGATACCACTGGACGAAGAACGGCATCTTGGTATTGTTGGTCATTAAGGTTTCCACGAATTGTCACCAGCGCAAGTTTGCAGCCGAAGGAAACACAACCCCATAACATGACAGACCCCCCGCCACATACTAAGGTCTTCTGGATGTTCCTTGGTGCAAAACGAGTGTTACGTTGCCTCCAAACACGTATTCGACCATCAACAGTTCGTAGCAGCACTCGACACTCATCTGACCAATGGATCCTTCTCCAGTTGGCCAAGTTCCATCGACTACGGGCACGACACCATATGAGACGATTTCGCATGTGCCTCTCAGTCAGTTGAGGACGTTTTCTGGTCTTCTGGCGTTATAACCAGCCGCTCTGAGGCGACGCCTTACAGTCATCAGCGAGAGTCTCTGCTGGGTTATCCACCTCAGTCTTAAATCTGTTGTAGTGGCAAATGGATTTCGTCTGACTATCCTGAAAAAGACGTATATCCTCTCTGTTAGAGGTCTTTCTTGGGCTACCAGACCTATGCCTGTCATTGAGATAATTGGTTTGACCATGTGTGACAATCAAACGAGTGATAACACTGTGATGACGACCCATTTGTCTTGCAATGGCCCTGCATGACATGCCAGCATTGTTCATGCCTATCACCTGCCATCATTCAGCGTTCGTTAACTTTCTCCTCACCATGGCTGATTTTCAACCTCTATTGGAAGGGGAATCTCACACAGGAGCAAAATGCAACCACGTGTCTGAAACTTGAATTTCACTATTCATAGGATAGAGGAACTGCAGCAACAAGTAAAGCACGTAAAGTATCTGGACAAATTTGGGTTCATGAAACTATGGAAGCCTAATTCAGTCATACATCATCATATTTCGTATTTCGTGAAATCAAGAGACTATGAATATGATGGCGCTGAACCTTTGTGCATGTGTATATTTCTATTTAATTTAATTCCAGTCTCCGACATATTTTTTTTACAATTGACACACCATGGTCCCTAGTATGGTGATCTACCTTCAATTGCTGGCGATCTATAGCCCGTTTTTACAATGTATTGTTCTGTTTTATAATAACTTTTTATGATCATGTACTGGTTTTAAAAATTGATATCTGTGATAAGTCTAGTAATTATACTGTCCTTTGATGACAGGTTTTAATATAGTCTAAACTGATGTTTTCTTAAAGTATAAATTGCTTGAGTCACGACATGGCTGAAATATTGCCGATGTGACTATAATTACTCCCCCCCCTCACTCACTCACTCAATTGACACACGATTGTCCCTGTCATTTTAGACGGCGCAATTCGCTGTGCGTCTTCTAGACGTTCCAGAAAACTGTGATAGCGTGTTCGAATCGCAGTACTAAACACACACATCAGGAATGTCCTTCCACATCAAGCTGACACAGCTAGTACTGTTTCATTTAGTGATATCTTTTTATGGTTGTATGCTAATTTTAAACATTAATCTGTGATATTCTAGTAATTTTACTGTCCATCGATGACAGGTTTTATTTAGTTTAGATATATGTATTACAAATGTATAACTTCTCGTCACGATATGGCTGAAATATTGCCGATGTGACGTAAAGCATTAACTCACTCACTCAAAGCTGCGTTACACTACAGGTAACGTTAGTCACGAGGAGTCCTTGGATGGGTGACCGTGTACGGCTGCTTGGCTCCTGATAGCTCCAAGGGCCTCCTATTTGAACCATACAACTTAATCTGAATTAATACTTAAAATTCATTTAACCAAAGACCCTTTAACTCACAGACTCACAGCTCCTCAAAGGACGTCTGTATGACACATTTGTAATTGATGTGAGTGAGTTCGTTCACTGGACACAATCATCTACAACTATACATCATGTTTTGTAAAGAAATTAAAACAAGCAATAACTACCAAAAGCGCGACAATGCGAGAACGCGACATTGTTGATAAAAAAATGACAAGTGAATATATATTTCTCGCCCGTTTCATTAATTAACATACAGATGTACAACACACCGTGTAGAAGGAAAGCGCGTTCTTATGTACCTCTATGGTCCCCAGTATGGTGATCTACCGTCAGTTGCTGGCGATCTATAGCCCATTTTATAATGTATTGTCCTGTCTAGTGATGTATTTTTATGGTTCCATGCTAGTTTAAAATAATAATCTGTGTTAAGTCTAGTTATTTTACTATCCCTTGTATCAGGTTTTTATGGTTTACATGTATTTATTATATATAACTTTTGAAAGTCACCATATGGCTGAAATATTGCCGATGTGACTTAAAATCTTAACTCACTCACTCTTATGTACTGCGGGACCAAGTTTCACTTACCACTATTTAAAACTCCCAACACCCCTGCGCTTATCCAACAACAATGCGTGTGGAGATGCTCGATCACTGATAGAAGCTTATGCACAACCGATGACCCCAGCGACTCTGTTGCTAGGTTGACTTCACATGGCATTGTTCCTTCGGATCATGCATCAAAATTCCATAAATTACGCCAAATTTGTTGTGACGTTTTTGTAAACTTGGTGATTCATGGCCCAGTTCCACAAGTCGGTCGTGGCGCAACGACAGTTGTAAGTGCATGTTATAGTATGGAGGTTACGATAAGCTATAGGTGCTACGATAGCTTTGTAGAACCAACCTAAGAATTCTAAAGGTAGGCTGTTGATTGGCATTAAATAAAACGCGTCAACCTTTGACGTGCTTAAAGTATCATTCGGTTAAGGCTCAATTGGATTATGCTGTGGAACGCGGAAATGTCTTCCTATTCACACACGACAGTGAAATTTACAAAGAGAGTTATAAATGGCAAGTAATAAATAAAATACAAGACTCGCCGCTCCCGTGTAATGCAAATTTCATGAAACACAAAAATGGTATCAAAAGGAAGCTCGTTTATTATTCTATATACCTGCTATTATTGTTAACATACGCGACGTGACGTGACAATTATGATCTGTGTCGGCCAATGCCATATACATATATAATATACAACAATATTCAACAGTTAAGTAACATACCATAAACATTTTAAACGATATAAAGCTGCAGGTGCTAAACCCTAAAAGACGCAACCCGAGAAGTAAGTCATTTCCAAATACCCAAAGTCCTAGAGACTAATTACTATCCTAGGTGGCTTCAGGAAACTATTTACATGTATTTTGAACAATAAATACAAACAACTGTTTGAATATAATGACATATTGAGCCAAGACCACCATTGAAAATATGTTTGTATTGCACATACTAACAAATATGCTTAAACATCTGAGTGTAAATACTGTGTAATTTAAGTATTCATTATTCGAAATGTATTTTCATTCAGTAGGATGTCCTTGTTCCACTCGCAGACTATGTCCCTTAACGGCTTTCAGGAGATGATTTAATTCGTCAATACTTTTTTGATGGATTGAGGTATGACGAAATACGCGTAGTTCTAGTTCTAATAATCCACCCAACTGTATTAACACTTCCTCATTCCTCAACATATATACTTGTCAACCTCACCCAGTACATCACTTGCTTGATAAAGGTGTTACAGCCTAAACCGAAACATTGTACTAAAGAGGATGTTCATCCATACATCTTATTCTTACTTAAACTATACCATTATTTTATCCTCTGATGAAAATACCAAATGTTTTCTTGCCTTATGCAGCATGTTACGGACATGCATATCGGGTACAATGTACATCATCCAGTCGGATGACTCCAACCTTACGCCCAACTAGGAAAGCATAAGCTGATCCGCTTAAGAATGGAAAGCTTGATCCGCCATTGAGCAGGCTCCACGCGACCAATTTCCAGCTTCCTTGTAGCGGCCAGCTTCAAGTGCTCCCACATCGTGTCGGAATGATGATCCTTCCAAGATATTGGCCTTTAAATCTTTCATCAGGTCGCTAGAATATCGTAAAGAATGAAGACATGTCAGTATACAAATGAAGCCGCACTGTGAAAAAGACCATAGAGAAACTTGCAGCTCATATATTAAATAGCAATGTGCATACATTTCAAAGACTATGGCTATGTGACACTGTTGGTGTTGGTGTTCGCTTTGTCCCATAGTTACATACACTATCTGTTCACCTATCTGTGCCTCTCACTTAAATTCAGTCGTAGTGAGTAATAGTAAACATTCGGACCCATTCCTGTATCAAACACTAACGTAAAATATTCCCGCCCTGGTCTGCCATCATCTGCACCGTTTTCTAAGCCCACGTCTTCATTTGAAAATTCGACATAGACCCTGCGCCTGAAGTCAAAGGTTGATCTATGGACTGCCCTCCGTGCAGTCTGCAGCACCCTTTTGCGCTGGATAAGCACGGACCGGGTGCCTTCCATCACCACCTCACTCCTCCACACCTCTATTATCTCGCTGAGAGTAAGACTTAAAGACAAAGAAAGAAGCAAATAAAGCAAACATATTCAACAAGATATAATGGCCAACTTACAATGAACATATTTAGTGAGTAGTACGAATCTGCGCCGACCCAAGTCATTCATGTTGGCAACACATTACATGAAACTGACTCATCTCATATATATATGATCATATACAACCATACAATTAATCCTTTTTGGCCGCATTTTTAGGAAAATCCATTTTGACCACATTTTTAGGAAAACGTGCCATGTGAGTGCCATTTGATCCACTACCTGTTAATATAGCATGTGTCCCCTTGGTCCCTAGTATGGTGATCTACCTTCAGTTGCTGGCGATCTATAGCCTGTTTTTAAAATGTAATGTATATGTATAGTGCTATTGTTTTTATGATTAAATACTAGTTTTAAATTTATTGCTGTGATAAGTCTAGTTGTTTTACTGTCCCTCGTTGACAGGTTTTTACATACGTTTCAATACATGTATTAGATTTAACTTTTGATAGTCACGATATGGCTGAAATATTGCCGATGTGACTTAAAATTTTAACTCACTCACTCACTAATATAGCATGTGAGTTAATACTTAACATCACATTGGTTACATTTTAGTCATATCATGAGGAGTGTTCATCCAGGTCATTTGTGTCTGCACAAGCAAGTAGTTTGCAAACAAGAAGACAGACGTCGAGGGAGGACTTTAGGTTTATATCGTGTTTTATCCAATTAGATTTGGTCATTGTGCTTTTGTATTGAAGTTATAACATACATAATTAATGTTTGATAACACACAAGGTACTGGATAGGTGCTTTGTGGAGGTAAGTTGTGGATCTGGCTGCTTATCTTCATCATCTGATTCCTAAACAAATTGAAATATTTGAATGTAAAGATTTTTACAATTGTATATTTCTGACGTATACAGAGCTGATACGTTTTCCCATGACTATATGACAAAGGTATAGAAAGAACACATTTGTTTGAAAACCTGTCAACATGTTGCTACAGCTATTTTGTCATGATATTTGCTACTACCTTGTTTATATAATACCAATAATAATAATTTAAATAATGAAAATAATAAGTATCATGGAAACGACAAAATCAACAACATTTCCATAGTTAATCCAGTGAATAACCACTAAAAGCAGAGTCCATTGTATGATTCCCACTATATCATAAGCATGTGTTTATGGATCACTGTCAAATAATCAGGATACCAGGTGTTCGCGAAAAGTTGAACGTATCCTTCCCCAGTGCTAGCATCCGTCAAAAACACGTTCAAAGCCAAGTCAATTCTTCAAGTGAACAAATCCGGGAACGAAACGTGCAAGTCAAAATCAAAATAAGGAATTGCATCGGAAATCATGTTGGTCTTTGACGCGTACAATACACTCACTAGATAGCTTTGATAAGACCTTTAATTCTGTATTGCTGTTCAAACAACTTTTGAGCATAAGTGGCATAATGTTATTTGAAATCTTCGTGGAAAGAGCTCGATTGCACCTATACAGAAATGTAGACAAAAGGGTTGGAGCTGCCGGCTTATTGCTCGACATAAAGGACGACTTTTGGTAAGTTAATGTCATCCCTCTTGTCAGACAGTCTCTATAATTTCCAGCTCGGGTAGGTAAACGGCAAAACAAGATCCAATACCCACAACATGGCTACTCAGAGATACTTACAGGACTGTTGTTTGCTGTACTGAGGTCATCTGGTTCTTCTTCGGCAATAGAATCTATGGCTGAACATTCTGCTTCTGTTCCCTTTACCAAAAACAAATGTAATGAATTTTGTTTTCAGTGTGTCTATTTTGTAGCGCAATAATTGTCTCTGTTTCCCAGCATGTGAGATAATAATAATAATAATAGTAATAATAATAATAATGAAAACGACAAAAAACATTTCCATAGCTACTAAAGAGAATGACCACTTAAAGCAGAGTCCTTTGAATGATTCCCACTCTATCATGAGCATGTGTTTATGGATCACTGTCAAATAGTCAGGATACCAGACGTTCACGAAAGGTTGAGAGTTTCCTGCTTCAGTGGTAGCACTGTCACAAACACATGCAAAGCCAAGTCAATTCTTCACCTGAACTACCCCGGTAACGAACGGTGAAAGTCAAAATGAGGAATTGCATCGGGCATCATTTTGGTCATTGATGCATCAAATGTTTAAATGTCCTGCCGATATCTACCAGAAATAGTTGGATACTGTAACCCTGTTCAAAATATTTTGAGCATGTGTCGGATGGCGTTCTTTTAATTCTTCGCAGAAATGGCTTGCTCGATTGCACCTCAACAAAAATGTAGACAGAAGGGCTATATTCACGTGTCTACAGGGAAATACTCACAAGAAACTGTTGTTTGCATGAACTGGGGTGAGGTCATCTGGTTCTTCTTGGGCAATAATAGTTGTACGTTCCTCTACTGTACCCTGTACCGAAAAACCAATGTATAGAATTTTGTTTCAGTGTGTCAATTTTGAAACACAAACATTCTGTGTGTTTCAATCGTTTCCTAAAATATTTCCATAGTTAATCCAGAGAATAAATTTATATTATAACATTTTCATAAATAACATTCAATTACAGCATTTAAATAATTCAAAATAATTTTGACATGAATGTTTTCCATACACAGGGCATGGCCTGACCAGCCGATTAATAGAACCGTGCCCATTCTACCACCCGTCTAGGTGAAGTTAGGGTCGAAGTGGTGTTTTGGGCAAAAGGGACAGCGGTTCTTGGTTCCAGTGCCCTCAACCACCAGACTCCCTTCCTCCATCGACACATGGGCGCCACCCAATGCAAACAGGTTGCCCAATTCGGTCGCCTTTTACGACCAACAATTGGGTGATGTGGAAACATTCTACCCCGGTTCCACACGGGGGAAGAGCTATTAGCGTTACCCAGCACCCACCACGAGGAGCTTGCTCTTCACGATTGCCTGGAGAATGAAGAGCATGAAAGAAGCACGACCAAAGGACTACTAACGTGCGCATGCGTCTTGACCAATGATATTACGCGTGCGCACGGACATCATGTCCAAATGTCGCATTCTCGCGTTATCGACTTTTGACCAAAAGTGCTATGTACCAAAAACACGAGAATGCGAAATCGCGAGAACGCGTGATTTTGGCCGTTTCCAAAGGTCGAGATCGCGAGAATGTCCCTTACAGAATTCCATATTAAACACTTTTTTCCACTGATCAGAGTCATATCATCGAGACTTCTCAATAGTTCGTCAAAACATAAAACTCATTTACGCGATTACAATTATTCACCTGGTACATACATTCTAGCATCAATCCAGATCTTATATAGCCAACGCCAGCACCAGCCTCCGTGAAATGAAGCAGGTATTTTTGATTGACTTTTGTTACCGACCTTTTATAACTTTTAGTGACTTCGAACGGATGAGTCGGAATTTGCGAAGTCAAAATTATCACAGATTTGGACCAGGACATATTATCAGAATATGACAATAGACATATTATTGTTTGGTCGAAATGATAATACTGTCTATGCATCTGCATTAAAGTTTTAGATAATGGTGTAGGCTTAACTGGTTAAACTACTTACGATTAAATGGCCCAGACCACATGGCACAAACGGTTGTTGATTAGTACATACATTTAGCATAGGACCCGTGCATAAAGTAATAAGTTGCTGACATCTGCTGGTGACTTCCAGAAAAACATAAATCTTAATTTGCAATGAGATCATGTAAAATATTTATTTGAATTATGTTGCAGATTGCATTAATAAACTACTAACAAGTTGTCAAACAAAGCAGTTTCAACTTGAGTGTTTGATTTGATCAGAATATAAATATAGGCACACATGAGTGAGTGAGTGAGTGAGTATGGTTTTACGCCGCTTTTAGCAATATTCCAGCAATATCACGGCGGGGGTCACCAGAAATGGGCTTCACACATTGTACCCATGTCGGGAATCGAACCCGGGTTTTCGGCGTGACGAGCGAACGCTTTAACCACTAGGCTACCCGACCGCCCTATAGGCACACATGAAAAACTGAATGAGTCCAACGTTGGTGAGAATGAAGCACCTAATTTACTAAAACAAAACCCAGGTAACAATGTGGCGACCATATTGAAAGTCGGTTTCGAATTTTTTGAACAATTTGTAGTGTCATCATTGGTAGGAACAAGCATGTGAAAAGGAAAGTTTATTGTTCAAGTAGTTTCTGTTGAGACGTCGCAATTTTCTATATTTTCCAACATGGCCCCGACAGCCATATTTGATTTCCGAAGTTGGCACCACATAACTACGTCTCAGACCATTCTGGTGCTTCAGGTTTTTAAGAAGATTTTTTACTTTTGTTTTTCGAAATCGAAAATGGCTACCTGGGGGCTATTTTGAAATTCCAATTTCGATAGCTGGAAAAACTACAACCCCATTATAGTAACAAACATTCACACAAAATATCATTTTAAAGCCTTTTGGGATGAGAAGTCGAAATTGTAACAAGAGTCATCAGAAGATGGCAAATCCCCCCGGCCCCCACAAACACACCACAAAGAAGAAAGTTAAAGTCAAACTTGTTGCCATGGAAACAGGAAAAAATAAAAGTTTTTAAATTCTTAAATAGCAAAAGGCACAACTTCAGCCCTTGGTTAATACATGAAGTATAGGTTTTCAAGTTGTACTCTGGAAACGACACCTACCCCCACCCTTTTGAGACTAAGTCCAAACTGTTTCCATGGAATTTGAGAAAAATAAAAATGCCAACAATCCCCAAATAGCAAAAGGCACTACTTCAGGATCTGATTGTCTGTCTGGCAGATATTTCAGACAGACAGACAGACAGACAAGACGTCGACTATATTCGCCCGTCTTATATCCCACATATATCCGTAGGGATAAAAAGTTTATAGACAACGCTTATGCGGTTGGGGTCTCGAGTTGTCAAGAACCAAAATTACTCTCAGTGTATGACTTTGAGAATGAATGTGACTTTAAATGTCAGTTTCAAGAATATTTCCAAGGGCTATAAAACAAAGAGTGCATGTGAAAACCATCACTCTGGTTTACATAGTAATGCACGGTTAGCCCCTGAATACTTTCAGGAACTGAGAGTACCCCACACGCCCACACCCTCACTCCAATCAAAACGTCTGCTGATAACATTCCATAATCATAAGAAATCTCTACTCTACAACTTGACAATTCTACAGTTATAACATGCCACTTAAGACCAGCCTCTTCAAACGACGGCAGGACATTTTTACCCTTTTTCCGAACAGCTGGTGTCATCATAGAGTTTAGTGAACATATCGGGGTTCATAAAAATCATATGTGCCCTTGGGACATATCACGTCATAAGACAACAACGAATTATATTGTTTTCGTCATCCGGACGGGATTGTTGACGTCATTCGATTCTTTTTGTGACGTGAGGTTGGAATGGCGTCACACTAGAAACGACGTCATAGCTGAAGACAAATTGTGGTTCCGCTGCTGTTGCGACTTCCTGTCCTTATAGATCAACACTAAAATTTAAAACAAACAACTGAAAATCAAATCACACATCAAATGTACACTATATAAGTACTTCAATGTAAATGACGCCAGACTTAATTTCTTGTCCACTGTTTGAAGTGTTTCTGGTGACATTGTGGTCATAACATTTTCACCGCTATTCCCAATGAAATCTGTTTCGGCGGATAATCGAGACTGGTTATTCTGTGGCTTTGACGGTTAATATTTTTACCAGACACATAATAGTCTGAGCGCATTTGAGCAGTTATTAATGGCAATGTGTGCTATAGACATTCATAACGAAATTAAAATCAAATTTAACACAGCAGCCGTTACATGCGGATAATTTAATTCCAGTTATATATTAGACAATATAATGATACTAATTGGATGACTAATAAGATTATTTATTTTAATCTATAAAAATATATCAATAAAAGAATGCGGTCGAATCATATCCATGATTATAATTATACAGCTAACTACGGTTATAACGAACTGAAAGGGACCACTAACTTTAATTTGTTATAACCGTAGTTCGTTATAAGCATATATACAGTATAACAATAGCAAATAGTCGGGACAAAAAATCAGTTCGTTATTTCCGTCAGTTGGTTATAAGCGTGTTCGTTATAAACGTACTTTACTGTATTTGAACGATTTGTACGATTCCAGCTATATCATGAGCATGCGTTTGAGACACTATCGACCGCCTCCGTGGTCCTGTGGTAGAGCGTCCGCCCGGAGAGCGGAAGTTCCGGGGTTCGATCCCCGGCCGCGTCATACCAAAGACGTTAAAAGATGGTTCTTGTTGTTACCCTGTCTGGCGCTCGGCATTAAGGGGCTAAAACAAGGACTGGTCGGCTAGGAGTCAGTATACTGTGTCTGAGTGGGGTATTGATGTTAAACTGCGGCATGGTATCTCAGTGAGCTAGCACTATAAAGGTGGTGCAGGTCTAAGACGTTTACCGCTTCGGTGAAACCAACGAGCACCGGTATGGTGCTGACAAAACCTAGAAACATAGTCGGGGCGAACCGGGATTCGAATCCACAATCATAGGTTTCTGGAGTGCCAAGCGACGCAAAAGAGGCGAATAATGGGATCGGGTGGTCAGGCTCGCCGACTTGGTTGAAACATGTCATCGTATTCCAATTGCGTACAGTCATGAACAAACCATGACAATGCATTAAAAAGAGATGGATCAGATTCAGAACAGTCCAAAGCTGAGTTTGTGCCCGTTGCTGGGTGTATACGAATATAACTACCATATTAAAATATAAGGTTCTGTTTATGAAGTAAGTCCTCCAATCACAATCACATGTAATGTCAAATAAATTGTTTATCTGGAAAAAAACCACATGGTACAAATCAAAATAGGGAATTGCATCGGACATCATTCTTACACTGATGGGTCAAATTTGGAAATGTCCTCTAGACGAGTACCATAAAACATTTTGAATGCTTTACTGAATATCAAACATCTGAGCAAGAGCTGCATGACGCCCTTTTAAATCTTGGTGGAAAGAGAATGCTCGAGTGTGCCTCAAAAGATGTGAATTGTAGACACCAAGGACTGTACCTGCAGGAATATTGCCCGTCATTTGGGGAAAGTTGACTTTTTGAAAGTTACAGTCATTTCTCTTGTCATATAGACTTGTGGAGAGTGTTCTGTCACTCGGAATCTTTATGCATAGATGTAAATATGAAACAGATGATGCGGTCTCACTCGTCTCCTTTATTGCTTGTGCAGGTGGGAAAATCAGTCAAATAGTTGATCAAGATCCTTCATGTGAAGCGTTGATGATTGGGGAATATATAACTAACACAGTGTTTTGCAATATGGAGAGTTAAACGGACAGCCACAGCAAGTAGGGTTGTGAGTGAGTGAGTTATGTTTAACGCCGCTTTTAACAGTATTCCAGTTATATCACAGCGTGTCATCTTAATGTAGGAGGGAAGCTCGAAGTGAGGCAGGTCTTAGACGTTTACAACTTTGATGAAATCTACGAAGACGAGAGAAACATTTTCGGGGCGAGCCGGGATTCGAACACAATACTTTTAGGTTTCTGGCGCGGTTTCTGACACGACTCTGCACAGCGAATTGGGGCTCCCGATCAGCAATAAGGTGGTGGGAACACATTCTATCCTGGGTCCAAATGGCGTGCGTGCGTGCGTGCGTGCGTGCGTGCGTGCGTGCGTGCGTGCGTGCGTGCGTGCGTGCGTGCGTGCGTGCGAGTTAATAAGTAAAAATAATTATAATAAAAATAATAAGCAAATAAATAAGTAAATACTAAATAAATACGTAAATGAGTAAGTTAATAAATAAGTAAATGTCTTGACAGTTAGGTTAAACTCCAGTGCTCTCAATGCCATTGCATGGGAATCCTCACTGTGGGCTTCCTCTTTGTAGCGGTATTACAGTACAACAGACATCTTTGGGGCAAGCTCTGTTTTATTTCGTCAGCGGCGAATAGCAGTGTAATAACGTTTTGTGGAACAAGTTTTGTGGAACTGTTGCTGCTGCAGAAAATATGTATCACTGCAAACACGAAAACGTCGTTTTTTCCGTATATGGTCATTGGACGGAAAAACGACTAAAATTCATTAAAATTGATCAATTGGTGAGCGTCCAGAAAGTGTCCGGAAAAGCGTCGAGTTTTTCAAGCGGAAAAAGGACGGAAAAACGATGCTTTTTGCTCCGCCTTGTACAACTGTTAACAGCCAATGAGATAGCGCTTGCCCCTGGCGCACGTGATGCCCAAGGCTTCCTTTAGGGGGCATTAGGTTTCTTATCTCTGGCATGCATTGCTCTAGTATCTGTCTCGCGCAGTGCAGCGAGATTTGCTGATAAGTCAGTTTTAGGATATAAAACCTGTTAATGGAATTCAGACACGCGCCATGACGTCAAACCGAACCATATTACCAAGTTTATTGAGATAACAATATACGGATTTTCCTTGGACGAGAGGTCGGTCACATGACCGCGAAACTGAAGTCCATAAGTGTATGAACGACACATCTTAACGTTGATACGTTTTTCAAGAGATTGTATTCTTGAAATGACGTAAACACTGATGGACTACCTGCATATTCCTTGGGGAAATCCCTGGGAATTCCCTAGCACGAATTACATAGAGAAGCGTCGTATCTCAAAATGTAAACCCCTTAAATTTGAACGAAGCGTTTTAGCATACATTGGATTAGTCGTAGAGTTTCATTGCATATCAACCCATCCTAGAGAACAAAACGAACAAAAGCACACCCAAACTATCGCTGTGACAGTCTACAGCAATCTATGAATGTACCTTAGTATCTAATTGACACATCGTTACAATCACCTTTCAATGTTCGGCCAAATGATCAGTCATGACTAATGCTTGAAATGGCCACAGGTTCATTGATAACTTCGGAAATCTTTCCCGTCCTGTCTATCGTGTCGGCCAATTTGACGTCTTGTACTTAATGTAAATGTATTACGACGCTCTGTCGTTGTGGGGGGCACGTGTGGCCCAGTCGTCTAAGGCGCCGCGATTCGCTGTGCAGAGTTGCGTCCCTTGATTGTGGGTTCGAATCCCGGTTCGCCCCGATAATGTTTCTTGGTTTGTCAGCACCATACCCGTGCTCGTGGGTTTCACCGAAGTGGTAAACGTCTGAGACCTGCATATACCGTGAGAGAACTAAACACTACTTTGAACAGTATTTCAGTTAAATCACTTCGTATCAGATTGATGGATAAAAATCCCATGTGGTTCAGGCCTTAATAACGTGTGCTCGCGAAAAGATGAGCGTATTCACCATCACCGCTGGCACCCGTCGCAAACACCTGCAAGGACAAGTCATTTGTTCACCTGAACAAAACACGGAAACACAATGATTCCAGTCCTCACTATTACCGAGCACGTAAAGCACTTTGTCTGTAAAAAACATGGACCTGTATCGATAATATGTTCCTGCAGGTAATACTTGTCAATCATTTGGCAAAATGTATTGGCACAGACTCTGACATCGGCATGCAGTTGAACTCATCACCCATCCCATAATTGATAATGCTTCTTGAAGAGCTATGAGTGAGTGAGTTTGATTTTTTAACACCGCTTTTAGCAATATTCCAGCAATATCACGGCGGGGGACACCAGAAATGGGCTTCACATATTGTACCCATGTCGGGAATCGAACCCGGGTTTTCAGTGTGACGAGCGAACGCTTTAACCACTAGGCTACCCGACCGCCCGTGAAGAGCTATGAAATCAGAAGTTGTAATGGCGCATTTTTACACTTTATCTTTTAATAGGCATGTTAGGCTTCTTTCATAACTCAAGTTTAGTTGCACGGATTACTGTCGAATCCTGGTAGGGACATTGTCGCGTTGTCTCATTGTCACCTTTCAAAACAAGCAAAACGTATCAAAATTAACCAAAGCGCGACAATGCGACATTTTGGCCATTTGTCGCATTATTGTCGCTCTTTGAATAACCTTTTTTTTATTTTACCAAAGGGCGACAATGCGACAGCGCGACATTTTTCAAGGTCAAAATATGGCTCGTTGTCGCAATGTCGCCCCACCAAACATGTGTAAAAAGGACAATAAGTTCAGTTAATCTTTCAGTAAGGAAATGGTAACCAACTTATATCTGCCGTAGGAGTTCTTCCTGATTCGTCTTGAAAACACAAGTCCGTCCACGGGTTCATAACGTTCTATTGTGAGCTCTTTTAGTCCGGAAGATCTTACTCTTGGCCGTATAAGACAACTGACGAGTGCACGCCTGACCTGTGACCTCCCATGAGGTGTTTGCCTAAGGGAGAGGGATAGGAAATGTGTGCTCCTGCCCAGCGCCGAGCTGGCGACATACTCTGTATACTGCTTGTGGTATAGAGTGTATTGCATTTGCTGTACTGTATACTTCATGTGATACTTATTTGCGGAAAAGTTACAACTTTCAAGATTCAAGATTCAGGTTTCAAGTTGAATTTATTTCTTATACAACAGACCGCCGTCATATCACTTGACTGATGCTGAGAACGGCGTTAAACAGCACACACAATTTGTTTTCAAATTAGAGCGCTGCAGTCATTTAAAATGGAACCACATACATATGTAGTACCAACTAACTCACTCTGTTTCGAATATTCAGCAAAAAATATATTTTTACCAGCTGTGAGGTGAGATATCAGATTTTTACAAGCAGTCGAATAAGGATGATAAAGGACCCCTCACTAATTTGGTTCTTGTTTACCTTAGAGCATAGATGGCTATGTTAGATGATATAACCAAACCCCAGCTGCTAAAACGGACTTGTTATTGTGTGGTTCGAGCTGTGACGTAGTCTGTCCCCCAGACCCAAGAGAATAAATTAAAAAAGGAGTCCAGCTCAAGTCTAGAATGAATTGGAAAGTCTAGATTGCCTCAGCACCAGCATGAAATAAAGAATTGTTATGTGCTCCTTTTTAATTTCATTATTTTTATTTTGTACTCATGAATAGACCAACCAAGAGAAACATTGATGGAACATGTATATCACATGTTACCACTGATCCAGTTAAGTTCACCACACAATACAATATTAGTATTTCATATTACGAAGTGCATGATCATGCACATGTTCCTTTTAGTAATGTACATACTAGTCAACTTGATTATAATTTTTATTATAGTGTAATAACGATAACTATATGATATCCTCACTTGTCATCGATGCATTGACATCAATGGACGACACTTCAAAATTCTTATTTGAGCTATAAATAGCTTCATCAGTTGCAGTATCGATGTCAGTAAACTAATAAAATTTTCGTAGTTAAAAATATGTATCTACAAAATAAAATGTAAAGGAGCCCAGAATAATGCTTTCTTTCAGGGCTAGAAGTAAGACAATCTAGACTCGTCAAACCGTTCTTGACTTGAGTTAGATTCCTTATAAATTTCTCTATGGTCTAGGGGACCTACAAGGGCGTCAGTATCGCATGAAGAACTGACGTGTTGGACCAACCTGGGTCAGTGTTATCGGATATGATCTGGAGTCCCCGGTTTGGGCTGTTTGTTGAATAAAACAAGGGCACAGGGTCAAGGGCACAATGTTTAGATAAAAGCATTACCACCTCACAAAAATCTGTTAAAAACATATCTATGTTATTTAATTTGAAACCTCTATTTGAACAATTGCGAGTTAGTGTATACTCTGTATTATTTTGTCATGGTAGAGTATTTCTTTTTATTTTGCTCGTTGAATTATCCCCAAATGATGTGAGATACAATGTATACATCTACCTGAAGCGCATATCTTATAAATTGGACTAATCGACTAATATGTCCTTTTTAAACACTGCCAGTTACAGGCATTCTAATCTATATTTTTACTATGTATTGTTTAAAAGTGTGGGAATATTGCATTTCAAATAATGGCAAATTAATGTCTAATGCAGTTAAAACATTTTGAATTCATTTATTTATAATTTCTGCAATAAATGCGTTACATCAAATAGTGATATAAACGGATATAATCCATACTGTGATAAGTGAACTATTACTTATTGTTTCTTATTATGAATTAAATAAACTAAAATAAGAAAAGATAGTACAAACAAATCATTTTAATCTGTGTGTGTGAGTAGCTAACAATAGATCGAGGCAACTCACTAAAGTAACCGTTTGTGAACAATCAAGTATTTACTTCTGGGTAAAATGTAGCGATACCACCAAAATCAGGTAATAAGATACTTCCTGCCATATCACCCACACCGTAAGCTGGACCATGTAGAGCGCCAGTGCTTGTCAGCCTCCATTAGACCACATGGTTTAAATCTATGCTGATGGCCAGCACAGATTAAGAGGCTCAATGAGTTGGGTTTGCTCTTTTATCCACTGTCAGTCTGGATTTAGAAGGGGATACCGAACATCAGATAAGTATTTGTTCTTTAAACATTAATATATTCTATAAAAAGTTTAAAAAAAGAATATACAGTTGCTTTGTGGCTTTCAAAAGACCTTTGATTCAGTTGAGAGATCACTACTCCTAACAAAGATATTATCAAACAAAATCTGAGGAAATGTAATAAAAATAATATTTCACTATATCTCTTATGAAGTGAAAACCGACAGGGGCATTTCACAATCCTTTAACTCAAACATCGGGGTAAGACAAGGATGCATTTTGTCTCCCACATTATGTAATAAACTCCTCAATCACCTTCCACTTCATATCAAATCTGAAAGTTATAATATAACACTTAATGGTTTAAACATTTGTCATGTGTTGTTTCCCGGTGACTCACTACTTTTTGCCAATACAAAAAAACAACAACTACAAGTGTTACTTGATGGTCTAAGTGTATTTTCAGCAACAAAAAACTAAAGATAAATGGTGACAAAACAAATGTTGGTGATACGCAAATACTGGTTACGGATAGATATAATTACTAAAGAACTATATTTGAAACAAATTTCAAACTTAAAAATAGTGCTAAACCTCTATTGAAAGGCCCTAAGGCCTGATTTGATTTAAACATATTTCATTGCGGAAAACCAAATGGATTAGGCACAAGTGACACACTTACGAGGCATTCTCCTATATACATTTCATTACATTGTGGTATGTGAATTCTGTGGTGCAGAATAAATGTACAGTGCATAGGAGTTACAAGTAATGAGAAAATATAATAACACACACATATGCAAATATATACAGTATTACACACAAACACATATACCAACATACACTCACACATACATCTACATATATACATATGATGAATTTACATTTTTGGTATACAATGGTACATGATATATATATAATAATAACACAGTAGTTAATAAACTACATGTAATAGACATTTTAAATTTATGTGAAGGGCGGGAAATCTAGAATGTAACTAAGCTGTGATAGTTACAGGGATAGTTACATCAAAATCAGAGTGTTGAAACAACCATGTATTATATGTGCCAGTCACTTGTAAAATCCAGATAATTTGAAAGTGAATTATAATTCTTGTCGTATTGGGATACAATTTAAAAGGCCCTAAGGCCTACCACAAGCTTCAGTCTCCATTGTTAACCAACATATACATGTACCTACAGCTCTTACTTGTAAATTATTCAAAACATTAATGGAGCCAGTAATCCTATAAAATAGTGAAATCTGGGATATGGAATCAATCCTCCTGAACAACTCTGATTCATTCATTCTCGAGAAACTGCAGCTCAGATTTTGTAAATCCATGACTGAAGGATTTGCAAAGCATTTTACCGCCTACTGGGCGTCGACAGATATTTTGCAAATCTTTTCATGTTCTTAACTAAAGTGCTCAAGTGATTTGATGCACTTCGCGAGGTAAGGCCCGTACACCCATACACGTACAATAACAGCAATCGAGTTGAATAGGTAACACTGCTCATAAACTGAAATGCATGGTTGGCTCCCTGATGCGTTGGTATGTCGCTGAGAGTTCTCACATTTCCGTTTCAATGTTTTGTAGTGCATCCCGCATCTCCAATACAATAGACCTCTCCTGTCTTCACCCGGATCCTTACAGGTGGGGGGGGGGGGGGGGGGGGGGGGTGTGTAAGGGGGAGTGAATGGTGACATCAGTTCGTGAATACTGACGTGATTCTTTCTCTAAGTGTTACATTGTATTGGCGCTGATTGTCATATTGCCTCTTATACTCAACCTCAGCAGGTCCCCATTCTGGTTTTGGACGTAACAGAGGCTGAAAACAAACCGACCAATCATACTTAATTTCATTCAGTATTAGATACACATAGTGACCTGGAGGAAATCATGTTCACAACAAACACCAAGCTTACCCGGAAAGGCAAATCATATCAATGTGGCAAAACTTAAATTTATGTGAGGGATATTTTCTCAGATGACTTTTTTCGTCACTTTGAGAATATTCAAAAGTATATGTTTTAGCATGACAGGCATTTGCGTTGTGTAAAGTATCAGCACTTTGTAATTACTAAAACGCTTTTCTTGAGCAAATATATTTGCCACACTTTTTAAGTATGTATGATCCATGAGGGATGAACAGCCAAGAAATGCAAATTGATATCCTACTCTGACCCAAGGATGTTATGAAAGATCATCCAGGACACACTCGGTTAACATGCTTTAAAAATAGCTCTGGAAGATTGCGCCCTGTTCTCAAGTCACATGGACAACTACATTTCAAAAGTCGTTCATGCTTGAGAAAGTGAATCATCAAATTTGCTTCACGCGGGAACACACGGTAGGCTCTAGGGATGTCTCCTGTCATGAGTTCGTGTTCAAGTTACATTAATGCCATTCGACTTCCAGTAACTTATGTGGAGGAGAAAATAAAATTGATATTGTATTGATAAAATGCACCCCTTGTTACACTTACTCGCTTTATTCACCCAGCTTCATACAAGACACAAGCATTACCTGAGGAGAGGTGAAAAGTGCCATCACTGCAAACACGGGTAAGGGTGCCAGCGGAGCCAGTGCAATGAACCACCCCATCACGTGAGCCCACACTGGATAAGCGATCTCTCCGGAAATATCGGAGTAGTACGAGGGAGGGTCGTAATCAATGTAGCGTAACACCAGGAAAATCTGAAAATAACAATTACATTTGTTAACACTGTACATGGATGGTAATGATACAATTTGCCTCAAGATATCATTTATCGGAAATAGTATTACCAGGAAGACAGGCGGAAGGATAAAACACCAGATGAACTTGAAGACTATTGGAGGTGGAATCCCAGTCATCATCTCAATATCTCTACTCAGCCGACCCATGCCTGAAAAAGTGGATATGGTTGGTACAGATATAAATCATACAATGGCCTGGCGTGGTGTGTGGTACAGCAGACTGATATAGACGGAACAACGTTTTGTCTACTAAATTCATTTATGAATGATCAGCTTTGAAAACATCTATAGAACTGGAACAGGGATGTTGAATGATAGCAACTTCGTTTTTCGTTTCTATTTCAGGCACTCGTGAAGAGCAACCTCCTCGTGGTGAGTGCTGGGTAGCGCTAATAGCTCTTCCCCCGTGTGGAACCGGGGTAGAATATTTCCACAGCACCCCATTGCTGGTCGTAAGAGGCGACCAAAGTGGGCAGCCCGTTTGCCGTGGGTTGCGTCCCTGTGTCGGCGGAGGACGGGAGTCTGGTAGTTGAGGGCACTGGTTCCTGGAACTGTGTTCCTTTGCCCAACACACTACTTCGACCCTTACTTCGCCTAGACGGGTGGTAAGATGGGCCCGGTCTTATCAATCGGCTGGTCATGCCAGGCCCTGTGCGTAATATTGTATATGCACTCCTGTGTTGTATTATAATGTATATTTTGGACTTGGCCAAGCATACTTTGTATGAATTACCAATTTTTGATGGAATAAATTGCCTAGAGTCTTACGCCAGAAGGCGGTGGCTCATGGGCCAATCTGGTACTTTCGACCTCTGAGTTCTGTATGTCTTCAATTTCTTGCCATGGGCCGAACCAGCCTGACATTTTATTTGATAGACAAATACAGCTATTCATGTTGTTCTTACTTGAGTATAACACCTCTGTATCCCTGATGTTTGCATGTTGGAGATCCGGTGCAGGAAAACATCGCTCTTTGTAGCACTCCATGGTGGGTGGGGAGCAGGGGTGCTGAATAAATTACTTTCATCATGGCTCACAATCAATCTGGTTCGAACCGTTATGACAAGAAAAGACGTCTAGAAGCTGAGATTTTCTCGGCTGATGAAGATGTTTCTCCTTCACCAAAATCAAATTCTTGGGCTCGGTTTCTTGTAGTCGAAGCACTAAATGAACAACCATTAAAAATAAACCCTTTTGCCATATGTAAAGCCATTGAAGGTATTTGTGGTGAGGTAAAGAATGTTTCACGTCTCAGGAGCGGCTCTCTTTTGGTAGAGTGTGCACGGAGACAGCAGGCTATTAATCTTTTGCAATGTACAATCTTTGCTAACACGCAAGTTGTTGTCTCTGAACACCGCACTTTAAATTCAAGTCGGGGGATCATCCGCGACAGAGCACGTTGTCTGGCGGAAATGTCAGAAGAAGACATTCTTGAGGAACTAAAAGGACAAAGCGTCACGTCGGTGAAGCGTTTCACTAGAAAGGATGGGGAGATCATTGTTCCAACAAATACATATTTGTTCACATTTTCACTTTCAACCATTCCCCAGTCTATAAAGGCAGGCTATTTTAACATCGGAGTGGAGGTGTATGTCCCCAATCCACTCCGGTGTTACAAATGTCAAAAATTTGGACACGGCTCAAAATCATGCAATCGTCCTACTGTTTGTCAACGTTGTGGTAGCAATCATGACGGTTTCGATTGTACAGCAGACCTCAAATGTATAAATTGTACGGGTCAACATGTAGCGTCATCCAAATCCTGTCCTTTTTGGAAACGTGAAAAAGATATTTTGACTATCAAATGTCAAAACAATGTTTCTTACCTTGATGCTAAAAAACTCTTTGATAGCCGGACACCTTCACCAATACATTCGTATGCTGCTGCTGCTGCTGCTGCTGTTACGGTCTCTCGCCATTCAACCAGTAGATCTATAGAATGTCAGACTGACTTGACTTGGACAATTTCTGAGCATCCGGTTCCTCTGACTACAACATCCGAGAGTCAGACAAATCATTCCGTCAGTCCAGGTGCTATATCTTCAACATCTCCGGTTGTGACTCAGGCTGTGGCCCCATCACCGCCAACTCCGAAAATACCATTTTCTGAAATGTCAACTCCAAACAAACCTTCAACGGAAATGGCAAAAAAACAAAAGAAAAAACAAAGTAAAAAAATTACAACAAAGATCCCAACTGTCACTGAAACATCTGTAGATGTTCATAACTTTTTCGAGCCTCTTGAGATGGATGTTACCCCATCTTCACACCACAACAATAGTGGTGACTCATCTTCACATTCACGTGAGCGTTCTCCTATAGAACCACCATGAATCATTCTAGTCTAATTCAATGGAATTGCAGAGGGCTTAGGCACAACTTTAATGAACTACAGTTATTAACAACAGATTATATTCCATCAGCAATTTGTTTACAAGAGACGTACTTAAAAAATACAGATAACTTTGAATTAAGGCAGTATAGTTCCTATCATTCTTTTTCTCCTCCAGGAGATAAAGCTTCTGGAGGAGCTTCTATTTTGGTGCGGAAGGGCGTTGTTCACAGTCCTGTTCCGCTTGACACGAATATGCAAGCCGTTGCAGTTAGACTTACACTGCATATTGCCTTCACACTTTGCTCCTTATCCATTCCTCCATCCTCAAATCTTCAGCGTAATGATCTACAGACACTGTACGACCAGCTCCCAAAGCCCTGTGTCATCATGGGTGATCTAAATGGGCATAATCCTTTATGGGGAGGTTCTATCATTAATCAAAAGGGTAAAGTCATCGAGGATTTTGTTTCTGATAATGACCTCTGCATCTTTAACAATGACTCGGACACCTACTTACACCCTGCAACTGGTACGTATTCATCATTAGATCTGTCTTTGACGGATTCAGTTTTGTTGAATGAATTCTCATGGTCCGTCCATGATGACCTATGTGGGAGTGACCATTTCCCCACGGTGCTTAAACCAATTAATCCCGTTGATGATCCACCTTCACCTCGATGGAATTTTGTGAAGGCTGATTGGCTGTTATTTCAATCTTTATGCAAAGATAAATTACTACCTACGTCTTTTCAGAATGTTACTGACCCGATTCAGTTGTTCTCAGATATACTGAATGAAATTGCTGATGAATCAATACCTAAGTCCTCGATCAACCCACGTGTTCGTAAACCGTGGTTTGATGACACTTGCAAACACGCTAGGAAATGTCGTAAGAAGGCGGAGAAATACTTCCGTAAACATCCTACTGTCCATAACTTGAACATCGTCAAAATTTCAAATGCCAAGGCGAGACGTCTTTTTAAACAAAATAAACGTCAATCCTGGCAGAATTATGTCTCAAAAATTAACTCTCGTACCCCCATGTCCAAAGTATGGAACATGATCAAAAAGATCAAAGGCAAGGGATCAAATTCTACAGTAAACCATCTAAAGGATGGCGATACTTTGCTAACGACTAAATCTGATATTGCCAATAGACTTGGGAAAACGTTATCTCAACATTCTTCTTCATCTAATTACGCTCCTGAATTTCAAAAATATCAACTCCAACAGGAAAAGAAAAAAGTAAATTTTACATCTGATAATGGTGAAGATTACAATGAGGTATTTTCACTACATGAGCTACATACTGCCTTAGGGCAAGCTCATGATACAGCAGCAGGCGCTGATAATATTCATTATCAGCTACTGAAACACTTGCCAGAATCATGCCTTGAAACTTTGTTGACTATATTTGATGACATTTGGACATCTGGGACGTTTCCACCTTCATGGCATAATGCCATTGTTATACCAATACCCAAACCTGGGCGGGATCATTCTGATCCATCAAATTACCGACCTATCTCTCTAACTAGCTGTGTTTGTAAAACGATGGAACGCATGGTAAATAATCGATTAGTGTGGTACTTGGAAACAAATAATCTTCTTACCAATATACAATGTGGTTTCCGGAAGAACAGAAGTACTATCGATCATTTAGTGCGTTTAGAATCGTTCATTAAAAATTCCATTGTAAATAGACAACATGCTGTATCTATCTTTTTCGATTTAGAAAAAGCATACGATACAACATGGAAACATGGTATTTTAAAAGATCTTCATGATTTTGGATTAAGAGGCCGTTTGCCTCTTTTCATATCACAGTTTTTAACAGACAGGCAATTTCAAGTCCGAGTGGGTACAACCCTGTCTGATCATTATAATCAGGATCAGGGTGTCCCACAAGGCAGTATTTTGTCTGTCACTTTATTCAGTATAAAAATTAACAGTTTGTCCAAAGTTTTAAATGATTCAGTTGATGGATCACTTTTTGTGGATGATTTTAATCTGTCTTGTCGTGGTAAAAATATGCGCACAATAGAAAGGCAATTACAATTATGTCTTAATAAAATTCACAAGTGGTGTTAAGAAAACGGGTTTAAATTTTCCAAATCAAAAACTAATTGTATTCATTTCTGCCGAAAATATAAGCCACATAAGGACCCTGAACTGTTTCTGAATGGCGCTCCTATCAAAGTTGTTAAGGAAGCCAAGTTCTTGGGACTTATTTTTGATCATCACTTAACTTTCCTCCCGCATATTAAATACCTAAAAGCTAAATGCCTGAAGGCACTCGATCTCTTGAAAGTTGTTTCTAATTCAAAGTGGGGAGGGGATCAAACAACCCTCTTACACTTATACAGGTCACTCATCCGTTCAAAACTTGATTATGGCTCCATCGTCTATGGTGGAGCCTGTAAAAGTAATTTAAAAAAACTTGATACTATACATCATCAGGGCCTGAGGCTTTGCCTTGGTGCCTTCAGGACGTCTCCAATTCACAGTCTATATGTAGAAGCGGATGAACCTTCTCTTAAACAACGCCGTCTAAAATTATCTTTACAATATGTCACTAAATTATATTCTAATCAGTCCAATCCAGCTTTAAATTGCGTCTTCAATCCTCTTTACCAAGATATTTACAATAAAAAGTCATCTCTTGTTCCACCACTCGGAATCAGAATCCAGTCTGCCTTGTTTGCTTCCAATATTCAACTGCAAGATATAGCTCCTACTCAACTGTTTTCAACACCTCCTTGGCAAATGGTACGGCCAGAGGTTGACCTTACATTAACAAAATTCAAGAAATCAGATACTAACCAATTAATTTACCAACAAGAATACCATCAATTAAGAAACACTTACGACACTTATAAATCTATATTTACAGATAGATCCAAGGATGGTGGCGCAGTTGCTAGTGCCACTGTCATTGGATCCAGAACAATATCTTCACGTTTACCTGATAACAGTTCAATATTCACAGCAGAAGCAAACGCCATTTTTACAGCACTTAAATATGTCAGTCGTCAATCTAAACATAAACAATTCATTATTTTTTCTGATTCACTTTCATGCCTTCAGGCGATTAAAAATATGTCACCCAAACATCCACTTTTAATCCAGATTCTCGAATTAATTAATAATCTTGCGACTGGCCAGTACGACATCATCTTTTGTTGGTTACCTAGCCACGTTGGAATTATTGGTAACACAATGGCCGATGCTGCTGCTAAAGCAGCACTCAACAAATCTGTGACACCACTTCTGATCCCATACACTGATTTTAAACCCATGATTCGATCTTACATCAGAGATCTTATGCAACAGAAGTGGGACACCCAGGTAGGTATCAATAAATTACATGAAATTAAACCAAATATCGGTTACACCTACTTGGGCTGTCAGTCCAGATTTGAAGAGGTCATTATGCGACGATGTCGTATTGGCCATTCAAGATATACACATGAGTATCTTTTAAATGGTGAGGATCCTCCGTTTTGCATCCCTTGTGATGAAAGAATCACAGTCAAGCATGTCCTGCTTGATTGTATTGATTTTTCCATCACAAGGGATAAATATTATAGTGTCAAAACAGTCAAGGACCTTTTTAGTCAAGTTAATTCTCATTTAGTATTGCACTTTTTAAAGGAAATTGATTTAATACATAAATTTTGATGTACATAATATGTTTTTATATATTGGTAGTGCTAATAAATAACTTAGATTGTTAGTGGCTGTACCCTCGAGGGGGGTTGAAGTAGCGTAAAATTATTGTCCCCCTAAGAGGGTATGTAAGTCCCACATCATTCAATGTATTGTTATGCATACCAGAATTTTAAAACGTAGTATTTTTGTCATTTTAATCTAAGGCTGAACTGGTCAACTATCGCCAGTGACTGAAGGACTGATATAAATCCAGCCAGGGTCCATGCAGGAAGCAAAGGCACTGTAAGTCCCCATGGTCCCTGGTATGGTGTTCTCCCTTTAGTTACTGACGATCTCTAGCCCATTTTTATATTGTGTTGTTAATTCTTTCTGCTTTTATATGTTCCTCAACTAGTTTTAATACACTTTGTGATATTCTAGTTATTGTACTGTCCTTTGCTGACAGGTTTTTTATAAATTATGTGTACTTATTTGTTATTAATGTATTAATTCTCGTCACGATATGGCTGAAATATTGCCGATGTGACGTAAAGCAATAACTCACTCACTCACACTCACGTTTCTATTTCCATTTCCAGAATCCACTGCACTATGAAAATAAATAAATGACTGATTAATGAATGTATTCATCTTTGTGTATTGAGTCAGTTCTTAGGAACTCATAAATTCAAAATAATGAACAGTGTAACTAGCTGTACCATACCATATATCCATCCAATTGTTAGGAACTGAAGGATACCAAGAATTGAGAATGACACTTTTATTATGTAAGTGTCAACCAGGATCATCAAAATAGCTCCTCCCTACAAATGAAAGGTTTTTTTTGTCACATATATTATCAAAATAAACGAACATGAACATGCTTATTCTTTTAATCATTCAAATATAAAAAAGGATAAATATTCTATATGTGTATGGCATCCATAGTACATCAGTTTCAAAGTACTCATTTTGTCACACTATGAAGACTTCTGACATGATTTTAAGTATTAGCCGCATTCACAATTGAAAGTGCTTATTGTTCTTTTGTGTGAATAGTCCTAACATCGTTGCTTCGAATCTCAGCGTGCTTGTGAGATAGAAACTTATTGGGTTCGCTGGTTACAATGATTGCCCTGGCTGATTTGCACGACAGTTTCATGCAAGTGAAGATAGATAGTCGTTACATTGCTGTCACTATTGACAAATGCACATTCTATTACTCCCGACGTGTGATGAATATACAAGTTGATCAAAGGATTGTTGATAGTGATCTTACTTTAGCCAAATATGGAAGAGTAAGAAGGAGGGATGTGATACAGACGACGGCAGTGACCACGAGTCTTATCATGCGGGATCGGCGTGGCAGGCTGTCAACTATAGCTGTGATGATCATTTCGGCATGTATTAACTAAAACAAGAGATGGTAAGACTTTTATTAGCAACATAATAATGCATGTTAATATTGCACCGACTCCACCACATCCTAAAGAATACTTTTCAGCTGCAGTATCACCCTGGTCAACCGATCAGTGTGCATTCAAACTTAATGATGAGTACACGACTGGAGCTGTCTGTCACATTAACATCTCATCCAGCCTGTTTACCCGTCAATCAACTCTCATCAACGTTGCTTTACTGAACATGGTGTGCTACCTTGAACAATGCACCATTTGTCATGAACTGTTGTCAGTCTTAGCAATTATTAATCAACTGCTTGACGTTATATTCAGTATTAGCTTAATTTGTTCATATAATGAATATCATAAAATTCCCTGAGAGATATTAAATATACCATCATTACAACAGATCGGATAACTTTGTTTCTTAAGTGACCAGAACAAGGTGCTACAGCAACGTGTTATATTTTAAATTTGATTTAATTTCACTCAAATTTACCTGCGAATTAAATCCAACAAGGAGAAAAATGGCGAAGTAAGCAAGACTCCAAAACTGAGAGACAGAGAGATGAGGAAATAGCTCCGGGAGAGGCTGAAATGCGCTCATGATACCTGTTGATATAAGGTATACATACACGTTTTTAAACTATTCTAAGTGGATTGTCTCAATTGTTTATCAATAAAGAAACCAACACACACACTTGCACACAGCGGTTTAAGCAAAGTGAAAATCCATCTTAGTATGCTCACGCTTATGCAAGGAGTCAAACGAATTCGTTTATGCACAGCTTCCCTTCAAAACTTGATTTGAATATTGGTATGAACATCTATTGTTCATCTGTATAAACAGAGAATATGATAAGTTAAATTTACGAAATTGCATCGGACATAAATTCGATCAAAGATGCGTCACATTTTGAAATTTTGTCCACATGTCTAACCATAAAACACTTTGAATAGACACTCATTTTGGCATTTTCCACCTTTGAGTGCAATATGATACTACTTTAGTCATTGAAACATATTTCATACAATTCAAATTGCATTATTTTCATAAGAATATTGGCCATATTGGTTATAACTTTGATTTTCAATATGACTATTGTGGGAAAAAACCTCTCATTTGCCCATTGGCCTTTTTAGGAGAAGATGTTTACAGTCGAATTGAAAGCCACTGTACTTAACAATATATTTACCTGCTACTAGACATTGTGACATCAAATGAAACTGCTTTGTTGCTTACTAATGCTTGTGCTCAATGAATCTGTCTTGTTATATGGCACCTATGCTTTTTCTAAGAGCATTGATCGAGTGGTCAGGCTCTGTAACTTGAAAGCGTGAATCAGTTTCAGCCATCGTATGACGGTTCCAGATTCGGGTTATATTACATACTCATGATGGCTGCGTTACAAAAGTCAGGACATGTGGCATGATTTTGTTGATGCCAGAGCACATTAACAAGACAGTCTAAACAACTTCATCACAATCTCCGATAACCCTCGGAAGTATTTTATGATGTTAACAGGGTTTCCTGCTTTATGGAAGTCGACACGAGTCTACAATGTTTTACTTGCCATATCACTGAATGCTACCGTTTGTAAGAGGCGGATTTAATTACAAGAACTTCCATACTTAAAATATTTTTTCTTTAGGGATCGCCACAATATTGGATATGGAAATACCAATAACACACGTAACTGCAAGTTTGTAAAATCATTTTGACTCGTGTGACCATTGACTAAACTAAGACTGGACATATTTGTTGGTTACAAATTCCCTAGAGTGAAGTAGTGAGGGGATATTGCAAAAAATGTAGGGTCAGTGAATAAATACTTATGAACAGAAGCCACACACGACAGTTGATGTCCTGGGCCCCGTTTCACAAAATCGTAGGGCTACGATTGTCGTAAACCTATGTTAAAGTATGGGAGTTATGATCATCTTAGAGCTAAGATCGCTTTTTTGAACGGGACCCTTCATTGTATTTTCATATACATGTATATTCAAAGATTAAATAAAATATAAAGTAAGAGGCTTCCAATATTTGTACACAACATACCTGCATTGAGAACAGTGTTTATCCTCTTTTGTTGTGTGTTTGCGAGCACTCCATAAAGGCTCATAACCATTAGGCCTGCGAGGAGACGACCCGCAGCACTGATACTGCAAATTATGAGGGAGTCCCTGTAACAAAGATATATTATTGTGTGAAACAAGCGCAGTTTCTCTACGTTTGCGTTTTACTTATTTTTGTTACTTTTACATCGTGTTTCATAATTGAAGAGGCAAATCACCCAAATGGTTCTCACCGTAGTGCTGAGGATTTGAAGTGTCTGTAGCTTGCAAGATTGCTGACGAGGCCCGATGACATTCCAACAGTAAACATGGCCCACAAGAACGCCCCCTCCCACACCTGAAAGTGATATGATACACTCGTAACATTATGTCTAACATCAAATGTAACGACTATGTATTTAGATTAAGGTATCTCGAAATAACATGAATACAAATGCTGACACAAATTCAGTGATGGCAGTTTATATATTATTATGTCGAGAGGGGTAGGGTTGTCGAAGATCCGTGTTTGAGCACACGATCCCTGTAGAAATGCATAACCTATTGACAATGACACATAAATGAAAGTGTCAAAAGTCTTTTCACAATCAATTATTTTAATTTGAAAAGTCAATGCCAGAGAAAAAGCACTATCGATTTTTCGGCCCAACAGGCATCAAGAATTAAGTTTGAAAATAAAATATATTTACAAAATTTTCATTGTTGTGATGTTTGTGAGAATTTTCGTGAAATATACTAAATTTAACCCTCTGTTCATCAAAAGGACTTGACCGACATTTTCTACGAAGGGCAATAAGACCATGACATAAACACAACTGACGTTCAGCCAGGTGTGATAATGAGGAAAATATTAACATGAAAATAAATGGGTGCCTTGACAAAATAAACGCATAAGTGTATGAACGACACAATTTGACGTTCATACGTTTTTCACGAGACCGTGTTCTTGAAAGGACGTAAACACTGACGGACTACTTCCACATTCCTGGGGAACTCCCCGGGAATTCCCTAGCATGAAAATATTATTTCAGCATTTCAGTATACACTGAGAAACTTGCAGAGAAGAGAGCTTGACTTGCATGATTGTTAACGAATTTCCTCACTACGGCCCATCCTAATGAACAAACTAAAAAATGCACATCCAAAATATCGTCAATATCGACTCGATCTGTACCTGGGCTGACAGTGACCGTCTCCAGCAATCTACAAATTTACCTTGGTGTCTGTTTGACGCATCTTTAATCACCTTTCAATAATCGGTCAGTTGATCAATGATGACTAACACATGTAAACACCACAGGTTCATTAACAACTTCGGAAATCCTCCTGTCACGTTTATCGTGTCGGCCATTTTGACGTCTTGTACTTGATGTAAATGTATTACGACGCGCTGTCATTGTGACTGACTTAATGAGGTAGTGTCCATGCAGGAAGCAAAGGTACTGTAAGTCCCCATGGTCCCTGGTGTGGTGATCTCCCTTTAGTTACTGACGATCTCTAGCCCATTTTTATATTGTGTTGTTCCTTAATACTTAATGCTTTTAAATGTTTCGCAACTAGTTTTAAAATCTTATCTGTGATATTCTAGTTCTCAAACTGTCCTTCGATGACAGATTTTTGTAAAGTTTAGATATATGTATATTTCATGTCTAATTTCTCGTCACGATATGGCTGAAATATTGCCGATGTGACGTAAAGCATTACCTCACTCACTAATGAGGTAGTTCTTTACAGACCTTTCTATGTAATGAAGATATGATTTGAACACATATACTGCGTAAGATGTTTCTGAACGGCAAGTTCGGCATCCATACGCCTATGTCACCTCTCTTTTTGAGGAACTATTTTACTCCGCGATATAGCTGGTTGTTGTATGGCTGTCAGTGTAAACATATAGTCACACGTACTAAATAAAATTGTGTTTAGATCTTGGCCAACATCCTTTGAGGTAAGAAATTGTGATAAAAAATTTATAAGAATTGACTTTCACTTTGTGTGAGTTCATTGGAGTATGAACCTTAATAGGGTGAGGGCCAAACTGCATGATCTTCGGAGCTTGCATTCGAATGTACGTCATACGTCACCATGACGTTCTGTAAGTGCGCTTTCAGTTGCTTAATAAATACAATGTTTACACTTACATATTTGTTTTTAAGATCTGCCCCAAAATTCGGTGCAAAGAGAAATGCTAATCCATTCTGGGATCCAGGAAGAGGCATTGCTCTGATGAAAAGAACCAGCGTCATTGCACACATCAGCAACATTGTCATGCAGAAAACCTGCATAAATAAAATCAGTGTTACAACCAAAGCCGCATCTTATATCAAAGGTCAAGGCAGTATATATTAATGGTTAAATGGCAAAAATAAGTTCATATATGAACAGAAGGAAGAAGAACCTTTCAAGTATATTTTATATCATGATAAATTTAATCATCTTACGTAATGAGTAACATGCACATTGCGCTACAAACCTTCCCAAGAACCTTCACTCCCCAGAACAGAGCGGCAAAGACTAAAACCGACACGCCAGCACAACAGCCAACCAACTCCCACCGGAGACCTCCCATGTCTTCTAATCCGGAGGATTCAGACACTTGTAAAACTCTGTTGCTGTAAATGTAGGAACATTGATTTCATTTGCCACGATGTCTGATCCCAGAAATTCAGCTTTTACATTACACCAGTGTTGTTATTTCCTCGTAATCACTGATTAGGGATTAACGCTGCTTTGATCCCTGTCGATGTTACGTCATACGCTTTATTTTTGCGTTTCAAACACGCGCATGGTGCTGACAAACCTACGGACAGTAGCACAGCGGATCTGCGATTTGAGCTCCTAGGATCATAGGATCCTTGTACGACTAAAGTGAATAACTCTGCACAGCAAATACCGGTGCCGTGTCCCTTCCTTGTCAACAGACAGTGCATATACAGGCATGCACGTGAGTAGATTGTAACTTCCCTCACTGATAGCACTGCTTGTTCTTTACCTTGTGTCAGCATTGAGAAAACCCAATGATCTACTAAATATTCGTGTCTATGAATGTGGCGCTTTCATGCCAATATGAACACCACTTGGGCCATGACTATCACTTCAGGCAGGACAGGGGTACATATCGCATATATATATATTACACACGCAGACACACACACACACACACACACACACACACACACACACACACACACACACACACACACACACACACACTTGTGAATAGAGTTTATAGGCATGCTTCATAAATTCACATTGGAAAGAGACTGGTGGACCTTGAATCCAGTCACATGAACTTCAGTACTCTTAGGAAATAAACATTATGTGTTTTGAGGAAACCAGTTTAGCTCACTGATCACGGTGGATTTAATGTTCGATTGTGGGTTTGTTATTTGAAGCTGCGATCAGCAATATTATAATATAGCCTTACATAATCGATCCTGGGCCTTTGCTTGGTTTCAAGAGATACATCACATGCCGTCTGAATGCGATGACATGCAATACACCAAATTACGACAATCACCACAGTCAAGCAACTTATTGCTGGTGATGTAATTAGTTGCCATCATGTTGATGGTACAATAGAGCAGTTGTGTATGGCCACAAACAAGCTATATATAGCTAATGATCACATAATCACATATATCGTATGATACTATCTCATTCAGTTGAGGCGCCGCGATTCGCTGTGCAGAGTTGCGTCCCATGGGCACGCCAGAAACCTATGATTGTGGGTTCGAATCATGGTTCGCCCCGATTATGTTTCTAGGTTTGTCAGCACCATACCCGTGCTCGTGGGTTTCACCGAAGTGGTAAACGTCTAAGACCTGCATCACTTCGGGCTTTCCTCCCACATTAAGCTGACACGCCGCGGTATAACTGGAATAATGTTAAAAGCGGCGTTAAACTAAACTCACTCACTCACTTATTCAGTTGAATTATGCTCTAGGTTTTTCAGCACAATACCCGTGCTCGTGGGTTTCACCAAAGTCGTAAAGCTCTGAGACGTGCATTACTTTAGGCGTTCATCAAACATTAAGCTAACACGCCGTGATATAACTGGAATACTGTTCAAAGCGGCGTTAAGCCCAGCTTACTTACTCTTTTAGGTGCATATCTTTCTCAGGTTAATATATGCAAGTATAGGTCACTTACTATAAGTATTCTGTACTGGGGCCAATGTGTTTATAGGTATTATTGGAACATGTTGGCGTGTTCCATGCGTTGTTGCAGTTTGACCAGGGTAGAACGGGGTAGAACGACTGAACCACATAGTACAGAGACCACGATGAGAACAGATTGTACACCGGATAGTACATGGCGGAGTAAACCATCATCCCAACACCTATTCCTGCAACAGTATGTACACGTGTATACAACTGACACACACAAAGACATTGTCGTAGGGATAACGTTGGAAGGCATATCATATTATGAAAGGTGAGGTGAAATGAGGGAGGTCCTGGGATTTTATCGAAAATTGTACCCGAAAAGTCTTGAAAAAGATAGTAATGATTCAGGCTCTTTAAGAGCCCTGTCTGAAAAATTACATTGATGCAAGGTGCGATTAGTGATTCATAAACACATGCTTATGTTATGATCGGAATCGTATAATTGACTCTGCTGTTAGCGAGTTTGCTAATGATTATGGAAAGGGTTTTGTTTTTATCTTACCTCTGAACAACGGACAAAGGTTCCATATGTGGGCTGGTCCCCTGCTACAGAACTGTCCTAGGCACAGATCCAGGTACATGATCGGCACTCCGAGGATGAAATAGAAGCCGGCATAGATTACCATGAAAGCAACTGGAAAAAATATTGTTTGGTTATCGAATCTGGAATTGGAACATCAAAACAACGACTGAAGGAAAGCAACTCTGACACCAGTGGCAAGTGGGTAATTTATATTATTACCCATATGGGCTCAAATATGCAGTGTTATAACTTTTTGATATTTGCACAGTGTGCAATTAGTGATTCTCGTAGCTGATTGGTCAGTTAAACAAATGTCAATTTTCATTGGTCGATGGGACTATTTTTCTCTCATTGAGTTCATTCACAAATCCAGGGCATTCATTCACATCTTTTACGTGCTACAATCTCACTTAATCGAGATTTATAAGACCAGAACATAGTTTCATATAAACCACATGATTTCACATTATAATGAATAAAGCGTTTATTTCGCACGAGTTTTAGTTTACAATAAGCGCAATTACAAAAAACAAAACTACGTCTGCGTTGTTTGTAAACAAACATGGCTGACCATTTGACACCTGTCAAAGTAAATGACCTCGTTAAAGTAGACGGAGATCTGACAGGAAGAGTTATTCGCATAATTCAACCTCTGAACACATTTAATGTATTTGTTGTCAAAACTGCATATGGCCAGAATGAAATTCCAAGATTCCGACTGCGAGTTTTGCCAGAGACTGTTTCTAGTGCGCAAAACACAGCACCACCAAGTCCGGGGTTGGGTTGCCAGCGTCTGTGCTAGAGGACTTGCTGTTTGACGGCTTTTTCGACCCCCCGAATCCAAACACCGGACTGAATGCAGACAGGTTTTCCTTTGTGAATTTCTTAACTGCCAATGAAAACGAAAACACTATGAAAAAGACTAAACTAGATATGAATTTAGTGCACAAATGTATACAGGAAAGTTTAAACGACACAAGAAAGGTGGAAGAAATTAGCCCCAGTGAACTTAACATTATGCTTTGTAAAATTTTCATTTCGGCACGCAAATCAGATGGTTCGGAATACGAACCGTCTACTCTGAAGGGGATCAAGGCTAGCATTGAGCGTAACCTCAAGCGACACGATTACAAGCATCTGCTGGCGGAATCTATGCACTTTGCTAAACTGAGGGAGGTTTTGAAATCAAAACAAAAATCATTAAAAAAGCAAGGAAAAGGAAACTTACCCCAGCGAGCTGATCCTGTGTCCGACATGGAACTGAATAAACTCCGTGAATGCGGACAGCTTGGCACTAACTCGCCAGATGCTGTATTAAACACACTGTTGTGGAACAATACAATCTACTTTGGACTGAGGTCGGCCACGCCCCACAGACGCATGCAGTGGGGCGACGTAACACTCAAGACTGATTCCGATAATAAGGAATATTTACAGTATTTGGAACGCCAGTCAAAAACACGACAAGGCACCTAAAGCGTGGGCTCAACCTGGGGACGAATGTTGTCTGGTGGCAGTTTACAAGTTGTATCGGGATGTTCGCCCGCGAGACTTTAGCAATGATGAGAGTCCATTTTATCTTGCACCCAACACACAGTTCGGCGTAAAATCCGACAACACCTGGTTTAAACGCCAACCTGTTAGTAGAAACAAGTTAGGCTCTCTCATGAAGACCATGGCTTCCAGGGCTGGACTGTCCTCAGACAAAAGGTTGACGAACCACAGCGCTAGAAAACGAATGATCCAAACTTTATCCGAAATGGTGTCCAAGCGCATCAAATTATGCAAGTTTCTGGTCACAAGAACGTCCAGTCCATCAACAGTTATTCGACAATTAATGAATCACAACATCAAAATATCAACAAAAACCTGTCATCTTCTATGTCCACTCCACAAGCGTGTTTGTCAAATCCACCCAGAATCCCAGATGCACTAGTTCCCTACCATCTGTACAGTGTCATGTTTCCCATCAGTCACACTTGTCACAAATCACACACGACGTCCATTCCCTGCACACGGTGCACACCCTGTTCTCGGGGCCCATATATGGAGGGGTTTTTAATTTCAACATTTCTTCCAACGACTCGGGTCACTCCACAGTCATCTACCCGCCCCGAAGAGAAGAATACTCATTGATTCTGACTCTGAGTAGTCTACAGAACTTCTTGTCCGTAATAAACTTGCAACTTGGTTTCAGTTGTCTCAAATCTGGGTCAAGTCGGGTCATTCTTTCCGGCACTGACAGCAATCGTTTTTTTCAAAGTTTACCTACTTTTCGTAACTTTTTTCAATCAAACGTGACTTCTGTACATTCCTCCTATGTTGTTGACACAGTTTTTACAGGTTTTAGTGTTTCCTCTTCTCAATGTGAAACGCATGTCCATGCTGATGCACGACGGTTGTTGTCTTGTCAAGGGGAGGTCTTGTCAAAACAAGCCTGTTGAACCTTTTTTTGAAAATTGTCTTCTTTTATCAATGCTAGATACTGTACGCTGTGTAACTCAGACAGAAATATAACTGCAATAATGTGATCTTTAAAGTTTTGTTAACAGAACTATATTTTTACGCGTAGCAAGACGTTGATTGAGTAATGCGGTTGGAGTGAGTGGACAGTGTTTTTTTTACACGCGGATTGATACAAACCAGCTGATTCTTGATCGGCGGCAGTTGATTGTTTTTTTCTTGAAACATGTCTTTAATATGAATATGGGTAATAAATAGAATAACCCTCTCGCTAAAGCTCGGAACTTAAAACATTAATTTCACTCGTGACATATTTTCCGTAATCACTCGTACCGAGTGGGTTATTCTATAAACCTTTTCCCCAACACAGACACAAAACTAAAAGCTGGATAGATGGATTAAGATCTCATGCATGATAAATTTTCATAATTCCTCTAAACATTCCTCTTATTTAAAAACATAAATGAACGTACAATGCTCAAATCATCCTGAATTAAACATTTATTGGACTAATTTCGGATATTAAAGATAGTGTACATGCAATCATTTGTAAAATAAAGATAATAAACATCCACAATTTTAATTAAAGGCTATTCATAATAAGCATCAAAAAGGATATTTGAAAATCTACTGTATTTACCTCCGTCTGTAGCGCTGAAATAGGGAAGTGTTATAAATGCTCCAAAGTCAATGCTTAATGATAGAACAGACGCAATAAACTCTCCAGTGGAAGTCCAGCGTTCCCGCGGTATCCCATCACAGTTGTCTGATTCAGCCTGGAGCACAAAACTAGTCAGGTTGCCGTGACCCGCGGGTGGTAGTTGCAGTGTTGACGGTTGAGGAGGGTAAGATATTTGTGGTGGCTGGTCGGTTGATGGTGGATGGTTTGTCGGTGTAGGCTGCTCCTCTTCATGAGTAGGCACTCGTGAAGAGCAACCTCCTCGTGGTGAGTGCTGGGTAGCGCTAATAGCTCTTCCCCCGTGTGGAACCGGGGCAGAATATTTCCACAGCCTCCCATTGCCGGTCGTATGAGGCGACTAAAATTGGCAACCTGTTTGCCGTGGGTTGCGCCCCGTGTCGGCGGAGGACGGGAGTCTGGTAGTTGAGGGCACTGGTTCCTGGAACTGTGTTCCTTTGCCCAACACACTACTTCGACCCTCACTTCGCCTAGACGGGTGGTAAGATGGGCCCGGTCTTATCAATCGGCTGGTCATGCCAGGCCCTGTGCGTAATATTGTCTATGCACAACTGTGTTGTAGTTACTGTATATTTTGGTCTTGGCCATGCATAACTTGTATGAACTAACAATTTTGGATTGTATCAATTGCCTAGAGTCTTACGCCAGAAGGCGGTGGCTCATGGGCCAATCTGGTAATGTTGACCGCTGAATTCTGTATGTCTCTAGTTTATTGTTATAGGCAGAACCAGCTTAGCAATAAATTTAGTAGACAAATATTGCTATTCATGTCATATTTGCTGGAGTATAACACCCCTGTAGCCCTGGTGTTTTGCATTTTGGATATCCAATGCATTCAGACGCCGTCCTTGTTGACACTCGATGGTGGGTGGGGAGCAGGGGTACAGAACCACTTTATCTCACTATGTCGACAAAACACTCTGGTTCTAAAAGAAAACATTTAGATGCTAGCTCATCTGATGATGAAATTGATCGCCAATTGGATTCCTGGGCTCGATTCATTGTGATCGAGGCATCAAATCATGAACCCATGAAATTAAATCCATTTGTCATTTCGAAGGCTATCAATGGCTGTTGTGGTGAGGTTAAAAATGTCACCCGCCTCCGTAATGGCTCCATACTTGTGGAGTGCGTACGGAGACAGCAATCTCTCAACTTGTTATCACTCAGCCAATTTGCAAATGTAGAGGTTGCTGTCTCAGCACATCGAACACTGAACTCATGTCGAGGCATCGTACGAGACAGAGCCCGATGTCTGTCTGACATGAGTGAGGATGAAATTGTTGTAGAACTGTCCAAACAAGGAGTTACAGCCGTCAAACGATTCACGAGAAAACAGGATAACAACATCATTAAAACTAACACTTATCTCTTCACATTTTCACTTTCGAGAATTCCTGATTCAATTAAAGCTGGATATTTTAATATCGGAGTGGAGGTTTATGTCCCAAACCCACTCCGATGTTACAAATGTCAAAATTTTGGGCACGGTGCCCAGACCTGCACCCGCAACCCAGTCTGTGTCCGCTGCAGTGGCTCCCATGAGGGTACTCAGTGCACAGACACCATTAAATGTGCAAACTGTGATGGGGACCACTTGGCCTCATCCAAACTTTGTCCAAAATTTATTCTCCAATCAAAAATACTGAAAGTAAAACACACAAATAATGTCTCTTTTCGTGATGCCAAAATCTTAGTTCAAGCTCAATCACCAAGTATTCCCACAAAATCCTATTCGGCAGCTGTAACTTCCAATCCTATTGTTAAGGTTGCTACAACATCTATCGGATGCCAGACAAACATCTCTTGGGTTGGTGATCAGCAGAAAACTGTAGATGTCACATCTCAAACATCTTCTGATGATACTATTACAGCAACATCAGCCTCACAGACAGAGGTGCTACAATCATCACATCCTGTTCATGAAATATTGGAACCAGAATCATTGCAAAGAGACTTACATCTAACAAAAACTGAAAAAAAGAAACTAAAGAAAACGGCGAGGGCACTCCACCACTTGGAGGTGCCTTCCTGTCAGTCCACATCTGTTAAGGTTCACAACCAATTTGAACCTTTGGCGATGGAGGTCACTCCATCGCAGACAGGCCATGGGAGTAGACCTCCCTCCAAGACAAGATCACCCATAGAACCACCATGACGAGTTCTCATCCTATCATACAGTGGAATTGCAGAGGACTAAGGAACAATTTTAATGATTTGCAGCTATTGACTCAAGATTTTATGCCATTAGCATTTTGCCTACAGGAAACGTACTTCAAAAATACTGATCAGCTCACCATTCGACAATACGATTCTTATCATTGTTTTTCACCTCCAGGGGCTAAGGCTACTGGAGGTTCTTCAGTCTTGGTAAGGCAGGGTGTCATTCATAGCCCTGTTCGTCTGAATACCCCTCTACAAGCTATTGCTGTTCGTATCACCATGCACATTGTTTTCACTCTGTGTTCTCTTTACATTCCTCCATCTGCATCTCTTCAGCTCACCGATCTTCAGGCTCTCTATGACCAGCTTCCTAAGCCCTGTATCATAATGGGCGATATGAACGGACATAATCCACTTTGGGGTAGTGATCACACAAGCAGTAAAGGCAAGCTCCTAGAAGATTTTATTTCTAACAATACTCTATGCCTTTTTAATGATAATTCTAAAACATATTTACACCCTGGTACAGGCACATACTCTTCTCTTGATTTGTCTGTCACAGATTCCAACCTGCTAAATGAATTTGAGTGGTCAGTCCACGATGATCTCTGTGGAAGTGACCACTTTCCAACCATATTAAACCCTATTACCCCATCTGATGTTCCTCCATCATCTCGATGGAACTTTACAAAAGCCAACTGGCCTCTATATGACATTCTCTGTACAGGCAAGCTAACACCTGATCGCTTTACTGACATTCCTGATCCAATACAATGCTTTTCTGATGAACTCAACAAAATAGCTGAGGAATGTGTTCCAAAGTCCTCTGGGATTCCACACATACGTAAACCATGGTTTACCGATGACTGCAAGCGAGCTAGGAAGGCGAGGAAAAAAGCAGAGCATTATTTCCGCCGCCATCCTATGGTCCATAATCTAAATAAATTTAAAATTTTAAATGCTAAAGCAAGGCGGACATTCAAACAAAGTAAACGTCAATCTTGGCGAAACTATGTGTCAAAAATAAATTCTCGAACACCCATGTCCAAAGTATGGAACATGATCCAAAGGATCAAAGGTAAGGGCACTAAATCTAGTATTCACCATCTTAAAATTGGGGACCAACTACTTACTCATAAATCAGATATTGCTAACAAGCTTGGTGAAACTTTGTCAAAACACTCTTCCTCCTCTAACTATGTACCTCAATTCCAAAAGTATCAAAAACAGCAAGAAAAGAAACCTATTAATTTTACTTCCGATAATGGGGAAGATTATAATGAACTCTTCTCTATTCATGAACTCCACACTGCCCTCGGACAAGCTCACGATACTGCTACAGGAGCTGATAACATACATTATCAACTCCTGAAGCACTTACCAGAATCATCCTTAGAAACACTTTTGAATATTTTTGATGTCATTTGGACCCCAGGGAAGTTCCCTCCTTCGTGGCGTGATGCTGTTGTTGTCCCGATACCCAAGCCCGGTCGAGATCATACTAACCCATCAAATTACCGACCAATATCATTGACAAGCTGCGTTTGCAAAACAATGGAACGCATGATAAACAATCGCCTTGTTTGGTACCTGGAATCCAATAATCTTATTACTAATATACAATGTGGTTTTCGGAAAAACAGAAGTACCATAGACCATTTGGTTCGCCTAGAGTCATTTGTAAAAAATGCAATAATAAATAAACAACATGCTGTATCTATCTTTTTTGATTTAGAAAAAGCGTATGATACCACTTGGAAGCATGGTATCTTAAAAGATCTACATAATTTGGGGTTAAGAGGCCGTTTGCCTCAATTTATTTCCCAATTTTTAACAGACCGACAATTTCAGGTTCGTGTGGGTTCCACCCTGTCTGACCATTATAATCAGGATCAGGGTGTCCCACAAGGCAGTATTTTGTCTGTAACTCTGTTTAGTATAAAGATTGATAGTCTGTCAATGGTTTTAAATGATTCCATTGATGGTTCACTTTTTGTGGACGATTTTAATATGTCATGTCGTGGAAAAAATATGCGTACCATCGAGAGACAGTTGCAGCTATGTCTCAACAAAATCGAAAAATGGTGTCTTGAAAATGGTTTTAAATTTTCCAAAGTTAAGACCAATTGTATCCATTTTTGTAGGAAATACAAGCACCACAAGGATCCAGAGCTATTTTTACATGGCGCTCCTATCAAGGTTGTAGAAGAGGTCAAATTCCTGGGTCTTATTTTCGATCACCATCTTACTTTTAAGTCGCATATTAATAATCTTAAAACTAAATGCCTGAAGGCTCTAGATTTGTTGAAAGTTGTTGCCAATACAAAGTGGGGAGGTGATCAGACTACCCTCCTCCACTTGTATACACTACTGCCTAAAAGTTCATTCCCCCAACACGCGTTGAGAACGCGTGTAACACGCATGTGCCACGGGTGCTCAACGGGTTGCACACGGGGTGAGCACCCGTTGGACACGGGTGTGCAACGGGTGTGAATCGCGTGTGCAACCCGTTGCACACGCGTGTGCCACGCGTGTAACACGGGACCGGGTTCCAGTTGAAGTTGACAAATTTATCAAATGAATAGTGAGATAAAACAAAACAGTGAGATGTGAAATTTGAGTTAATGAGCGGCCATTGAGCTGTGTTCACCAGACCGTAAATACAAGGTCGGCCCATCTTAATTAGTGTTCGGTTGCTAGACTTTTATGGCATGAACCATTCCACTAGGGTCCAGTCTAGCCATTGTGGCTAGCCGACAGTAGAACAGTAGTGAATTTAGATGCGAGTTTATTGCTAAGGGAACCCCCGTGTTGACACGATTGTCGCGGGTTGGTAAATGTTCGCCATTAATAAAATAATTGTTTGTGGATTGCGAACATATTCATTTGCCCACACGAGTCATTCCATTTGATTGCAAATATAACGTTTTTCGTTCGCCAAATTTATGCTTTAGACAGTTCAATTATGACATAGCCGTCACCACTACTAATGTCTCATTATTTCACGTAGGAATATGTCCCATTTCCCCACACCCCACTTTCTGTGTTGTATTTTGAAAAATAAATAAAAGAAGGTTTTGTGTGGGACACTTTTATACTAATTATAAGAGGATGTTGTAAATGAATATGAACAGCCATGCTGTCTGACAGTTGATAAAATTTGAGATCTTCACAATCACCGGGTGTGACCATGTAGACAGAATCTCGTTAGGGTTTGTGATTTTTACATTTGCCCAATGACCATAGTGAGTATTGTTCGGGATACCAAACGTAACAGTTTATTATTAGAGGTTGTGAGTACCTATACCACGTAGATAGGATATCTTTAGGATTTTAATCCTTCTTTGACATTTTCATCAACTTGGCAAGTGATGATGAATTTTAATATTAATATTATTATAGTTTATGAAATTGTTAATAAAACTTTAATAAAATTGTGCTTCACTCTCACGAAAAATATATTGTCTGTGAGTAAATTTATTTGTCACGTTACATCGGCATTTTTCAGTGATATTGGGACTACATGAAACATGGCTGGTTTTACATTTCTGATACAGGTGCTTGACTGACTGAGTAGTTCATGATCAATAAGATATGTTTAAATCAGTCAAGTTTGCAACAATAGATGAATAAGTTGATACATTTGGACCGCAGTTACCGATTAACAACTTAAGACATAGAGACAGGGAGGAGGTATATAACCAAACCTATGATCCTGTTGAGACAGTTGACAGTTAGAACGTTGGATTAAATGACAGTAACTAATTTGAACATTCCCCAGTTATATCATAAAATACATCATAACTCATAACAGTCCGAGAGACAGCTTCCAGACATATACTAGTATTGAAGGGACAATCGCTTTTGACAGTTTAAAAATAAACTCACCTTAAGGTGCTTGGCAAGTCAAAACTGACCTCCCTGAATATGTTTTTTAGGTTTGACAGCAACTATGCTTGTGGATTTCAGAGATAGACATGATTGGTTAGCTAGATGTTATTACAATAAGCGAAAATGTCTTAAAAGTCCACAGTTGGTTTAATAGTACAAAAAGTGTGTTATAGATCTATCAACGATTTCTTTTTTTGAACATAATATTTGCACTATATTGCTGTAAGCTGTAAATAATCTAGCCTCCCCATGTACGTAACTTACATATATTTATGTATGGCCAGAACAGCAAATAGAGTTCTGGTAGATAGGTACCTCGGAGATTTAACGTGCGCTTTCCGACTTAAGCCTATCTCGCACACGGGGAAGCACTTGTACTATTAGGGTAAAAAAGCGTAATGATTAAATAAAGAAGTGCAACCCCCCAAGATCAAAGGCGCCGCACAGCATTTATTAGATAACAGACGGGGTCGTCCGTTTCGCTTTGAACAACCACCCCACCTGTCTGTAGGAGTTATATAATCGGTGCGCAAATAATTGTGTCAAGTCCACTGCCGGGCTGATGCGGTGTCAGTGTCAGCGATGAACATGAATGCTCAAATTATAGACTTGTAGCACTCACAAGTTGCTTAGCCAAAATATTTGAAAAGTGTATATTCAATTCTCTGATAACAGCAAATATAACCTTAGAAAAAGATTCAACATACAAACAATCAAATGTAGAACACAGTCCTATGCTTATTATCATTTCTTCTGGATATGATCAACCTGCGGAACCCTCTATCCGATGAAGTAACTAATGCTCGCTCATTAAAAGAAATCAAATCCTTAATTAATCGTTCTGATGCAATTATTAATAATTTTGACTTCAAATATTTTCATAGATCATGCCAAATTGTCCACTGTCGCCTTAGGCTCGGCTGCAGTGACTTAAACGCTGATAAGTTTAGACGACATGTATCAGACATACCAGACTGCACTTGTGGATATCACCTTGAAGATGCATTTCACTTTTTCTATAACTCTTAAAAAATACGATAATATCAGAAACACTGTGTATTTCTACACACATGGGTATGGTCTAAAAATGATATTATATGGCAGTAGTTAAGCAGTTCTACAAATATGACTCTTCTTAAATCAGTTCATGACATCATTGTCAAAAGCAAAAGGTTTGAGTAGCTTAATTTTATGCATGTAGTAAAGGAAAACTGCATTACCTTATTTTACAGACACCACTTGCTTCAGTGTATTGGCTTCGTGTATTTCATTTGTGCATTTTGTATGTTTATGTTCATCACTCTCTTATATATATCCAGCTGTTGTTAAGTTGTTACCTGGAGAGGTATTACATAAGCAAGTTTTGCTTGTTTACCGATCCAGATTTCTTTTGAAATAAAAATACGTTTAAGCCAACACAGCTAACCGTAAAACACATGATTGTAAACTATTCAAAAAGGGGCACTAATCTCTGGCTTCTTCTCGGGTGTCGGACTCAAACTCATTTATTCTTAGAATAACATGACATACAATTATCTACAATTTTTATTATGTACAATTTAATAAAAATAGGATACGTGGATACTAATACAATTTACCAATTGTATTGTACACATTGTTAGGGAATTTAGATAGGCCTTTTAGATTTCTTACACTGTTAGTGGTCATAATTTTCTTAAATGTTTGGAAACTTAAGATATTGCTTATTTAAGAGTTCATATCGCCGTTGGTGAAAAGCTTCACATCGGAATATATAATGCAATTCATCTCCCACAGCGATAGAATCACAGAGTGGACACTGGTTGTCTTCCCTGGGAATGTTCAGCCATCGACCAGTTTCAACTGGTACTCCTTGGTTAGAAAGTTCTGACTTTTAGTATTGGGAGAAATATTGATTTTGAGAGCAGTAGATGTTTCGCAAATGAAGGTTGATTCTTCAGGTAACACGACCTTTGGATTTCCGCTTGGGCTTACTAGCTGTCAATTTGCTCGTTAACGCAACCGAGCGTGACAAGAGACTGGGCTACCAGTCTGCAAGGACAGCTAAATAAACTTACGCATTTTTGAAAACTGATTGGTTACCCGTGATCTATAAAGATTTCAACAAAGGGCGCATGGTAATTAATTTCTTCAGCCTAAACAAACAGACAAATAACGGCGAAAGCTCATCGGATGTCGTCATTTGGAAATACCCCTGATTGTTACAGTTTGATAATAAAAAAGTATCCCTGAGTGAAAGCATTTGCGGATTTTGGATTGCGTGGATGATACAATTACTACTCCCTTGTTGTCATCCACATTTTCTGGTATAACCCTACACTTCTGTATTTGTCGTAATTCACTTGCTGCTCAGTTAATGAATTTATAACATGTATACTTAGTTGTAGCACCACTCAGGTTCCCGATAAAGGTTCAAATTTGGTCTTTCTTGTACCTGGGGTAATTATTTAATCTAAATCCAGGTTTGAAGTGAGGTGGAATGTGAGTTATGCACGTCGCAGCCCAGCAAGTGATGTATGATCAGTTGCTTTACTTTTTTTGTAAATCAACTGATCATTCCCAGACATCAAAGGATCAACAGGAAATACGTTGATTGATTAATTACTGTTATCTTGCACAGTGGATATGTCAAAAGTAAGTGTTTACATGTGAAGGTAGGGTTACTAAACCTAGGGAATACTCATATCATGGCGTGAAGTACAGATGTAAAAACAACATACTTTGTTCAAAGGGTAACCGGTAATACACTGACTGGTTGTTCATTGTTATCTAACTCAATGTATGTTTTTAAGAACCGTGGACATTATAAAAACAGTTGTCATGTGGGCTTTCTCAGCTAACTTGGCACCTATGTGAAACAATTGAAACAAAATAAGTGATCAGTTAAGAAACAAACACGGGTTATACTATTCGATACATTTAAATAACGTTTAAAAACGATATATTTAAATATTTTAATATATTTCATATATATTCCAAATATTGTTTCCAAATAATTATTATTAAAGTATTTGATTCTCACATAGACATTTTACATCGAATAAGTATTTTTGTACAGCTGCAGACGCAATGGATATTGTTCCTGTATGTTGATATTCCCGGATACATTATAACTTTGGTAGGTTGTTATAATGATATTTGCATTTTGTTTTCATTCATTCGCTGCAGCTTTGAACAGAATCATTCTTGTTCCTTTCCGTTTGGTTGGGAAGTTTTTCGATGCGCGATAGACGGTGTTTTCACAAGTATTTTCTTTTGTAAGCGTGTATATGTTACAGTCAATGTGTAAAATATGATTCACTCAGGCAATTTATTAAATATCTAAATATTTCAGTCATTTTACAAATTGACTGAATAATCCATTCATTTATTTAACCGACTGACTAAAAATGATAAAGACGACCAAGAGAGGTTAAACACATCACAATATATTAATTATGCTAAGAAAAGAAGCCAAACAATACAGAACTGTACTTGGTGATGATATTAAACATAAACAAATATTTGGAATTCGTTATCATATTAATAAAGATGGACATATTTTTCAGTTAATTTGTAAAATAAACTGAATATTTAGGCGTTTAATACATTTCCTTAGTGAAATCTGTTTACATTTTGAATGTAAACATATACACACGGTAAAATAAGCAATGTTCAGTGAAATATTTACTCTGTGTTGCAAGTCAAAATAGTGTACACGAAGATCGCACAATTACCAAGCAAGTGACTTATCAAAACTGCATCACCATTACCGATGCTCCCCACAAATATACCTACATTTCAAAAACTGTATTTCATTTTTGTTGATCAGTTATACGTCCTTCTACTTTCAATTAAAATGCGCTTACGAATGGCGAGCACAGGTCGCGAACAAGTCTAGATTTCTGCTATATCATCCGGGTACTCACTGGGAAAATACAGTAATGCACAGGTAACAACTACTCCCGCGGAATTGCTTTAGATCAGTGCTCCTTTGTACGTTGAAATACTATATATTGTGAATGCCAAAATGATGTATCAAGGATCAAGTAGAAGATACATTGACCGTTGCGCTGGGAGTTTATTCAACAGACCGTGAAAATAACACTGCTGTATCTTATTATTTATTTTAGATGACGCAGGCAAAGCTCACTTCTCCTGGCGGCCATTATCAAACGGCCAGCTAAAACCCCGCGCTTACGTCTACAGTACAGTACGTCTGTAGTACGGTAATTAGTATTCTCTCCCTCAAGTGTATCCTCAATGATATAACCCACCCTCATTAATTACATGCTGCTCTTTTCCAGCCTCACGGCTATGGAGCTGTGATAAAGAGTCCAAGTCATCATAAAGTAATTAGGGTCCAATAAAAACAATGCGCCGCCAAACCTCATACATATTATCACTGAAAGTCGTACTACAGACGGTTAATGTCAAATCACAATAAAAGCATTTCAATTGCAATAACATGTTCCAGGACCATGTATTCTCTTAACACCATCGGATTTAGAAGCAATGGTCGTATAAAACAAAACAGATCTATTTAATCGCAACAGTATTCATGTTATTCCCACAAAATCACATAAAGAAAGGAGACATTAGGAAATACATGTGCATTATCATTTTTCGTCAGGATAACAAAATTTTCTCTCCTTGTTACCACCTCCAGGTTCAGCTTAACACGGGTCCTCCTTTGGTCAAAAGTTTGTTCCCCCTCTAATGAGTGTGTCACGCGTTGCACACGAGTGGCGGACGGGGTGCACACCCGTGTGCAACGCGTTGCACACGGGTCTCACACGCGTGACCAACCCGATGCACACTGGTTGCGTAACGCGTTGCCCATGCGTGTAAGGGGAATGAACTTCTAGGCAGTAGTGTAGGTCTCTGATCCGCTCTAAATTAGATTATGGCTCCATCGTTTATGGTGGAGCCTGTAAGAGCAATTTACAAAAATTAGATTCCATTCACCATCAGGGACTAAGACTTTGTCTTGGCGCCTTTCGAACGTCTCCTGTGGAAAGCTTATATGTAGAAGCTGATGAACCATCGTTAAAGCAGCGGCGTATCAAATTATCGCTTCAATATATTGCAAAATTACGTTCTAACCGGTTAAACCCTGCATTTAACTGTGTATTTCAACCCCATTACGAAGACCTTTTTCATAGTAAGCCTAAGCTGGTCCCACCACTAGGCATTCGGATTAAACCCCACATTACAGCTGCACATCTTGATTTAGATAATATTTCTCCTTTCAGGCTTCTGTCTTCCCCTCCTTGGCAACTTGTCAGACCGGAGGTGGACTTGACACTCACACAATTTAAAAAACAAGACACAAATCAATTAGTATATCAGCAAGAATATTTACAAGTTAGAGCTAAATACGAATCCCACCGTTCTATTTTTACAGATGGATCCAAGGACGGCAGCACAGTCTCCAGTGCTGCTGTCATTGGATCCAAAACCGTCTCATCTCGCTTACCAGACCATAGCTCCATTTTCACTGCTGAAGCCAAAGCAATATTAACTGCTTTGGAATATATCCAAAAACAGTACAGTTGTAAACGGTTCATCATCTTTTCAGATTCATTATCGTGTCTACAGGCAATCAAATCTAGCTCTTCGCATCATCCATTCATTTTAGATATTTTAGAATTGTATAATGACCTTGCTACTGGCCAATACGACATCGTCTTTTGCTGGTTGCCCAGTCATGTTGGAATCACGGGTAACACTATGGCTGATGCTGCAGCAAAGGCAGCTCTCAACAAATCTGTGACACCACTTCTACTACCATACAGTGATTATAAACCTGTTATTAGATCCTATATCAAAGACCTAATGCAGAAGAAGTGGGACACTCAAGTGGGTATAAATAAATTACATGCAATTAAAGCAGATATTGGTTATACCTACTTGGGCTGTCAGTCCAGATTTGAAGAAGTCGTATTAAGACGATGTCGTATTGGCCATTCTCGTTATACTCATGAATATTTGTTAAAAGGTGAGGATCCTCCATTCTGTATCCCTTGTGATGAAAGAATCACAGTCAAGCATGTCCTGCTTGACTGTGTGGATTTTTCCATCACAAGGGAAAATTATTTCCAGGTTTCATCCATGAAGAATCTTTTTAAGGTAAGTTCTCATTTAATTATTGCTTTTTTAAAAGAAATAGAATTGATTGATAAATTTTGATATGTATTGTAAAAAGTATGTGCTTTTTATGATTATTATTATTATTATTGGTAAAATGATTATATAACTGTGATTGTTAGTGGCTGTACCTTCAAAGGGGGTTGAAGTAGCGTAAAATAATTGTCCCCCTGAGAGGGTACATAAGTCCTATTTCATTCAAAGTATTTTTCATTTTCCATGTTTTTAATCGTAGAATTCTTGTTGTTTTTAACTGATTTGGCTTAAACTTGCTGACAATCACCAGTAGCCAGAGCGATGGTGTAAATCCTGCTGGGTTACCATGTAGGTAGCAGAAGTATCGTAAGTCCCCATGGTACCTAGTATGGTGTCCTACCTTTGGCTATTGGTGATCTATAGCCCATTTTTATTGTGTATTGTTATGAATTGTTACAAATTTTATTATGTTATGCTAGTTTTACAATCTACATCTGTGATGGTCTAGTGTTTTTACTGTCCTTTGTCGACAGATTTTAATGTCTATATTTATGTATTATTACTGTCCAACTTGATTTAGTCACAATATGGCTGAAATATTGCCGATGTGACTATAAATCTTAACTCACTCACTCACTCTTCATGAGTAAATCCTGAGGTTGGTGCTTCCATTTGTACCATCACTATCTCAGCCATAGTGTCACACCGCAACTTCTCCACTAAAGGTAAGGACAGGGCTGCTATTCACGAACTGTGACTGTCAATTGCGAAACGGGCGCAGTTATAAATAGACTGAATAAACAAATCACATACCGGAATTCGTTTTATGAAGGTCCGGTTCCATTACAATGAATAGATATGCATGTTGCCTATATTTTATACTGGTTGTTTCACGGGCTATTTTACAGTAGCGATCGACTGGGGAGGGTTATATCTATATATTGTTTGAGCAGGTTAACGTTTACACATTGTTCTCGTGAGTGAGTATGGTTTTACACAGCTCTTAGCAATATTCCAGCAATATCACGGCGGGGGACACCAGAAATGGGCTTGACACATCGATAACTGTAACTACATACCCGACACTGCCCAAAATTAATGTAATAGTTACTTGTGTTGTCGTTTGTTCACCCCTTTTTCAGTACCGTTAAGATTAGGGGAGCAAACTATTGTGTGAGTGAGTGAGTGAGTGAGTGAGTGAGTGAGTGACTGAGTGACTGACTGACTGACTGACTGACTGATGTCAGCATTGACGCACACGAAAGGGCGTAAACTGTTTAAACAGGGAAATGTCACACCTAAATGGACTCTTATGAAACATATAAAGAACTCTCATGTTCAAGATCAACGTATCTTTTGAATTCACGATAAAAAATAAAACATGTCGCAATACCCCACGTAGTTTCTGAAATATTTGTGCACGATACACCAGCGAAACATTGGCCTGAGGCGCTGGACTAGCAAGGGTATTTTGGGGGCAATCGACTGCACCATTGTCTGGTTCATCTTCACGAGTTACGCAAGTAAACACGCCGAGCGATGTTGGGAGTGCTCACATTACTCTCACTGGGAAAAGCCGACGACAGCGTAAGTTTGTAGCAAGCACCAGGTAACCAGTTTGCAAGTAACCAAGGACAAACGCAGTATTAGGGTCCCCATTTTTGCCTTCGGCAGCTTTGCTAATTTATAAGCGCGTAAGCGTCGGCGTGCTGAAATCCGTTGGAAGGCATTTTGAGCCAAAAGGACCCCCAAAATGTTCTGGACGTATAGAAAGTATGATTTATGGGGGCCGAGAGTTATGCGATAGAAAGTGAAGCCATACTCTCATTGTGTCGACTTCGTGTTGGTTGTGGGCGGGACATAAAAGAGTAAGACGTCACGTGTCTGATCATGTGACTTTCCTACTATGGATTCTACTATGGAAGCAACTACGCTCATAGTGTAGAACTTGTAAATTTAGAAGTTGGGGCTTTAACAAATAAAACAGAGGCGACTTGGAGAGCAGTTAACAAATCTTTGCATAGGTATTGAACGAATAAGGGAATGTATGATTATTTTGTTGTAAACATTATCAGAAAAGAAATATTTCTCTTGTTCGGTTGATCCTCTTATTCAGTTTCTTAGTTCATCAGCCGTGTTTACAATTTTTAGGACTTAGACGCAAAACGATCGTTTTAAAATATGATGAAAAAGAAGCAGAAAAACACATAGATCTAGGCCTAGATGGATCCACAGACTTATATATAATTATTTGACAGTCACAGACCTATATTGTCTGATAGGGTCTGAAAATACTGATGTGCCGACAACGTACATTCGGTAGAAAAAAATGGCTGCCTACAAAATCCTCTCGCTTCGACCGTAAATAACGAACTGCGCATGCGTGGAACGTTTTTCGTTCGACAACTTCCGTAAAAACGTTCGTTCCGGTTTGAGGACCCACATACTGCAGTCTACCCGAAAGCGTTATTGTTTTTCTTTTTTTGTTTCAACTTAATGGAGCAATACGAAATATATGTTGGATTTCATAAACATTTCATAACTTGTGCATTTGGAGCGTAGAAGCCGAATTGTTAAGGTGTGCAAATACATGCACTTGTCAATGCATTCTCGTTTATTATACTGTTTTCAAAATTAAAGTAGAGGTTATTTTCCCACAAGAGAGGCATGGGTGGCCGTGTGGTCTAAGGCGCCTCAATAAGCTGTGCAGAGTTATGTCCCTTGGCCACGCCAGAAACCTATGATCTTGGGTTCGAATCCGGATTCGCCCCGATTATGTTTCTAGGTTTCTCAGCGCCGTACCCATGCTCGTGGGTTTCACCAAAAGGGTATATCTGAGACCACTGTTCAAAGCGACGTTAACCCAACTCACTCATTCCTCCCACAAAAACGCCGAGGGTAGCTCATAGTGGTTGGATGTAAAATATGGACAATAAAAAACTGACGCGGAACTTCCTTCCAAATCCACTTTCACTCGTTTCTTTAAAATTTGCTGGATATGATTCCAAAGCTGACTGCCTCCTGTGGTATCATCATCATTGCCAAATCTATCCTGGCTACATGCTGTGATAGACGTTTTCATTACTATTACTTAAGTTATCCCTTAGCCTCTTATCGTCGAGCGCCAGGCAGGGTATCAACAAGTACTATCTTGTATATTGTTTATGATGGGGCCGGACATCGAACCCCTTACCTCTGCGGGCAGACGCTCTTCCACTAGACCACGGAGGCGGTTACAAGCGTTCTGAAATCATCACTCGGCGTCAACGTTCTTTTTCCACATACCTGTGAATATCCGGGTGAGAATAGGTCTTTAGAAACCCATGGATGTTATTTTGATGAGTTTGTAAAACGTTTATTGACTCTATTTACATTTATAATTCATAAGATGTCGGTACTTAATGTGTTTCTATTGACATCAAGTCTATGTTTCTGCATTTTGTTCAAATATAACAAGGTCTTCTTTTGAAATATAGTAACAAGTGAGTGAGTGAGTGAGTGAGTTGGGTTTAACGCCGCTTTTGACTGTATTACAGTTATATTTCGGCGTGTCAGCTTAATGTGGGAGGAAAGCCCGAAGTGATGCAGGTCTCAGACGTTTACCACTTCTGTGAAACCCACGGGTACGGGTATGGTGCTGACAAACCTAGAAACATAATCGGGGCGAACCGGAATTCGAATCAACAATCATAGGTTTCATCCAACAACTTTGACGTTCTTTGAAATCGTGGTAGAAAGAACATGATCGATTGTACCTCAACAGTTGTAAAATGTGAACACCAAAGGTTGGAGCTGCTGGAATATTTGCTCGACATGATGTGGAAGTTGACTATTTCCCTCATGTCATGGAGTCTTGTTGAGAGCTTTTTTTGCCATTCTGAATCGTTATGCGGAATTTTTCTTAATTCTTCTAGTATATAGCTGCAACAGTGGTCAAGTGATGTGTCATGTCTGTTTCAGGGAGGCCATAGACTGTACTTGTTTTACTGATGGACCTCTCACATGTTTGGGGCCTGTTTGGGACAGTATGATGGAGGACCACATCTTATGGTGACCCTCATCTTCACTCGAAGAGCTTGAGTGAGTGAGTGAGTGAGTATGATTTTACGCAGCTTTTAGCAATATTCCAGCAATATCACGGCGGGGGACACCAGAAATGGGCTTCACACATTGCACCCGTGTCGGGAATCCGAAGAGCTTGAAGATGGAAGAGGAATCGTTTTCGCGTTGTTGTAGGGACATGCAAAGCACTCCCTCCTCAATTGTCTTTTCGTATTTCCTATGTATCTGGTTGTTGTTGTTGTTCATTATTAAACAGTGATTGATTGAACTGACTCTTTGTGTCTTGATTGATCTCTACTCCAATAGGGGGCCGAGGCTGAGTTGAGATGTCGTCTACGTTGTCTGTCTGTCTGTCTGTCATGTCAGTGCACACCAAAGTAAAGAAAGAGTAAAAGAGAAATTGAAAGGCTCATGCTTGAAAGATCAGCTGCCTGGTGTCAGTCATTCCAGTACACACCATCACTAACACTAAAGACGGTCTATGAATACCATGTCATCCTCCAGAGATGTCCCCGATACCGAGTGGGTGTCTGAAAAAAACAACGGATCGAAATCTGACCAATCAGACTCCTGGGTTGTCGACCAATCAGAGGCCGCGCTCGGACCATTGTGGGCTATGGAAAAGAAACACAGGGGTCGGTCCGTTTTGGAAAACTGAGGTGCAGGCCAGGCACCGGAACGAACCAATCGGAGCCGCTGCGTGGGAAACCAACCAGGAAGCAAGGTGTCAGCCCCTTTCCTATAAAAACAAGAGCGAAGCCACTCACACACACACACTGCATTCTATGAAACCAACCATGTCACCTCGATACAGTTGTATGAAGTGCCAGACCGACAGTCACAGTTACCTGTACTGCCCTGAAGTGATATGTACCGAGTGCCACACTCAAGGTCACCGTCACTATGTTTGTCCGAAGATAAGGCAGTCAAGATAAGAAGAAGACTCCCCAGGGCCCATGTTACAACTGTCAAGTAGTGGGTCATTTCGCTGCAGATTGCCCAGAACCCAGTCGAAAGAAAACGTCAGCATCACACAACTCCGTACGGGCATCACACCATGTCTAGGGAAAAGAAAACAGGACAGAAGCCCCTCAAGAAAACACTCTTCAAAGCGCCGACGACGCATTCAGTCTGAGGAGGAGATGGAGGTAGAGGATGAAGAAGATAGATCATCTGAGCAAAGTGACTAACGCATGGGACATGCTGCTCCACTGTTTTTTCCAGTTTCCAATCGTTTCCAGTTTTTCCAGTGTTCCTACCGTTTCCTGTCGTTTCCAGTTTCCAATTTGTTTTCCAACAGCCCTTTTCAGGGCCACCCATCTCTCCCGAAAGAACGCTTTTCATCCTCATGCTTTGACGACCCTCAAACCCAAACAAAGAACCGACCACCACCACCACCCACCCACCTCCCACCCAACACCATCTCCCTCCACCACCACCACCACCTCTTCAATTTTTAGAAAGAAAAAAACGGTACATCCAGGATTTTATACGCGCTTCTTTCAATGTCGATCTTTTTCACTCTGTACGAGCGCTTCTTTGGGTTTTACCCCCTCCTCCCCGGAAACGGATGTGCCGCCCTTTTGGAGGTGCGCATGCCACCGAAACGGATATGCCGCCATCTTGGATGAACACGCTGCCGGAAACGGATGTGCCGCCATCTTGGATGCGCACGCATGACTCAACCCAGAGGTCACGTGACCCAACCGACCAATCACAAGCCAGGAGCGGTTCTAGGGTGGGGCCGTGCCAATTTACACTTTTCAGAGGGGTACACAAAGTACGTGATCAAGACTACCAGTTTTCAGACTTTAGTTTTGTGGAGGCCTGGGTGGCTGAGCGGGTAAGATCGCTGACTTAGTGTGCTGGAGATTAGGTGCCTCACTCTGTCAGTGTGGGTTCGAATCCCGGACGGGGCATACACCAATAAAGTATGAGAATCTGTACTTAACTGAGAAAGTGTTATCCCAGATATAACATTTGAGAATATTTTTATTTTGAAACTGAAACCACGTGTATCCATTAAACAACCACAGCATTAGATCGGCTGTTTGACGTGACGTCAACCACGTCACAATACGCGAGGTCAAATTCACAGAGGAGATTCATCATGTGTATTTGATGATATATATACACACACAATTGGTTATCAATTATCTTGTACAATCATAGCATGTACCATGCACATTAGACTCACTAAAATACTATTTCAGCAAACCAATCATAGCGCCATCATCATTGAAACGAAAAACAATTCGAAATCAAACTTTACAGCTCATTTATCCGTAAGCGGTTAACCCACATGCGAAAATGTATTGTTGTCACAAGACTCGAAGGCATTTCATATGAAAAAAAGCAGCAGTTATTTTTCGAAACGGGAGAGCATGTAGGACAACTGGAAAACAAGAAATCGCATGTCCTGTCGATCACTTCGGGCTTGGCCATTCAATGTTTACGTTTAGGTCATGAGCTTTCTACCCATAAATACACACAATGTCACCTTAATATTAACGACCAAAGTTATCGTTTCATATCTTCCATATCTTAGACTTTCTGAAAATCACCATAAACTGAAAGACAATCGGCACTGTCGTTTCGTTGCGACACACAGTTCTAGTCGATACAATATGCAGGACTTGAACAAAAAGCTTCCGTTACGGACTAAACGTTACAGTAGGGAAAGGTAACTCTTTCTGGCCAGTCTGATACATTTTATTTTCAAATTGGCTGTCTGATAGTATAATAGCTTCGTGGATGTGACATGGGCGCATAATAAATCATTTGCCGCCATTCGCATGAAGTTCAACATGGCAGAAAAAAGGTCGAGAAGCGAGGTAACCACTTTACTAATCTCACCATATTGTGTAATCCATAGCACTATACAAAATATGAGTTACACGATGTTATAAATGAGATAATTCGGTTGATGATGGTTATATTTTTGTTTTTGTACATAGATCCTACCAGAATGGCCCGAAAACAACCGCCTTCTGGCACTGGCATCTAGGTAACTTTTGAATTTAACAAGTATATTGAAAAAAAGAGAGATGCAAATGTATATTCAAAGAATTCAGACATAAATATAAACGTCCAAGCCAAATAGTGATGGCGCAAGAAAAGTAAGGTGCTCTGGGTTTTGGCATGACCGGTCGATTGATATTACCGGGCGCTTCCTACCACCTCTCCAGGCGAAGTAAGGGTCGAAGTCGTGTATTAAGCAAAGGAACGCTACTCCTAGGACCGGTGTCCTCGACCACCAGACTTCCGTCCTCCGCCGCCACAGGGACGCAACCATGGCAAACAGGTGGCCCAATTTTGTCGGCTCTTACCACCAGCAATAGTGAGTGAGTGAGTCTTGTTTAACGCCGCTTTCAACAGTATTCCAGTTATTTCACAGCGTGTCATCTTAATGTAGGAGGAAAGCTCGAATTGTTGCAGGTCTTAGACGTTTAGAACTTTGATGAAACCTACGAAGACGAGAGAAACATTTTCGGGGAGAGCCGGGATTCGAACACATAGGTTTCTGGCGTGGTTTCTGACGCGACTCTGCACAGCGAATTGCGGGACCCGATCAGCAATAAGGTGGTGGGAACAAATCCTTGGTCCCAACGGCGTGCGTGCGTGCGTGCGTGCGTGCGTGCGTGCGTGCGTGCGTGCGTGAGTAAATGAGTAAAAATAATTATAATAAAAATAATACGCAAATAAATACGTAAATACTAAATAAATACGTAAATGAGTAAGTAAATAAGTAAGTAAATGTCTTGACAGTTAGGTTAAGCTCCAGTGCTCTGAATGCCATTGCATGGGAATCCTCACTGGGGGCTCCCTCTTTGTAGCGGTATTACAGTACAACAGACATCTTTGGGGCAAGCTCTGTTTTATTTCGTCAGCGGCGAATAGCAGTGTAATAACGTTTTGTGGAACAAGTTTTGTGGAACTGTTGCTGCTGCAGAAAATATGTATTAAATACATCCGTTTACATTAAATACGTCATTACATTTGTTCAAAACAAGTTCTTCGCAGTTTTTGCATCTTATCTATTATACAATAATGTTAAACATATCCATGCTGCTTGCATATTTAACCTAAAATGAATGAAATAAAATACAATTGGAACATTGACATTGTACACCATGACCACTAATGCATTTAAACAAACTCTCCAATATATTAGTCATCATTCTCATAATAAATCCTTTTTACTCAATATTATCAATCAATATTCACCATGAAAAAAGTATTAATGCATCATTTACAGAGTTTAAAATAAATAACCCCATTAAAACTAAGCTAGGTGTCGGCGAATAGCAGTGTAATAACGTTTTGTGGAACAAGTTTTGTGGAACTGTTGCTGCTGCAGAAAATATGTATTAAATACATCCGTTTACATTAAATACGTCATTACATTTGTTCAAAACAAGTTCTTCGCAGTTATTGCATCTTAGCTATTATACAATAATGTTAAACATATCCATGCTGCTTGCATATTTAACCTAAAATGAATGAAATAAAATACAATTGGAACATTGACATTGTACACCATGGCCACTAATGCATTTAAACAAACTCTCCAATATATTAGTCATCATTCTCATAATAAATCCTTTTTACTCAATATCATCAATCAATATTCACCATGAAAAAAGTATTAATGCATCATTTACAGAGTTTAAAATAAATTACCCCATTAAAACTAAGCTAGGTGTCGGCGAATAGCAGTGTAATAACGTTTTGTGGAACAAGTTTTGTGGAACAAGTTTTGTGGAAATGTTGCTGCTGCAGAAAATATGTATTAAATACATCCGCTTACATTAAATACGTCATTACATTTGTTCAAAACAAGTTCTTCGCAGTTATTGCACCTTAGCTATTATACAATAATGTTAAACATATCCATGCTGCTTGCATATTTAACCTAAAATGAATGAAACGAAATACAATTGGAACAAATTTGCATTGTACACCATGGCCACTAATGCATTTAAACAAACTCTCATATATATTAGTCATCATTCTCATAATAAATCCTTTTTACTCAATATTATCAATCAATATTCACCATGAAAAAAGTATTTATGCAACATTTACAGAGTTTAAAATAAAATACCCCATTAAAACTAAGCTAGGTGTCAAGGTTGTTATGACGACAAAATCTTAGGGGTCAAATAAGCCCTATCCTTTAACAAAAACGCAAGCAATGACTTTTAACTAACATAAACCAATAAAATCGATCTTTGCATCATAGAGACTGTACTAAGTTGGAAACACCAACTGGGGCGCTGTAAAGGTGATTATAAATATAGCTATATAGATATCTACTAATGGACCCTTTCAACCGTGAAAATCAACCGTGAAAAAGCAACACTGACAATGTCAAAGTAAAAAGACCATACAAAATACTTTTACATAAACGCAGGACGTCAATGTCAGATAATGAAAAAGCAACGTTTTAGTGCAATCCTTGCTTCCACACTGATACAAACAATGAAATCTTTGTTTGTTCATAGTAAAATGTAGTTCAAACATATATCTAAGAAGATAAATATATTACAAAGAAACTACATAACAAAACAAAATCATATTCATGTTGGGAATATTCGTGCTTATATGCTTATGCAAATTCGAATTGAACAATCAATTGAACAGTGCCTCGTTCAAAACTAAAAATGACAGGTTCATTTTGGGATTATATATGTCTAATTTTGAAAATTGAATAACAAAATCTTCAGGTTTGGTTCATTGCATTTAATTTTCTTGACTTTGATATGGAGAACGTGTGTGTGTGTGTGTGTGTGTGTGTGTGTGTGTGTGTGTGTGTGTGTGTGTGTGTGTGTGGAAGGGGGGGGGGGGGGAGCGTTAAGGGGGGGAGTGAATGGTGACATCAGTTCGTGAATACTGACGTGATTCTTTCTCTCAGTGTTACATTGTATTGGCGCTGATTGTCATATTGCCTCTTATACTCAACCTCAGCAGGTCCCCATTCTGGTTTTGGACGTAACAGATGCTGAAAACAAACCGACCAGTCATACTTAATTTCATTCAGTATTAGATACACATAGTGACCTGGAGGAAATCATGTTCACAACAAACACCAAGCTTACCCGGAAAGGCAAATCATATCAATGTGGCAAAACTTCAAATTATGTGAGGAATATTTTCTCAGATGACCTTTTTCGTCACTTTCAGAATATTCAATAGTATATGTTTTAGCATGGCAGGCATTTGTCTTGTGTAAAGTATCAGCACTTTGTAATTACTAAAACGCTTTTCTTGAGCAAATATATTTGCCACTCTTTTTAAGAATGTATGATCCATGTGGGATGAACAGCCAAGAAATGCAAATTGATATCCTACTCTGACCCAAGGATGTTATGAAAGACCATCCAGGGCACACTCGGTTAACATGCTTTAAAAATAGCTCTAGAAGATTGCGCCCTGTTCTCAAGTCACATGGCCAACTACATTTCAAAAGTCGTTCATGCTTGAGAAATGTGAATCATCAAATTTGCTTCACGCGGGAACACACGGTAGGCTCTGGGGATGTCTCTTGTCATGAGATTGTGTTCAAGTTACATTAATGCCATTCGACTTCCAGTAAATAATGTCGAGGAGAAAATAAAATTGATATTGTATTGATTTAATGCAAACCCTTGCTATAATTACTCGCTTAATTCACCCAGCTTCATACAAGACACAAGTATTACCTGAGAAGAGGTGAAAAGTGCTATCACTGCAAACACGGGTAAGGGTACCAGCGAAGCCAGTGCAATGAACCACCCCATCACGTGAGCCCACACTGGAAAAGCGGAGTAGAAGGATTGAGGGTCGTAATCAATGAAGGATAACACCAGGAAAATCTGAAAATAACAATTACATTTGTTAACATTTATAGTTCACACTTTACATGGATGGTAATGATACAATTTACCTCAAGATATCATTTATCGGAAATAGTATTACCAGGATGACAGGCGGGAGGATAAAACACCAGATGAACTTGAAGACTATTGGAGGTGGAATCCCAGTCATCATCTCAATATCTCTACTCAGCCGACCCATGCCTGAAAAAGTGGATATGGTTGGTATGGATATAAATCATACAATGGCCTGGCGCGGTGTGTGATACAGCAGACTGATTTAGACGGAACAACGTTTTCGCTACTAAATGCATCTACAGAACTGGAACAGGGATTTTAAATGATAGAAACTTCGTTTTTCGTTTCTATTTTCATTTCCAGAATCCACTGCACTATGAAAATAAATATATGACTGATTAATGAATGTATTCATCTTTGTGTATTGAGTCAGTTCTGAGGAACCCATAAATTCAAAGTAATGAACAGTGTAACTAGCTGTACCATACCATATATCCATCCAATTGTTAAGAACTGAAGGATACCAAGAATTGAGAATGACACTTCTATTATGTAAACGTCAACCAGGATCATCAAGCGAGCTCCTCCCTACAAATGAAAGGGTATTTTGTCACATATATTATCAAAATTAACAAACATGAACATGCTTATTCTTTTAATCATTCAAATATAAAAAAGGATAAATATTCTATATGCGTATGGCATCCATGGTACATCAGTTTCAAAGTACTCATTTTGTCACACCATGAAGACTTCTGACATGCTTTTAAGTATTAGCCGCGTTCACAATTGAAAGTGCTTATTGTCCTTTTGTGTGCATAGTCCTAACATCGTTGCTTCGAATCTCAGCGTGCTTGTGAGATAGAAACTTATTGGGTTCGCTGCCTACAATGATTGCCCTGGCTGATTTGCACAACAGTCTAATGCAAGTGAAGACAGTCGTAACATTGCTGTCTCTATTGACAAATGCACATTCTATTACTCCCGACGTGTGATGAATATACAAGTTGATCAAAGGATTGTTGATAGGGATCTTACTTTAGCCAAATATGGAAGAGTAAGAAGGAGGGATGTGATACAGACGACGGCGGTGACCACGAGTCTTATCATGCGGGATCGGCGTGGCAGGCTGTCAACTATAGCTGTGATGATCATTTCGGCATATATTAACTAAAACAAGAGATGGTAAGACTTTTATTAGCAACATAATAATGTATGTTAATATTGCACCGACTCCACCACACCCAAAAGAATACTTTTCAGCTGCAGTATCACCTGGTCAGGTCAACCGATCAGTGTGCATTTAAACTTAATGATGAGTACACGACTGGAGCTGTCTGTCACATTAACATCTCATCCAGCCTGTTTACCCGTCCATCAACTCTCATCAACGTTGCTTTACTAAACATGGTGTGCTACCTGTGAACAATGCACCATTTGTCATGTACTGTTGTCAGTCTTAGCAATTATTAATCAACTGTTTGACGTTATATTCAGTATTAGCTTAATTTGTTCATATAATGATTATCATAAAATTCACTGAGAGATATTAAATATACCATCATTACAAAAGATCGGATAACTTTGTTTCTTAAGTGAACGGACCAGGTGCTACAGCTACGTGTTGTATTTTAAATTAGATTTAATTTCACTCAAATTTACCTGCAAATTAAATCCAACAAGGAGAAAAATGGCGAAGTAAGCAAGACTCCAAAACTGAGAGACAGAGAGATGAGGAAATAGCTCCGGGAGAGGCTGAAATGCGCTCATGATTCCTGTTGATATAAGGTATACATACACGTTTTTAAACTATTCTAAGGTGATTGTCTCAATTGTTTATCAATAACGAAACCAACACACACACTTGTACACAGCGGTTTAAGCAAAGTGAAAATCCATCTTAGTATGCTCACGCTTATGCAAGGAGTCAAACGAATTCGTGCACTGCTTCCCTTCAAAACTTGATACGAATATTGGTATGAACATCTATTGTTCATCTGTATAAACAGAGCATAAGATAAGTTAAAATAGGAAATTGCATCGGACATAAATTCGATCACAGATGCGTCACATTTTGAAATTTTGTCCACATGTCTGACCATAAAACACTTTGAATAGACACTCATTTTTGGCATTTTCCACCTTTGAGTGCAATATGGTACTACTTTAGTCATTGAAACATATTTCATACAATTCAAATTGCATTATTTGAATGAGAATATGTGCCATATTGGTCATAACTTTGATTTTCAATATGACTATAATGGCGACCACACTGGGAAGAGTTTTCAAACGTCTCTTAAATGTAGGAAAAAACCTCTCATTTGTCCATAGGCCTTTTTGTGAGAAGATGTTTACAGTCGAATTTAAAACCAATCCACTTCACAATATGTTTACCCGCTACTGGGCATTGTGACATCAAATGAAACTGCTTTGTTGCTTAGTAATGCTTGTGCTAAATAGTCTGTCTCGTTTTATGACACCTATGCTTTTTTAAGAGCATTGATCAAGTAGTCAGGCTCTGTAACTTGAGAGCGTGAATCAGTTTCAGCCATCGTAAGCCGGTTCCAGACTCAGCTTATTTTACATACTCCTGTTATAAATAACTTAAAATGGCGGCGTGACACAAGTCAGGACATGTGGCATGATTTTGTTGATGTCAGGGCGCATTAACAAGACAGTCTAGATAACTTCATCACAATCTACTACAACTCTCGGAAGTGTATAATGATGTTAACAGGGAAGTCGGGATGAGACTACAATGTTTTACTTGACATATCACTAAATGCTACCGTTTGTAAGAGGCGGTCGCGGATTCAATTACAAGGAGAACGTCCATACTTAAAAGATTTTTCTTTTTGGATCGCCAGAATTAACAAAGACGTATCCCAAAAACACACGTAATTGCAAATCTGTAAAAGCATTTTGACTCATGTGACCATTGACTAGAGTAAGGCTGGACATATTTGTTGGTTACAAATTCCCAAGAGTGAAGTTGTGGGGGGATATCGTAAAAAATGTAGGGAACATTTTGATCATTTGAGCAAACAGTAAATAAATACTTATGAACAGAAGCCACACACGACAGTTAATGGCCTGCATCCAAATTTCTTATTTTTCCTTGATTAAATGCAATAAACAGTAAGAGGCTTTCTTTATTTGTACACAACATACCTGTCTTGACCATATAGTTCATCCTCTTTTGTTGTGTGTTTACGAGCACTCCATAAAGGCTCATGATCATCAGACCTGCGAGGAGGCGACCTGCAGCACTGATACTGCAAATTATGAGGGAGTCCCTGTAACAAAGACATATTGCGTGTGAATCAAGTGCAGTTCCTCTACGTTTGTGTTTTACTTATTTTTGTTACTTTTACATCGTGTTTCATAATTGAAGAGGCAAATCACCCAAATGGTTCTCACCGTAGTGCTGAGGATTTGAAGTGCCTGTAGCTTGCAAGATTGCTGACGAGGCCCGATGACATTCCAACAGTAAACATGGCCCAAAAGAACGCCCTGGACCACACCTGAAAATTATATGATACACTCGTAACATTATGCCTAACATCAAATACCCGAACGAAACGACTATGTATTTAGATTAAGGTATCTCGATTACAAATGCTGACACAAATTCGCACATGCTAAGATGAAAGTTTATAGTTCTTTATGTCGAGAGTGGTAGGGTTGCCAAAGATCCGTGTTTGAGCACACGGTCCCTGTAGAAGTACATAACCTATTGACAATGATACATAATAAAAGTGTCAAAAGTCTTTTCAAATCAATTATATTAATTTGAAACGTCAATGCCAGAGAAAAAGCACTCTCGATTATTCGGACCAACAGGCTTCAAGAATTACGTTTGAAAATAAAATATATTTACCAAATTTTCATTGTTGTTTATGAATATTCGTGAAATATACTAAATTTAACCCTCTGTTAATCAAAAGGACTTGTCCGACATTTTCTAAGAAGGAAAATAAGATCTTGACATAAACACACTTGACGTTCAGCCAGGTGTGCCAATGATGAAAATATAAACGTGAAAATAAATGGGTGCCTTGACAAAATAAACGCAACTCATGGATCAATTAGCTTTGAATCCGCTTTCTTAGAAATAAAAATATTCTAATGTAAGTGAATAAGTCCCCATGACGTTTTGAAAGTGCGCTTTCAGTTGCTTAATGAATACAATGTTTAAACTTACATTTTTTTTTTTTAGATCTGCCCCAAAATTCGGTGCAAAGAGAAATGCTAATCCATTCTGGGATCCAGGAAGAGTCATTGTTCCGATAAACAGAACCAGCGTCATTGCACACATCAGCAACATTGTGATGCAGAATACCTGCATAAATAAAATCAGTGTTACAACCAAGCCACATCTTATACCAAAGGTCAAGGCAGTATATATTAACGGTTGAATGGCAAAAATAAATTCATGTATGAACAGAAGGAAGAATAACTTTTTAAGGTATATTTTATCATGATAAATTTAATCATTTTACGTAATGAGTAACATGCACATTGCGCTACAAACCTTCCCAAGAACCTTCATTCCCCAGAACAGAGCAGCAAAGACTAAAACCGACACGCCAGCACAACAGCCAACCAACTCCCATTGGAGACCTCCCATGTCTTCAAATCCGGAGGATTCAGACACTTGTAAAACTCTTTTGCTGTAAATGTAGGAACATTCATTTCTTTTGCCACGATGTCTGATCCCAGAAATTCAGTTTTTACATTACACCAGTATTGTTATTTTCTCGTAATCACTGATTAGGGATTAACGCTGCTTTGATCCCTGTCGATGTTACGTCATATGCTTTATTTTTGCGTTACAAACACGCGCATGGTGCTGACAAACCTAGGGAAAGAAGCACAGCGGATCTGCGATTTGAGCTCCTAGGATCATAGGATCCTTGTACGACTAAAGGGAATAACTCTGCACAGTAAACACCGGTGCCTTGTCCCTTCCTTGTCGACAGGGTCGGTCGGGTCGGTCGGGTAGCCTAGTGGTTAAAGCGTTCGCTCGTAACGCCGAAGATCCGGGTTCGATTCCCGACATGGGTACAATGTGTGAAGCCCATTTCTGGTGCCCCCCGCCGTGATATTGCTGGAATATTGCTAAAAGCGGCGTAAAACCATATTCACTCACTCACTCACTCCTTGTCAACAAACAGTGCATATGCAGGCATGCACGTGAGTAGATTGTGACTTCGACGTTGCCTAACTGATGGCACTGCTTGTTCTATACTTTGTGTCAGCATTGAGAAAACCCAATGATCTACTCAATATCTACTGACCACATATTTACTCTGTATGCCATTATTCATAAATGTTTATGTAAAAAGAAATCAAAACTTTATGCGGCATTTCATTATGGGGTGGTACAAACACTAACACAAAAGGTAAGATTCTTGAGGATTTCGTATCTAATAATGACCTATGTATTTTTAATGATGATTCCCACACTTCTCTGCATCCTGCAACTGGCACATACTCTTCTTTAGATTGATCTCTAACCGATTCCTCTCTACTCAACGAATTCGAATGGTCAGTACACAACGACCTCTGTGGAAGTGACCATTTCCCAACTATCCTTTCACCAATATATCCTACTGATATTCCACCTTCAACGAGATGGAATTTTACAAAGGCTAACTGGACTTTATTTCAGACGTTATGTTCACATAAACTACAACCTGAGTTTTTCAGTGATCTTATCGATCCTATTCAAGTGTTCTCTGACGTTTTAAATGAAATTGCTGATGAATGTATACCAAAGTCCTCTACAAATCCACATATACGAAAACCATGGTTTAACCCCGATTGTAAACAAGCTAGGAAAGCTAGAAAAAAGGCAGAGACATACATGTATTTCCGCGATCACTGTCCACAATCTAAATAAATTTTAAATTTTAAATGCAAAAGCTAGTCGTACTCTCAAACAAAATAAACGCCAGTCTTGGCGCAATTATGTATCTAAAATAAATTCCCGAACACCGATGTCTAAAATTTGGAATATGATTCAAAGGATTAAAGGTAAAGGCTCAAAATCTAGTGTTCACCATCTTAAAGAAGGTGACACATAAGTAACTGATAAATGTGATACAAAAAATTAGGAGAAACTTTTGCTAAACATTTATCCTCATCAAATTATACCCCCAAATTTCAGAAATTTAAAGATCAACAAGAAAAAAAAGGAAATTAATTTTAACAGTGATAATGGTGAGGATTATAATGAAGTATTTTCCATTCATGAGCTGCATACCGCCTTAGGACAAGCTCATGATACTGCTACCGGTGCTGATAATATCCATTATCAGTTACTAAAACATTTACCTAATTCATGTTTAGAGACTTTTGTTGACTATATTTGACCATATTTGGACAACGGGTAATTTCCCTTCATCGTCGCGAAATGCCGTCATAATTCCAATACCGAAGCCTGGACGTGATCACACTGATCCAACAAATTATAGGCCTATATCACTCACTAGCTGTGTTTGCAAGACAATGGAACGAATGGTCAACAACAGACTTGTATGGTACTTAGAATCAAATAATCTTATAACAAATATTCAAATAGATTTTAGGTAAAACAGAAGTACTGTTGACCATTTGGTTAGATTAGAGACATATGTGAAAAATGCTCTAATCTTTTTCGACTCAGAAAAAAACTATGATACAACCTGGAAACATGGTATTTTAAAAGATCTTCACGAGATGGGATTGAGAGGCCGTTTGCCTTCTTTTATATCTCAGTTTTTAACAGATAGAAATTTCCAGGTACGTGTTGGATCCACTTTGTCTGATTTTTACGACCAAGATCAAGGGTTTCCCCACGGCAGCATCTTATCAGAAACGTTTTTTAGTATAAAGATTAATAGTTTAGCTAAGGCTTTGAATGACTCCGTTGATGGGTCGTTATTTGTTGACGATTTTAATATATCATGTCTAGGTAAAAATATGCACACGATTGAAAGACAGTTACAACTTTGTCTAAATAAAATCAATGTTTGGGCAGAGCAGAACAGCTTTAAGTTTTCTAAAACTAAAACAAATTGTATCCATTTCTGTCGAAAATATAAATCACATAAGGACCCAGAATTACATCTAGCTGGAACTCCAATTAAAGTCGTAAAAGAAGCTAAATTTTTGGGAATAATTTTTAATCATCACCTTATACGTTTTCACCACATATTAAATATTTGAAAGCTAAATGTCTGAAGGCACTAGACTTATTAAAGGTTGTTTCTAACTCCAAGTGGGGTCGAGATCAAACGACCCTCCTTCACTTATATAGATCTCTTGTCCGTTCTAAGCTAGATTATGGCTCCATTATTTATGGTGGAGCCTGTAAAAGCAATCTTAAACTTCTAGATTCAATCCATTATCAAGGTCTAAGACTCTGTCTTGGATCTTTCCGAAACTATTGACAGTTTGTACATTGAGGCCGACGAACCATCTCTTAAACAGCGCCGTATAAAACTTTCGTAACCTTACATCACAAAGCTATATTCTAATGAGTCCAACCCTGCATACAGCTGTATTTTTAATCCCCTTTATGAGGATCTGTATAGTAAAAGGTCATCTCTTTTTCCGCCTCTCGGAATAAGAATTAAACCTTTTATTTCTGCTGCTGATATTACACTTGAAAATATATCTCCTTTCCGTCTGCTTTCCTCTCCTCCTTGGCAACTAAATCGCGTGTAAAATGTGATCTAGTTTTCACAGATTATCTTGACTGCCCTACTGGTCTACGACAAGGATGTATTTTGAGTCCATTACTGTTTTCACTTTTCATAAGCGAATTATCAAATGAAGTTATTTCTAATGGAAAGCATGGTGTACAGTTATTCCCTGATTTAAAAGAGATACTGTTATTATTGTTTGCCGACGATGTTATTTTAACATCAGTTAGTGTCACGGGGCTACAGACTCAGTTGAATATTCTAGAAACCCACACAGAAAAATGGAATTTGACGGTAAATCTGGAAAAAAGAAGAAGTTGTATTCACACGAGCTGGGGTGCTTTGAAAAAAGGGGGGAAAAGGTTGAGGTAGTGTCAAGCTACAAATATCTTGGTTACCTTTTTATTCATCAGGAAATATGTTATTGTATTTAGATAACTGTGGACGCCACACATGGGCTTCTAACATTCGTTTACTTCTTTTTTCTCATGGCTTCGGTTTTGTATGGATATCGCAAACAGTTGGGAACCAGCTTTCATTTCTACGACTTTTTAAGGATACTTTATAAACATGTTTTACCAAAACTGGAGATCAGTCTTCAACTCTGGTTCAAGATATCATTTATATGCAGAGTTTAAAAGTCTTTTAGAACCTGAAAAATATTTTTCAGTTTAGTATGAAAGAAAATTTAGAAACATAATTGTAAGATTCAGAGCAGGTCTTTTAAAATTGAAGAATAATGAAGGCAGATATCGGTCGATAGAAAAGTCTTTTCGAATATGTCCAGTCTGTAATAATGGTAAAGAGGAAGAATTTCATTTTTTACTCATTGGTTCATGTTATAATGATCTCAGAAAAGAATACTTACTGGCAAACTTTGCCGATATCCTAGCTTGAACCATTTCCAATCTATAATGTGTAATAACAATTAAGCAGTCTTGAATAGGTCATCACGTTTCCTATATTACGCTTATGCAAAAAGGACAAGTAGTACAGTTCATTTATGACATAAGTCATGTGTCACGTTTCTTTACCGTTTCATCTGTGAACAATTGGTATGTTGTGAACTGTAATTGTTTATGGGCCCGAGGCCTTCATGCAAATAAACGTTCTTCTTCTACTAAATATTTGTGTCTACGAATGTGGCGCTTGCATGTCAATATGAACACCACTTGGCAGGCAGGGTAGGGGTACATATCGCATATATATATATACACACACACACACACACACACACACACACACACACACACACACACACACACACACACACACACACACACACACACACACACACATTTGCGGGTGTTAAATAAACTCAATACCTGGAAACTTCATTTTGAACCGATCGGTCGCGCCGGAGGTTTCATATTTTAAAGTTGTTATTCTTAACAAGAAAAGTCTTTACGAACAGTGAATAGTTCAGGTGATGTCAGGACTCATTTAACTAGTTTCAACCAATCAGATTATAGCACACACGCCCTTTAGTTTTACCATGTTTACAGAACAGAACCCTTCAGAGGAAAGCAGTTTAGCTCACTGATCACGGTGGGTTCAATGTTGGATTGTGGGTTTGTTATTTTTAGCTGCGATCAGCAATATTATAATATAGCCTGTACATAATCGGTCCTGGGCCTTTGCTTGGTTTCAAGAGATACATCACATGCCGTCGGAATGCGATGGCATGCAATACACCAAATCACGACAATCACCACAGTCAAGCAACTGATTGCTGATGATGTAATTAGTTGCCTTCATGTTACATGGTACAATAGAGCAGTTGTGTATGGCCACAAACAATCTAATGATCACATAATCACATATATCGTATGATACTTTCTCATTCAGTTGAATTATGCTCTAGGTTTTTCAGCACAATACCCGTGCTCGTGGGTTTCACCAAAGTGGTAAATCTCTGAGACGTGCATTACTTTAGGCGTTCATCAAACATTAAGTTGACACGCCGTGATATAACTGGAATACTGTTCAAAGCGGTGTTAAGTCCAGCTCACTTACTCTTTTAAGTGCATATCTTTCTCAGGTTAATATATGCAAGAGTAGGTCACTTACTAAAAGTATTCTGTACTGGGGCCAATGTGTTTATAGGTATTATTGGAACATGCTGGCGTGTTCCATGCGTTGTTGCAGTTTGACCAGGGTAGAACGGGGTAGAACGACTGAACCACATAGTACAGAGACCACGATGAGAACAGATTGTACACCGGATAGTACATGGCGGAGGAAACCATCATCCCAACACCTATTCCTGCAACAGTAGGGGTATACAACTGACACAAAGACACACAGACATTGTCGTAGTGATAACGTTGGAAGGCATATCACATTATGAAAGGTGAGGTGAAATGAGGGAGATCCTGGGATTTTATCGAAAAAATGAAATTGTACCCAAAAAGTCTTGAAAAAGATAATTATGATTCAGGCCCTTAAAGAACCCTATCTCACAAAATACATTGATGCAAGGTGTGATTAGTGATTCATAAACACATGCTTATGTTATGATCGGAATCGTATAATTGACTAATGATTATGGAAAGGGTTTTGTTTATATTTTACCTCTGAACAACGGACACAGGTTCCATATGTGGGCTGGTCCCCTGCTACAGAACTGTCCTAGGCACAGATCCAGGTACATGATAGGCACTCCGAGGATGAAATAGAAGCCTGCATAGATTACCATGAAAGCAGCTGGAAAAAATAGTGTCTGGTTATCGAATCTGGAATATTTTTTTTATTGGAACCTACAAACAACGACTGAAGGAAAGCAACTCGGACACCAGTGGCAAGTGGGTAATTTATAACCTTTCCCCCAACACAGACACAGAACTGAAAGCTGGATACATGGATGAATATCTCATGACTTATGAATTTTCATAATTCCTTTACTTATTTAAAAACATAAATGAACGTACAATGCTCAAATCATCCTGAAATAAAACATTTATTGGACTAATTTCGGATATCACAGATAGTGTACATGCAATCATTTGTAAAATAATGATAATAAACATCCACAATTGTAATGAAAGGATATTCATAATAAACATCAAAAAGGATATTTGAAAATCTATTGTATTTACCTCCGTCTGTAGCGCTGAAATAGGGAAGTGTTGTAAATGTTCCAAAGTGAATGCTTAATGATAGAACCGACGCAATAAACTCTCCAGTGGAAGTCCAGCGTTCCCGCGGTATCCCCTCACAGTTGTCTGATTCGGTTTGGGCCACAGAACTTGTCAGGTTGCCGTGACCCGCGGGTGGTAGTTGCTGTGTTGACGGTTGAGGAGGGTTAGATATTTGTGGTGGCTGGTTGGTTGATGGTGGATGGTTTGTCGGTGTAGGCTGCCCCTCTTCATGAGTAAATCCAGAGGTTGGTGCTTCCATTTGTACCATCGCTATCTCAGCCATAGTGTCGTACACACCGCAACTTCTCCACTAATGGTAAGGACAGGGCTGCTATTCACGAACTGTGACTGTCAATTGAGAAACAGGTGCAGTTATGAATAAATTGAATAGACAAGTCACATACCGGAATTCGTTTTATGAAGGTCCGGTTTCTTTACAATGAATAGATATGCCTGTGGCCTATATTTTATACTGGTTGTTTCACGGGCTATTTTACAGTAGCGATCGACTGGGGAGGGTTATATCTATTTATTGTTTGAGCAGGTTAACGTTTACACATTGTTCTCGTGAGTGAGTATGGTTTCACTAATACAAACGATCAAATTTGTGTCCAGTTAAGTCGATGTTTACAATCTGATTAACTGTAGTTCCATATTATTACGATGCCAATCTCATTAAAATCAGACCTTAGTTCACTGCCGCTAAACAAAGATCTGAAGACATCCCATTAGGGGTCATGTCAGAACGACCTTTCATCCGACCAATCAGAGCGTCACTTACATAATCATGAAAGTGACAGTAAGAATGTGATTTCTGATCATTCAACCTGAAAACTTTAACACGGGGTATTCCGAACGATAGTTACGGCTTTAACGACCGAATCCATATAATCTAGACCATCTATTATCCATTCCAGAATATTCTTTTGTTCAGGTTTCGAATCTTTGATGGAGAATTTGTCAAAATATGTTTCGAAGCGTAGTCGCCAATTTGAAATTAGTGCTGTAAAGCTTGAGAAAGCTGCCTTCTGATTGGTCATTCCATTGGTCGGTCAAAGTTCGCGCAAGGTCGGTCTGACGTGACCCGTAATGGGATGTCCTCAGATCTTTGTTTAGCGGTAGCGAGAACTAAGATCTGATTTTAATGAGATTGTTACGATGCCATATAGAAATAAATCCCTTAAACTCATTCACGAAGCAAAAAGCTGCACGTTTTTCATGGCGGGGTATAATGGCAAAGTGAAACATGTCAGCAAGATATATTCTTTGTAGCAGCTCCTGGTATATGCAGAGTAACAGTTGTACCGGAAAACTGAAACGATCACTGTCTGAGTGATATTTACACTTTAGGTGTATTTGAGGCAATTGTGTGCACTGTCTGTTTGTGTATCCGGTTGCGCCCTAGATTCGTGTGCTAATTCTTTGCATACAAAGTATAACATACGCTTTTTATTCCAGATGAATATTATGCAGTCATATAAGTTTTGGTCAATTATGTTAACACCATATCGCCCTCGTGGATTTCACCGACTTGCATCACTTTCCTCTCTCCTCCTACATCAAACTGACACACGGTGATGTAACTTTAATACTTTTCAGAGCGACGATAAACCAAAGCGTACTCACACACTCACTATTTTTAACATGTTATAAGACGTGTTATATATAAAGATTCAAGCATTCGCTCGAAAGACTTTGTCTTTTATACAATCTCCGAGCGTATTGTAAATGTGTTGTTTGTCTTTGGGCGATATTAAATGACACTCTTCTACTGTTAGGGTTATTAAAGCAGCGAAAGCAGGACGTTTTCTCCAGCCGCCAGGCGTATCTACACAAAAACAAACCGCGGCTCACAACCATGTGAGTTAGCATGCAGCAGGTGTATGTAAACAGTTCACGCCCTTTCATGTGCGTCAATGCTGACATATCTCAGGGAAATGTCAAACCTAAATGGAGTCTTATGATATTGAACGAATAAGGGAATGTATGACAATTATTTTGTTGTAAACATTATCAGAAAAGAAATATTTCACTTGTTCGGTTGATCCTCTTATTCAGTTTCTTAGTTCATCAGCCGTGTTTACAATTTTTAGGACTTAGACGCAAAACGATCGTTTTAAAATATGATGTAAAAGAAGCGGAAAAAGACATAGAACTAGGTCTAGATGGATCCACAGACTTATTTGACAGTCACGGACCTATATTGTCTGATAGGGTCTGAAAATACTGATGTGCCGACAACATTCGGTAGAAAAAATGGCTGCCTACAAATCCTCTCGCTTCGACCGTAAATAACGAACTGCGCATGCGTGGAACGTTTTTCGTTCGACAACTTCCGTAAAAACGTAAAAACGTTCGTTCCGGATGGAGGACCGACATACTGCAGTCTACCCGAAAGCGTTATTGTTTTTTCCGTCCAGAGTTTTCTATCACAATAATTACGAGTTGTTAATACCCAATAATTGCGGATTAGTGAACTCAATGTCTGTCACAGAATCTTACTGATTTCTTTCCACATTGGCATTTTCGAGACCACTCAGGAGTATTTCTGCCCAACGGTAAGGTTACGGGATAACATTAGACATTAGACATTAATGTTTCACATTTTCCTTAATCCTGCTTACAAACGTTATGAGGGTGTCACGTAGCGTTCAAGACTACTGCACGAGAGAGCAATGCGGAAGGGCGCTGATTCAGGTTTGAGGGTGGCAGGTCTGGGTGTGGGATCGAGTACAGAGGTGATGACTTTGTCGATGAGATTGGGAGGGTAATTGTTGAGATGGGTGAAGGCTTGGTGGAGGTGTTCGATCTCATGTTTTGGGTCAGCAGAAGA